>NW_027507784.1:7732671-8065171 GCF_037356315.1 Lithobates pipiens
CACAGGCTCCACAGCAATAGCAAAGAGGGTCGGAGCAAGAGGGCAGCCTTGTTGAGTTCCCCTAAACAACGAAGACCGTAACTTCTTTTGTAATTTTTTTTTTTACATAAGTGTGCCTTGCTTTACTACCTTGCCACGTTTTATGTTATGTTATGTCCTTATTGTTATGACATGTAACATCGACCCATGTCTTTGAGCCTTATGCAACACCTACAGCAGTTATAATTGTTAGCCACAGTGGCCACATCCGCAGTTACTGTATCTAACTACTTGTATTGTCTAATACCCAATAAAAATCTATTGCTAACTAAATATATTTCTCAATAGTCACAAAGGATATAAATTCACATTCAATTTTTAAATCCACATATTAATTTGCGTTTTTAATTAATTAACAGTTACATCCTCGCTGTACTGTTTGTAGCCTGTGCAGAGAGCAGATCTTGGAGAGTGACCCAGCAGGCTCCACCTACTACAGTATGGGGGCAGAAAACTACAGGTGGGGACAAGACCAGTCTCCCTGCACAAGGAGAGGGCAGACCTATGGGAGGTGACCATCAGGCTCTACCAACTACAGGCTGGGGGAGGGGAGAAAACTACAGGAGGGGGTGGAGAAAAGACCAGCCAGCCTGCACAAGAACATGGTAGAGCTGTAAGAGTGACACAGCAGGCTCCATCCACTACAGGCTGGTGGGATAAAATTACAGGAGGGGCGGAGACAAGACCAGTATAACCTGCACAAGGAGAGGGCAGACCTGTGGGTGGTGCCCAGCAGTCTCTACCTGTTACAAGCTGGCGGTAGGAAAGTTCAGGAGGTGCAGAGACAGGACCAGCCAACCGCCCTTCACAAGTAGAGGGCAGAGCAGAGGGAGGTGACCGGCAGGCTCTACCTTCTACAGGCTGAGAGCGGAAAATTTCAGGAGGGGGTGGAGACCAGACCAGTCACCCTTCACACGTAGAGGGCAGAGCAGCAGGAGGAGACCAGCAGGCTCTACCTACTACAGGCTGGTGGCAGAAAACATCAGGAGGGATGGAGACCAGACCAGTCACCCTTCATAAGTAGAGGGAAGAACAGTGGGAGGTGACCAGCAGGCTCTACCTACTACAGGCTGGTAGCAGAAAACTTCAGGAAGTGCAGAGACAATACCAGTCGCCCTTTTACAAGGAGAGGGCAGACCAGTGGGAGGCGACCGGCAGGCTCTACCTACTACAGGCTGACAGCAGAAAACATCAGGAGGGGTGGAGAGGGCAAAGACAAGACCAGTCACCCTTCACAAGTAGAGAAAGCAACAGTGACCGGCCCGTATTACAGAAAACTCCTAAAAAGAGGCAAATCTCCATACTGGAATACTGCAGAGTTAACCTTTGATCCTATTATTTACAGTTATTGGTAAAATTTTATTAAAATTTATTGTAATAAGGTGTGAGGTGATTGTTGGGGTATTAGGGCACTTGCAAAAAGAAAAAAATTATACTTTTTTAATTGCACTAACATCCAAATTTTCAGGACAAGCTTTCGGGGTGTGTCCCCTTCTTCAAGGGGATGTTAGTGCAATCAAAAAAGAATCACAGACAGTACTCAATTGTTCTTGTAATAAGGTCTCACTTTACAGCAGCTGCTACAACCACTTGACCTCTGAAGAACATATATAAATCACCAAGGCAGAATTCTCGTAATGTATAGGAAATGTGGTAACTACTTTGTGAGGTCATTTTCCAAAGGCTGCGCTCTTTAAATTTGCATGAAAATGAGGATATGATTTAGGGAAAGACTTCAAATCAAATATGTATTTTGTTTCTGATACTGCAGGAATAGCCACCGTATTTCTTGTGTCGCGGGTGATGGACAACTGAAATAACTTTCTGATCTACGAGTCTATGGAATAACTTTGATATTTCAGCCACTATCTGAGAGTTTGGATGATAAACAAATAACATCACTGAGAGACACATTTATGAAGTATTTTTGAGTTCACATTAGCATTTTTTAAAAGAAGATTAATTTTTGAAACAGTGTACCAAGTTATCCCAGAATTTTCAGGAAAAAAAAAAGGTTTTATATCATTGATTGCCACACGTTCTCATGATTTTTTAAAACAATAAATCCGTATTAGTAAAAAATTGCAATGGAAAATCAAACCGTTTTGAAGGAATTTTTTCTCGCCGGACTCTCTGACCTTCCGTCTCTTCAGCTCCCTCTCTTTCTCTTCTTCCTTCTCATCTACCTTCTGACGTTACTCTGGAATTTGCTGATCATCTCCCTCATAGTCACCGATTCGCGCCTCCACGTTCCTATGTATTTTTTCCTTGGGAACCTGGCCAGCTTGGACCTCTGTTGTTCCTCGGTCACCGTCCCACGAATGTTATTTGACTTTCACACCAAGACAAAGAAGATTACCATAAATTCATGTATAACCCAAGTTTTCTTCTTTATGTCCTTTGGCATGTTGGAGGCTTTTCTGTTGGCTGTCATGTCCTATGATCGATATACCGCCATTTGTCAGCCATTACATTACATACAGATCATGAGTTGGAAAGTGTGCGTACAGTTGGCTTTAGGTGTGTTGGTTCTCAGTTTTATCTATTCTTTAGTCCACACGCTTTATGTCTTTAAGTTAACATTCTGTGGATCAGCTATTATAGAAAGTTTCTTCTGTGACCTTCCACAGCTGTTTCAGGTCTCCTGCAGTGACACCTTCATCAACATTCTACTCGTCTTTCTTCTGGGTGGCGTTTTTGCCGGGGTGTCTCTAATAATGACCTTCCTACCCTATGTCTCTATAATCAAAACTGTCTTGAATTTACAAGCAAAAGGAAGTAGAAGTAAAGTTTTCTCCACGTGTACCTCTCATCTGACTGTGGTCTTTATATATTATGGCTGTGGTGTGTTTAATTATTTTCGACCAAATCCTAGCCATCATTTTACTATTGACAAAGTGGTGTCCATCTTTTATACCGTGATCCTTCCTCTCCTCAATCCTCTGATTTACAGTCTGAGGAACCAGGATTTAAGAACAGCATTGCAAGATGCTTTAAGGAAAGTCAGCCCCATCTCGACAAAGAATTCTTCCAAACGAAACCCCTTATTCTTAGATATTAAAAAGATATAGAAGCACCCAGGCATGTACTGGCCATCGGGACTACCGGGAGTTTCCCGGTGGGCCGATGGCTCAGTGGGCCACTCTGATGTAAGGGGGCTGGTGATGGGACACTCTGATGTAAGGGGGCTGGTGATGGGACACTCTGATGTAAGGGGGCTGGTGATGGGACACTCTGATGTAAGGGGGCTGGTGATGGGACACTCTGTTGTAAGGGGGCTGGTGATGGGACACTCTGATGTAAGGGGGCTGGTGATGGGACACTCTGATGTAAGGGGGCTGGTGATGGGACACTCTGATGTAAGGGGTAGTGATGGGACACTCTGATGTAAGGGGGCTGGTGATGGGACACTCTGATGTAAGGGGGCTGGTGATGGGACACTCTGATGTAAGGGGGCTGGTGATGGGACACTCTGTTGTAAGGGGGCTGGTGATGGGACACTCTGATGTAAGGGGGCTGGTGATGGGACACTCTGATGTAAGGGGGCTGGTGATGGGACACTTTGATGTAAGGGGGCTGGTGATGGGACACTCAAAATGTAAGTGGGCCGGTCTGGATGAAGTCCAGGGCCAAATTTCTGTCCCAGTCCAGCCCTGGAAGCACCATTCCGATGACCCTTACAGAAAATGAAATAAAATGCTCTTCACTTTAGGTTATGCTACTCCAGGAAAACTCAAAGTTTGATCTTTTTTAATCTTAATATTTTTTTTTTTTTAAACAGTTGGTCTTCCATCAAAATAAATGATTTTAAAACAAGGTTGAAGAGTTTCCTAAAATATAAAAAATTATGTGAAAAATGAATAAATATTATTAGGGTATAGAAGGGATTAAAATGGATATAAGCACCACATTCTGAAAATTATGATTGGCAAAAACAAAATATTTTTTTAGGTGTCACAACGATGTCATAATTTCCATAAAAAAAGATACATTTTAACGTATTAAAAAGAAAATAATGTGAATTTTGCTTTCAACCAGAAATACATATACAATTTCATTCAACCTTTGAATTTTAGGAATTGACCATAAGCTGGTTAAATTATTATTATTTTTTTTCTTCAATTCAAAGTTTGATCTTTTTTCATAAATTTTTTTTTTTTTTTTTTTTTTTTTAAACAGTTGGTCTTCCATCAAAATAAACGATTTTAAAACAAGGTTGAAGAGTTTCCTAAAATATAAAAAATTATGTGAAAAATGAATAAATATTATTAGGGTATAGAAGGGATTAAAATGGATATAAGCACCACATTCTGAAAATTATGATTGGTAAAAACTAAATATTTTTTTTTAGGTGTCACAATGATGTCATCATTTCCATAAAAAAAGATACATTTTAACGTATTAAAAAGAAAATAATGTGAATTTTGCTTTCAACCAAAAATACATATACAATTTCATTCAACCTTTGAATTTTAGGAATTGACCATAAGGTGGTCAAATTATTATTCTTTTTTTTTCTTCAATTCAACTTGTTATTGAAAGTCTTCCTGAGAAACAAGGGATACAAAGATGTGCATCAATATGTAGAACATAGGCACATATGGCATAGAATATGAATAATAAATGGAACCGGCACCAATGATAAAACAAAAAGGAAAAAAAGGGTTGCTGCACCTGAAATTAATGAAGACTAATGAAGAATGCTGTGGTAAAGGACGCTCCCAATGCAATCATTAGAATGCAAAAAGTGTTTTAACAAATAGTATGTATACTTATTATTTCTAAATAATTCCACTCCAACACCATGTGAGAAATAAAATCCGTGTTCCAAATAATATTCGTGGCTTTTCACCCAAAGTGACAACAAATTGCGCTCACCAGATGGCCCTGGCCACCAAGTGACCATAAGACATGAAGTACCTCCTCCAATCCTGGAAACCATTCAACGATCTTTTTTCCAATAGATCGTTCACATGTATGGTGAACCTGGCTGTTCCCGGTCTCATTCGACCAAGCTCACCATACATGTGAATAGGGATTAGGGATGAGCCGAAAAACCCCCTCCTCCCGGTTCGGTTCACATCAGAACCTTCGAACGGACCAAAAATTTGTTCAAACTTTAGAACCCTATTAAAGTCTATGGGACTCGAACGTTCAAAATCAAAAGTGCTAATTTTAAAGGCTAATATGCAAGATATGCAACAGACAACACCAGCAATAAGGGGTATCTTCAGGTGTATACTGTGCTGGAGGCACACAACACCCACTTTAACTCCTGCAGATGCCTGTATTAGAGAACACCAGCAAAAAAGGGTAGATACAGGTGTATACTGCGCTGGAGGCACACAACACCCACTTTAACTCCTGCAGATGCCGGTATTATAGAACACCAGCAAAAAAGGGTAGATACAGGTGTATACTGCGCTGGAGGCACACAACACCCACTTTAACTCCTGCAGATGCCTGAGAAAATAACACACTGTCCCTGCCTATCTTGCTCTTTTCCTGCACGCCGGAACACACTACACAAGGCCACCGTGCTGGCGGCCTTATATAGTGTGGGGCATGTACCAAACCCCCTGAGCTATAATTGGCCACAGGCATCCTGCCTGTGGCCAATTATGGCTCTCCTCGCTGCCGGCGCTGTGATTGGCATGCAGGGTCACAGTGCATGCTTGGCCAATGATGAGCCAGCAATGCACTGCGATGGCGTGGTGCATTGTGGGCAGTGAGCGCCACACGAATTTGGTGCGAACGGTCCACAAAGTTCTGAATTCGCCGAACAGACGAACGGCCGATGTTCGAGTAGAACGCCGAGCTCATCCCTACATGTGAACGATCTGTCCTGGCATTTTAGGGCCTCAAGAAATTAGATAGTAGTCAGTACATCAGGATTGATCAGTCTTCAAATATACTGCATACGTTCCATAGTTTGTAGACTCTATATCTTTCACACAGACTAAATAATATGCACAGATTTTGGTTATTTTTTACAAAAGAAATATAGCAGAGTGCAATTTGGCCTAAATTTATGAAGAAAGATTATTTGTTTTCAACATTTTATAACAGAAACCAAGAGATGTTTTCATTTTTAAATGTTCTGCCTTTTTTTCATATAGAGAAAGAATGGTTAAACTTTTCTATTTAAGATTAAGGAATACGTTTTATATGTAGACTCAAATGTCTCCCTCATTTTCTTAAATCAGATGCTTGTATAAAATTTACAATTTTAGAAGGTTCAAAAAAAGAGTTTAATTTAACTTTCAAACCTCTAAATAAAACACAATTTACTTCACCTCAGTCATTCATATCTAACCACAAATCTTTAGAATTTTTCAAATGTTTTGATAAAAAAAATTGGCATTGGTAGAATTTACACACTTTTTGAGGCACCAAAAATAAAGACCTATTTTATCCCAGTCAGAGAATACACCCTAGAGTGTATATATCGTGTGCATACCTCACAGTGCATTGTGTTCAGTGTCTAGTAATGACCCCATACATTGCAGATAAAAAAAAAAGAAAAGTCTATTGAAAAGGTTGAAATTGATGTGGGGCATTTCCAGCAACTGGATTCTCCAGTCCTCAGAAGAGGCTACCCTAACCCTGTATTAACAGAAGCTTTCAGCCATGTGGATCAGCTTAACCACTTCCTGACCGGCGCACACCAATGACACAGACAGGCGAATGGGCGTACAGATGCATCCCTTTAAATTTACCGCTGCGCCATCGCGTGAGTGCCGCGTGATCATAGTGATCCGGGGAGGAAGAATGGGGAGATGCTAAAGTAAACAAGCATCTCCCCGTTCTGCCTAGCAACAGTGACACTGATCTCTGCTCCCTGTGATTGGAGCAGAGATCAGTGATGAGTAAAACACATGCAAGCCCCCCCACAGTTAGCAAAATGCCCCTAGGGCACACTTAACCCCTACACTGCCACCTAGTGGTTAACCCCATTCACTGCCAGTGTCATTTACACAGTAATCAGTGCATTTGTATAGCACTGATTGCTGTATAAATGACAATGGTCCCAAAAATGTGTATAAAATGTCCGATGTGTCCACCATAATGTCGCAGTCACAATAAAAATTGCTGATCGCCGCCATTACTAGTAGAATTTTTTTTTTTCATAAAAATGCCATATAACTATCCCCTATTTTGTAAATGTTATAACTTTTGCGCAAACCAATCAATAATCGCTTATTGCGATTTTTTTACCAAAAATATGCATAATAATACGTATCGGCCTAAACTGAGGGACAAAATGTTTTTTTATACATTTTTGGGGGATATTTATTATAGAAAAAAGTAAAAAATAATGTGTTTTTTTTCAAAATTGACGCTTTTTTTTTATTTATAGCGCAAAAAATAAAAACCGCAGTGGTGATCAAATACCACCAAAAGAAAGCTCAATTTGTGGGAAAAAAAGGACGTCTATTTTGTTTGGGAGCCATGCCGCATGACCGCGCAATTGTCAGTTAAAGCGACGCAGTACCGAATCGCAAAAACTGGTCTGGTCATTGGCCTGCAAAATGCTCCGATCTGAAAGTGGTTAAATCTTTCCCCACTAGAGGGCAGCCGATCTTGAGCACTGCTATGAAAGAGATGTTACTTTTTCTAAGGGGGTCCTTGCAGCATGATGTGGCTAACTTCATGAGGCAGACACAGAGGGAGTTGGACTGTATAGGTGATTGTGTGGATGACGTGGAAAAGAAGATGAGGGGAGTATGCTCAGGCCCATAATGAGTTAGTGGATGCCCACACTCATCTCCAGGAGGAATTTAAAACACTTTAATTGAAGGTGGCTGACCTGGAGGACAGATCCTGCAGGAACAATATTAAGTTCCACAGGATAGCGGAATCAGTTAAAGCTGCAGAATTGCACCCATTTTTGCACCAACTAATAACCGACCTGGTACCATCCATACCCCCTAGTGATATCTTCATTGATTGGGCTCCCCAAACTAGCTTTCCTCCCTGACAGGGTCCCCAGGGATGTTATAGTCAAGATACACTTTTATCAAAGACCAAATGATGCTGGCTGCCCGGCAGCGTCCATGTCTGCCAAAACCCTACTCAGGAATAACACTGTTCCCTGAATTGTCACAAGCTACTATGCAGGCAAGGAAGAATGTAATCCAAATTACAAAAAGTTTGCCCAACCATAAGATTATATAGCTCTGAGGATTCCCTGCCAAGCTCCTTATTGAAAGGGACAATGTCCTACATGGTTGTCTCTCTTGAAAAGGGCCTGTCTCTACTCCACATATGGAGTCTGATCCCTGATGAGCAAGAAGATATTGCTGATGACTCTTCCCAGGAAGCTTAGGCCCCTACTTGAATTATGTCTCACCATCTACTGATCATCTTATCTGCCTTTCCTCCTAACCTTGTTACCATATCATAGGACTTTTTCTCTATATTTCATTGCATTGTGGAGCTTCTGTTTTCTAGCAAAGACTCACACAGCCATCTGGATTTGTTATATTGGTGTTTCCCCGTTGTTTTTGTGTAGGAGCCACCTATACAGTTGCTTATGATCTGAAGTTCACTATCCTGCAGTGTTTTGTTGTTTTTTAGATCATCTATTCTCTATCCAGCATTCTCATAAGATGTCATCCTAGTCCTAGTTTTCTGGCATCCAACAGCAACCCCTGCCTTAAGCAGGGCATTCCCTGGTCTCATTACCCTCATCTACACCTTGACAACAGCTGATCTGTCTTTCAACAATGCTAATTAGACTTTTGTCTCTGAATGTAAGAAGGTTGAATAGCATACACAAACTTGTGGGATGAGGCTTTACAGCAACAATGTGACATCTTTTGTGCCCAGGAGACAATTTTTTTTTTAATTGCATAAACTTTTTATATATTTTCAGAATGTACAGTACAAACAAGGGGTGTACAATGCATTAATACACCAATCAATCAGTAACACATGTAGCCATTCTGAAGAGTTTCTCAGTTGTGGATTGTAGTGTGTTAACCCCCGTAGCGATAATCCTGAGTCTGGCTCGGGTTAGGAATTTGCTGATAGAAGCGGTAACCCCGAGCCAGACTCGGGATTGCTTCGCTGGATGCAGGGGAGGACACAGGGAGACTTACTTACCTTGTCCCTTGGATCCAGCGATGTCCCCCACGCTGTGTGATCGAGCTGTCCTCCGCTCGATTCACAGTGCCAAATGCCGCCGAGCTCCGTTCCCTGCGGCGTTACGGTGCACGGGAGCGGAGAACGGCGGCAAATTCAAAAAAGTAAAAATACACAAAACACACACAGCACTGTAATCTTACAGATTACAGTGCTGTATTAAAAAATACACACCCCCTTTGTCCCTAGTGGTCTGTGCAGTGCCCTGCATGCACTTTTACATTATAAATACAGTTTTTTCTGCCTGGAATTTGGAGATTGCCCATAGCAACCAAAAAGTGTCCCTTTTTCAGTGTTTTTGGATTTGATTACATTATTGAATAATTTTTAGTATTATAAACTTTATCATACCCGGGATGTCTGCTAGACTCTGGTTTGAACAGATTTAACCACTTGAGATCCACGCTATAGCCAAATGACGGCTACAGCGCGGATCTCCTTTTCCAGGACTACGTCTATTGACGTCGTCCCGTGCATGAGCGGCCTGCGCGCCCCCTGAGGGGCGCGCGCGGCGCGCTCAAAAAGCTGATCACTGGCGGCCGTGATTGGGACATCAGTCCCGATCATGGCCAGCCCTGCTAGTGCCCACCTGCCCCCTGCCAGTGCCCACCTGCCCCCTGCAGTGCCACATGTTTAAAAAGTAAGTTCCCCCCGTCAGTGCCACCCAGCAGTGCCCATAGTGCCACCCAGCAGTGCCCACAGTGCCACCCAGCAGTGCCACCCACAGTGCCACCCAGCAGTGCCCACAATCTGCCTCAAAGGTGCTGCACCCCAGTGCCACTTATCCGCGCCCATCAGTGTCATCTACCAGTGCCCAGCAGTGCTGCCCAGCAGTGCCACCTATCAGAGCCACCTATCAGTGCCACCTATCAGTGCCCATCAGTCCCATCTATCAGTGGTACCTATCAGTGCCCATCCGTGCCACCCATCCGTGCCACCCGTCCGTGCCACCCATCCGTGCCACCCATCTGTGCCCATCTTTGCCCATCAGTGCCGCCTTATCTGTGCCCATTGGTGCCGCCTTATCTGTGCCTATTAGTGCCGCCTTAACTATTCCTATCAGTGCCCACCAGTGCAGCCTATCAGTGCCCACTAATGCAGCCTATCAGTGCCCACCAATGCAGCCCATCAGTGCCCACCAGTGCCGCCTAATCAGCGCACTTCAATGAAGGAGAAAAATTACCCGTTTGCAAAATTTTATAACAAACTATTAAACATGATTTTTTGCATCTTTTTTTGTTTGTTTAGCAAAAAATAAAACTCCGAGCTGTAACTAAATACCACCAAAAGAAAGCTCTATTTGTGGGGAAAGAATGATAAAAATGTCATTTGGGTACAGTGTTGTATGACCGCGTAATTGTCATTCAAAGTGCATCAGCGCTGAAAGCTGAAAATTGGTCTGAGACTGAGGGGGGTTTAAGTGCCCAGTAAGCAAGTGGTTAAGAGAGTTATTCCTAAGAATTACAGGACTACAAAATAAAACGCCAAATTCCCATGCAAAATAATTGTACCGCTTTCAGCACCTAAAACCGGACTGAATCATACCGCCAGGGAGGTTAAACAGTACATCCAATAGAGGGACTACAAGTCCAGGAGTAACAGAGTATGAGTAAGAAATATAAGAGAACCTAAACAGAAATGAACATGGACTTATAACTAACTATGCTCCGGTTTCAATAGTTGCACATAGATTGCTTCCTCTACAATAAAATGTGGCTATGCAGGATGGGGTTAAATATCACCTGTAAATTATTTTTCGTGATATCTCCCAATAAATGCCATTTTTGATGTACTTATAGTTACATTGAAGGAGTGTGGAGAATACGGCACTCTGGATAACAAGGAGACTTTAACATACAGTACATAACTGACTCTTGAGATGTGATTAATGCACCACAGCAGCAATTCAACACTCTATAGGAAAAACAAAGCAGAGAAGAAGGTGCTTTTAAGTGCAGTCATAAAACACTTTCTCTCTGATCCAAGATGGAGGGCTGTGCTGTCAGGGCCAACATGGAATCCAGGCAACCAGAAGTGACGTCAGAGTGGCAGGCCGGTTGCCTGGATTCCATTCTGGTCCCGACGGCACAGCCCTCCATCTTAGATCAGAGAGACAGTATTACCAATGCTGGTCGGCTGGAACTTCCACCTGCAGCTGTTTTACTTCCAGGAGGCATCCCGCTGGATGTTATGGATTCATTGAGATACAGTGTGTAAGGGCGCTCTGAACTTCAGGACCAAGCAAAAGCAAATGTCTTTATGAACCAGAAGTCCCAGGGATGCCAGCAGGAAAAACAGCAGGGAGCTCCGGGAGAAATGACAACCCAGCCCGCAGTCACAATCTCAAACAAGGAGAAACGCCGATCCCGGAAGTGACGTCGGCGGCAGGGGACAATAACCAGCAACCAGCGTGGGCCGCAAACAGGAAGCAGACAGGAAGCAGTCATCAAAGAGGGACCTCTTTGGATACACACAGCCCAAAGAACCTGTATACGCCAGTGACCACCGCCTTCATGCCGGACTACCTACATGGATATTAATGATATGCTCTGCCAGTCCACATATCTTGTAAGTGTTTTTAACCCTTTTTGGGGAAAATAAAAGCTTTTAATTCTACACTTAGAGGCGCCTTTTCTTTGTTTTTCTGGATTCACTGATATGACTGTTTTTCACTTCCATCTTTTAAGTGTTTTTAAAGAGGAAGTAAAGGGAAAAAAAAAACACACCCTGTAAATCAAAGGCATAATGAGCTAGTATTCCGAAATTCGTTAATGAAATTTCGTATTTCGTATGAAATTCGTAACCATATAAATTCCGATAGGGGTTCCCACCATCCCTGTGCTGACTTCCTGGGGTTTTAACTTTTAGGTTCATTAACTTTTCGGAACAATTACAAATTTTCGTTATGAATTCGGATCCGAAATTCATAAACAAAATTTAGTGTTTCGTATGGAATTCGTATGCATAAAAATGTGTATTTCGGATTCGTATGAATGTACGAATTTTTGGAAATTAGTACGAATTTTCATTTCGTACGAAACTAATCGCACATGTCTAATTATTTATAGTTATTTATTATAATTTATGATTTTGAGTTTCAAACGTTATCATACCAGGGATGTCTACCAGACTCTTGTTTTGACAGATTTAAGTGAGTTATTTCTAAGAATTACAGGCCAACAATATAAAATGCTAAATTTCCATGCAAAACAATTGTACCACTTTGAGCTTCAAAAATCTGTCATAATCATACCACCAGGGAGGTTAAATAAAGAAAAAAAAAAAGAAAGGCACTTTGGCATTGTAAATCTGATTCAGAAGTCCAGTTTCTCCTCCGACTAGTGAATTGTCCTTTGGTGATGTTCCAATCCACTTAGGGTGGTGGCAGCAGTGGGAGTGCAGATAAAAGTTACCAGAAGTTGGTTTGAAATGTGTCTTGCTAACTATGGTACCATTGTGATGACTAAATTCTATATCAAGAAAAACCAAAGAGGTCTTGTCCCAAACATGAGTAAAGGAGAGGCCCAGGGTGTTATTGTTGCAATATTGGACAACATACTGTATTCCTGTTGAAGGGCCAGCCCATATGATAATGATATCATCAATATATCTCCCAAAATATACCAGGGTCACAAAGGGATTTTTCCTCCAGATACAGGACTTCTCCCACCAACTCATGGTGAGGTTGAGCTGGCTGGGCACAAAGGCCCAAGGCAGTGCCCTGTATCTGGAGGAGGTTTTGGTCTAAGAAAGTGAAGTAGTTGTGTTCTAAACAAAACTGGACGCTGTCCACTAAAAACCGGGCTTGTAGATGTAGCAGAAAAGGATATATAGATGAAGTGATCATTATAGGGGGTACCCCATCCCAAAATACAAGTATTTAAAGAAAAGGGAGGGGGAACTGAAGGGGCTGGAGGGTAACCAACCCCCGGGACTTTTAAACGGTACCCTGGTAAAGGCAGAACAGTCACATGCCCAAAGTAAAATACACAAATTTTATTTTGAAATACATACAGATATTAAAAACAATAATAAAGAGAATGTAAATACAAATGTCAAATACTAATGTACAGAGCAGGTACAGGATCAAAGATGACCACAGATGTTATCAATCTATACATAAAGATGCTGCAATTTTCAACATGTTTCGCTCCCTTGAGCTTCCTCAGGACAATGCAGCTAGCGTTAAAAACTGGAAATACATTGAAAAGTAAATAAATTGCCAACATATTCAAAAATTTCAGGCAAAGTATGTTCAAATTCAATATCCATTGATATAAGTCAAAATTTAGACTGATAAAGAAACAATTAATAAAGAAACAATTATAACAGATTATGAGAAAAGGAAAATGTTTGAGCATAAAACATAAGCATGAACAATTGTTCAAGATCACAAACTATCAATAGGTACATTTTACATGATAGTAATAATAATAATTTATATAGAAAAAAAATAATAAAAATAAAGGAGTGGCCATCTTACCATGTGGGTCATGGCTCAAAGTTTATGTAAGTTCAATAATTGACATTGATCACACCCAAAAAAAGACAGAGGGGGCAAAGAAGGAAAAAAGCCACAGAGGAGAATCGGCAGTCCCAAGCAATCTGCAGAGGCATGAAATGATGGTAGTGAGCAAAGGATATTAATATTAAATGTAAAGCCAATATCTGATTGATCAGACACTGCCTGTACAGAAACATACCTGAGAAGTGGTAACGGTAAGATGTATTAGAATCAATGCAGGCTAGCTAGGGCGATATGCCTTTAAATATGTAGGTATTGTCAGACTGACTTTGAACGAAATCCTTTGACTATAAAATAGCCTATGTAAAACAATGGCAGGAATAGATGAGGATAAGATAGTATGGTCAGCAATAGGGATGAGCCGAACACCCCCCGGTTCGGTTCGCACCAGAACTTGCGAAACGACCCCCGCGTTCGGTACGAACGTTAGAACCCCATTGAAGTCTATGGGACTCGAATGTTCGAATTGGAAAGTGCTAATTTTAACGGCTAATATGCAAGATAGTGTGCTAAAAAGGGTTTGGGGACCTGCCTCCTGCCCCAGGGGACATGGGTCACTGCAAAAAAAAGTTTTAAAAACTACCGTTTTGGCGGGAGCAGTGATTTTAATGACGATTAAAGTGAAAAAAAAAAGTGAAATATTCCTTTAAATATGGTGCCTGGGGGGTGTCTGTAGTATGCCTGTGAAGTGCCACGTGTTTCCCGTGTTTAGAACAGTCCCTGCACAAAATGACATTAAACGGAAATAACACCATTTAAAACTGCTTGCGGTTTTAATGTTATATCTGGTTCCTGCAATATGGTTGAAAATCATTCAGAAAAATGGCATGGGTAGCCCTCCCTGCCCATTACCAGCCTATTTGGGTCTTGTACACATATTAAGGGGAACCCCGTACCCATATTAAAAAAAGGAAATGCGTGTGGCCCCCAGGCCCTATATACTCAGAACAGCAGTATACAGGCGGTGCAAACAAGACAGGGACTGTGTAGGTTTGTTGTGTTAAGTTGAATCTGTTTGTCATTTTCATCCGGTACATTTTTAAAGTGTAGCTCCAGTCAAAAAAAATATCTTTAAGCTTTTTGGAAAACATAGGGAAGGGTTATCACCCCTGTATAATTTTGTTTTGTCGTCCATCTTTTTTCATCTCACTTGCTGTTGTCTCCTTCCGTTTGCAAGTAGGAGATGTTTGTAAGTTGGATGTTTGAAAGTAGGGGCCTGCCCTATATTATAGCGGTATGTACTGGGTCCTAACACTACTGACTGCAAGCTCTATTATTAACCACTTGTTAGCCCAATGTTTGCATAAAGTGAAAGATGAAGTTATGCTGAGTAAATAGATATCAAACATGTCACTCTTCAAAATTGCACATGCCCGTGGAATGGCGCCAAACGTCGCTACTTAAAAAATCCCCATAGGCGACGCTTTAAATATTTTTTTACTGGTTACATGTTTTGAGTTGCAGAGGAGGTCTAGGACTAGAATTATTGCTCTCGCTCTAACATTCTCGGCGATACCTCACATGTGTGGCACATGCGAGCACATGGGGACATGGGCGCTTTAATTTTTATTTTATTTTTTTATTGTTCATTTTACTTTATTTTAGTTTGACATTTTTTTTCCCAAAAATATATTTTTGATCACTTTTATTCCTATTACAAGAAATGTAAACATCCCTTGTAATAGGAATATGGGATGACAGGTCCTCTTTACAGTGAAATCTGGGGGGTCAATATGACCCCACATCTCACCTCTAGGCTGGGAAGCCTGAAATAAAAAATTAAAAAAAAGATTCTGGCTTTGATCGTACTGGCGAGTTGGTAGAAGCACCAGAGGGCGGTGAGGGGTGGGGGGCGTCTATGGCTGGGTACTTCAGGGTATCACCGAGTATGGCTGGGTATCTCTGAGTATGGCTGGGTATGGCAATTTATGGCAGGGTATTACAGAGTATTGGCGGGGTATTGGCGGGGTACTACAGAGTAATAGCAGGGTACTGCAGAGTATTGGGGGTACTGCAGAGTAATGGCGGGTACTGCAGAGTATTGGGGGGTACTGCAGAGTAATGGCGGGGTACTGCAGAGTAATGGCAGGGTACTGCAGAGTATTGGGGGGTACTGCAGAGTAATGGGGGTACTGCAGAGTATTGGGGGTTACTGCAGAGTAATGGGGGTTACTGCAGAGTAATGGGGGGTACTGCAGAGTAATGGCGGGGTACTGCAGAGTAATGGCGGGGTACTGCACTGCAGAGTAATGGCGGGGTACTGCAGAGTAATGGCAGGGTACTGCACTGCAGAGTAATGGCAGGGTACTGCACTGCAGAGTAATGGCGGGGTACTGCACTGCAGAGTAATGGCGGGGTACTGCAGAGTAATGGTGGGGTACTGCAGAGTATGCACTGGTATTGCAGAGTATTGGCAGGGAATTGAGGGGTTAAATTCGGTGAGCAGCGATGTGGGCACTGCAGATGCAGCCCACATCGCTGCTGACACCGATCTCTTTCCCCTCCGCTGTACCGATCGGTACAGAAAGGGGAGGGAGGAACAGGCGTCATAACATGACGCCGGTTTGTTTCCAAGTGATCACTCCGTCATTTGACGGAGCAATCACGTGGTAAACGGCCGCTATGAGCGGCCGTTTACCGTGATGCGCCGGGTCCTATGGACCCGGCGGTCACGGATGCTCTCGAGTGCGCACACCTCGGGGCACGCGAGAGCAGAATTCTGGGAGGCCGTTAATTAATGGCCTCTCTGAGTTAAACAACCGCCCTGAAGCCGTTAATCGGCAATGGGCAGTTGTTAAGTGGTTAAAGCTAGATCACTAGCTATATAGGTGAGGTGAATATAGTGGTGTATACTGCAGTCAGGGCACAGACAACAACCACTACACAGCAGCAAGATAGGAAATCAGCCAAAAATGATTGGTGTGTACTGTGTTGAAGGTACACAGAACACCCACTGCTTCAGATGCAAAGTAACACACTACAGGAGGCCGCCTTAAAGGCGGCCTTTTATAGTGTGGGGCGTGCACTACACAGTCTGAGCTATGATTGGCCACAGGCAGGATGCCTGTGGCCAATCATGGCTCTCCTCGCTGCCGGCGCTGCGATTGGCCAAGCATGCGGGGTCACAGTGCATGCTTGGCCAATCATCGGACAGCAATGCACTGCGCCAACGCAGTGCATTGTGGTCCGCGCGCGCGTCACTCGAATTTTGACGCGAACGGCCAAAACGTTCGGAATTCGCCGAACGCACGAACGCCCAATGTTCGAGTCGAACGTACGTTCGACTCGAACACGAAGCTCATCCCTAGTCAGCAAGACCAAATCAAAGGGCTTGTAGATGGTGTATATCCGAGTCCATGGTTAAACAATGGGAAAGGGCTGCCAGACCAATATGGTGGGGAATGTAAGTATAAAGAGACTGTACTTTCCTCATTTTTCCCAAAAAAGTTCCAAAAACTCACAACTTAAAAAATTCACCATACCTCTTAAAAAATACATTGGGCGGTCTAATTGTCAAAAAAGGGGGTAATTTGGGGGTATGTGTACTGTCCTGGCATGTTAGAGTGCCAAGAAATAAGATAGGACATCAGTACATCAGGATTAATCAATTTCTAAATACACGTATCATAGTGTGTGGACTCTATAACCTTCACACAGACTAATTAAAGTGGTTGTAAACTGTCCCCCACACATTTGTCCCATGTAAATCAGCATAAAAAAACCTCAATGAACACTGCTAGTAGATATCTCCTTATTTGCTTAGTATTGTTGTAATCCTTTTTGTTCTTTAGCATGATGTCGCTGAGCATGCCCAGATCTTCCCTGATTTACGGCACACTCTGTGTGCTTGTCTGTCTATTATCAGGACTTCCTACGGCACACAACACTGAAATCCCACAAGACTGCATAATCACTCAGAGTTTCCTCCTACACCCCATGTGCCCAATGTGACATCATATGGAGTGTAAACCTGGGCATCGCACAGCATTACTGCAGTCTTATCAGCTGAAGTAAATACTATGAAATAAAACAAGTCAGCTATGAGCAGGGAAGCAGGGTTGCCATAGAAACATTGGATTGAGAAGGAGGCTTGGTTAACAGTACAGGAAGTGCTCAATGTAAGGGCGGAAATACACTCTACTGTGAACTCAGAAAACAATACTTAAGATGGCGCTGCCTAACCCCTGGAAACAAGTTTTTTTTAAGTTTCTGTAGTCAGTAAGTAATATGCGATTTGGGCTGGATTACAGTGCCTATAGTTTGATAATTACTTATTATAATGGACTAAATGAAAAGAAGCATCAGAGTGGGAGAGTTTACCTCCTTTTTAATAGAAATACATTTTACCAAAGAAGTTCAGCAGAATACATTTTGGCCTACATTTATGAAGAAAGATTATTTATTTGCCAAACTGTATAACAGAAAATGTCAGGGAACTCACCGTGTGAATGTCCGTCCCCATGTAGTAGCGGTTTACTTTTGTTCCAAGGGCCATGCGTGGTGACCCCGTCAGAGGCATACGAGTTCCGCAACGAACGGACACACGCCAATACGAACATGTGGACGCACTCGCGACAACCGAACGTATGTGCGTACTCACGCACGCACGGCCACGTCCACCAATATTGGCACATCTCACCCTATATAAACAGGATCCTGACCTGATACCAGTGTTGCATAGTCTTCAGCTTGTCCCTGAGATACCTGATCATTGTTTGTACCTGTGACCTTGTTCTTGATTACCCGGCTTGCTCGACTATTCTTTTTTTATCATCCCGGCTTACTATTTCCTGGATTATTACTGACCTCGGCTTGGACTTCCTACTTCGGCTTGCTTCCTGATTTTGTACCTCACTGCCAGCATGTTACCAGACCCCTGCTCGTCCTTGACTACGTACTGTACCTGCCTTTCGTTCCTGTACCTTGTTGCCAGCCAGTTGCCAACCTTGCCTGTTCCTGACGTGCAGTGTTTTCCTCATACCTGCTTGGCTTCCACTGAACACCTCCGGTGACCAGTCTACGCCTCTTCCTCCGTGAGGATCCAGTGTCTTCAAGCCTTCATCTTCAAATCTGCAGGCACCTGCACCCTTTTGCTGCCTCAACACCCCCTGTCCCCACTTCCAGGGGTGTTGAGACTGGAACCGTGCAAGAGGCCACCCCAAGCAGTCTGACTCCGCTGTAAGGTACGTGACAGAAACCAAGAACAATTTTTATTTTTAATTAGGCTGTTTTTTTTCATATAGAAAAAAAAACAATTAGAGAAGAGTCAATACCACCAAAAAACATCTATCTGTCTCAAAAGATATATAGAATTATTTTTGGTACAGTGTTGCATGACTGAGCAATTGTCATTCAAAGTCAGTGCTGGAAACTGAGAAGTGGCCTGGGCAGGAAAGGGTTGAAACAGTCCGGTCTTCAGGTGGTTAAGGTTTTCTACTTAAGGTTAAAGATTAAGGATTAAATATAAACTAGACTCCCTCATGTTTTTATTTTTTTAATAAGATGTTTGTATGAAATTCACAATTTTAGTAGGTTCACAACAAAGGTTTTTTTTCTTAAACTTTTAAACCTCTAAATTAAACACAATTTACTTCACCTCACTCATTCATGTCTAACCACCAACCTCCCGGTTTAGAATCTTCCCAGTGTTTTAATAACAATTGCCATAGGTACATTCAGGATTTACACACTTCTTGAGGCACCAAAAATAAAGACGTATTGTACCCCAGTCAGAGAATACACCGGAGAGCGGACATATTGTGTTATTATCCTTCACAGTGCATTGAATTCAATTTCTATTGATGACCCCCGTACATTAAAGACTTAAAAAAAAAAGTTAATTTAAAAGAATTAAATTACTGGGACACCATTATTTTCCATGGGAGATATTGTCTTCTATAGTTTTGTCATTTCATAGAGTGGTTCTGGGAAACTGCTTTTTTTTCTGTAGTTTTACTGAAATAAAAATAAAGTTTTCTTTGATTAATTAGAAAATTTGGATAATAATTTCTATTGCTGTAAATTTAAAAAGCTTCAAATTTTCTGTGAGGACATCTGTGTGAGAACAAACCTCATCATTCTTCCTTGGTTTACTTTTTCCCAAAAAAAAAAATGTACTAAAATTAAAATAAAGTTTTCCTTGATTAATTAGAAAATTAGGATAATAATTTCTATTGCTGTAAATTTAAAAAGGTCCACATTTTCTGTGAGGAAATCTGTGTGAGAATAAACCTCATCATTCTTCCTTGGTTTACTTTTCCAAAAAAAAATAAAAAATGTACTAAAATAAAAATTAAGTTTTCTTTGATTAATTAGAAAATTAGGATAATAATTTGTATTGCTGTAAATTTAAAAAGGTCCACATTTTCTGTGAGGACATCTGTGTGAGAATAAACCTCATCATTCTTCCTTGGTTTACTTTTTCCAAAAAAAAAAAAAAAATGTACTAAAATAAAAATTAAGTTTTCTTTGATTAATTAGAAAATTAGGATAATAATTTCTATTGCTGTAAATTTAAAAAGGTCCAAATTGTATGTGAGAACATCTGTGTGAGAATAAACCTTCCTGTTTTACCTTTTCCAAAAATAAAAATAAAAAAAATAACAATGTATATTTGTTCTTTCCATTTTTTCAACTTTCCACCATTTTATTGTTGGTTCTTTCCAGCATCACAACTTCCCATTTCAAACTTTTATAAAATGGAGAAATATCTATTAGAAAAAATAAAAGATGAAAGGGTAAAGATTGGAAATTCTAAAATCAGTTATTTATTTCTAAAGGCCCAAGGGATAAATTAATTCAGACGATGCTTGATTTTCTGTAGAGACTTCCAGAGGATCCATGTTTTAAATTAATCTCAGATGAATACAGAGGCAACCTATCCTCCTGTGTGCTCCATATATGTCAGGGGAGATTTCTGTATTATAAATGTAAATAAATATCACATAGATTTCCTGTTCTTTTCATTTAACTTTCCTCAGCAAAATCTCTACATCAGACTTCTAGAACTGAGCTGATCCTTCCAGAGGAGCCTTCCTTTCCCCCTCCCTCCTCTATCAAAATTTACCTCTGCAGGGGGGATCACTGACTAAATCTGGGCTAGGAGCTAAAACAAGGAAAATTCTTCGTATTACCAGTCTGGCCATTCACAGGTATTTGTTTCCTTCATTATTTGTTTTTAGTCTATGTGAAAGTTGGGGAGTCTACAAGCTATGGTGCTAATCGTTGAAAATTGATCACACCTGATGTACTGATGGGCTATCTCATTTATTGAAACACTATCAAGCCAATTAAGTACAAATACCCCCTAAATGACCCCTTTTTTGGAAAGTAGACATTCTAAGCTATTTAGTAAGAGGCATGGTGAGTTTTTTGCCCACAATTCTTTGCAAAATTTTAAAAAAAAATTCTCCCATAAAAATGTAATATTAACAGGTTTTTTCTCTCACATGGCATAGGCATACATGCAACTACACCCCAAAACACATTCTGTTACTCCTCCTGAGTATGGCGATACCACATGTGTGAGACTTTTTCACAGTCTAGCCACATAGAGAGGCCCAACATTGAAGTAGCACCTTCAGGCGTTCTAGGAGCATAAATGAAACATCTAATTTCTCAACCACCTATTAAACTTTTGAAGGCCCTTGAGCACCAGGACAATGGAAGTGCCCATAAAATGACCCCATTCTGGAAAGAAAACACACCAACATATATTCTTTGAGGCATAATGAGTCTTTTGAAAGTTGTCCATTTATAGGATATTTCCAACACATAGCATGTACATAGCAAAAATTGCACCCCAAAATACATTCTGCTACTCCTCCTGAGTATGATGATAAAACATGTGTGAGACTTTTACACAGCCTGACCACGTAGAGAGGCCCAACATTGAAGTAGCACCTTCAGGCGTTCTAGGAGCATAAATGTAACATCTAATTTCTCAACCACCTATTAAACTTTTGAAGGCCCTTGAGCACCAGGACAATGGAAGTGCCCACAAAATGACCCCATTTTGGAAAGAAAACACACCAACATATATTCTATGAGGCATAATGAGTCTTTTGAACATGTAATTTTTCTCCACACGTTTTTGGAAAATGTGGGGAAAAAATCAAAATGCATTTTTTTTTTTACACAAAGTTGTCCATTTATAGGATATTTCCAACACATAGCATGTACATATCAAAAATTGCACCCCAAAATACATTCTGCTACTCCTCCTGAGTATGATGATAAAACATGTGTGAGACTTTTACACAGCCTGACCACGTAGAGAGGCCCAACATTGAAGTAGCACCTTCAGGCATTCTAGGAGCATAAATTACACATCTAATTTCTCAACCACCTATTACACTTTTGAAGGCCCTGGAGCCTGGGGACACCTGATGAAGGGACGGAGCCAGGAGCGCCAGTGGGGCACCCCAGAAGAGGAGGAATGTGGCTTTTCTGTGCAAAACCCTTGCATATAGCAGGTAAGAATAACATATTTGTTATTTTAATAAAAAAAAGGAACCTCTACAACCCCTTTAAGGCGCCTTCATGCTACTGAGATTGATGAATGAGGACCTTTACCTGAGTTTCCGCTGTGAGGTCTCACTTTCTTGCAAAGGAGAAAATACACCAATCTCTCAGACTGAATGATTGTCATCTATAGAAATTATTGCATTTCAGTCTTCTTATAAAGGCATAACAATGGCAAAAATTACCATCATCATTTTTTCAGGTAAAGCCTAAATCAGATTTATTTTTTTCTGATACAGCAGGAATAAGTAACTTTTCTCCATCTCTTGAATGACGGACAATGTATTTTACACAGCCAATATCTGAGAAGTTTGGTGAAGGATTATAACATTTACCATCACTGATAGTGACAAGAAACCAATTCATGTTTTCTGTGCACAATTTCAGTCAACATCTTATCTTTTACTTATAGAATTTCTCTCTTCGTTATTTTGGACTGTCACAAATCAAGTCTTCCTTTAAGTCACAGATGAGAGGGAATTATATTTTATGTGTAGGTTTTCCTTTAAAAAAAACAAGAAGAAAGTAAAACATTTAAAATTGTGTGTAGTGTTTTGGAAAAATAACAACTGAAACATATATAAGATTAACTGTTTTTCCTAATTTAAACATAAGTAAATATATTGGAATGGGAAATCAGACAATTTTGAAGGAATTGCTCCTCGCTGGACTCTCTGACCTTCCGAGTCTTCAGCTCCCTCTCTTTCTCTTCTTCCTTCTCATCTACCTTCTGACATTAATCTGGAATTTGCTGATCATTGTCCTCATAGTCACCGACTCTCACCTCCATGTTCCTATGTATTTCTTCCTTGGAAACCTGGCCGGTTTGGACCTCTGCTATTCCTCATTAACTGTCCCACGAATATTATTTGACCTTCAAACCAAGACAAGGAAAATTTCCATACAGGCTTGTATAACCCAAGTCTACTTCTTTCTATTCTTTGCCTGTTGTGATGTTTTTCTGTTGGCCGTCATGTCCTATGATCGATATACCGCCATTTGTCAGCCATTACATTACACACAGATCATGCATTGGAAACTGTGTGTACAGTTGGTGTCCATTGTGTGGTGTCTTAGCTTTACTTATTCTTTAGTTCACACACTTTATGCCTTAAAATTAACATTTTGTGGATCAGATATTATAGAAAGCTTCTTCTGTGACCTTCCACCATTGTTTCGGATCTCCTGCAGTAATATCTTCATCAATATCCTGCTCATTTTTCTCTTGGGAGGCTTCCTTGCTGCTGGATCTCTAACACTGACCTTCCTGCCCTATGTCTACATAATCAAAACTGTTCTTAAAATTCAAGCTAAGGGCAATAGAAGTAAAGTTTTCTCCACTTGTACCTCTCACCTGACAGTGGTATTTATGTATTATGGCTCCTTTATGTTTAATTATTTTGGCCCAAGTGCCCATTATAATTTTCCTGGTGACAAACTAGTGTCCGTGTTTTACACGGTGATCCTTCCTTTCCTTAATCCTCTCATCTACAGTCTGCGGAACCAAGATTTTAGAACAGCATTTCAAAGTGTTTTCAGGAAGATCTTTCCACCGAAATAGAGATACAAAAAGATAGGAATGTACTTTTTATGACCTATGTACGAAAACTATAGTTAGAATTAGTAAGGTTGAATAAAGACATTAGTCAATCCAGTTCAACATGTAAGGATGTGTGTATGGATTTATGTCTCCACCACTTCCCATATTTCTTTATACTGTGTTCTCTAAGATGCTCACTTTATAGTTTTATTTTTTATTTTTATTAAAGTCATTGAACAGCTGTTTATTCTAATGTGCATCTCTGATTAGAACTTTTTTTTGTTTTGGATAGAATAAGGATTTGGGGAGGGGGGGGGGTGTTATGGTGTGGGGGGAGGGGGGATTATGCTGGGGGGTTGTTTTTCAGGGGTTGGGTTTGGTCCCTTAGTTCCAGTGAAGGGAACTCTTAAGGAGTCAGCATACCAAGACATTTTGGACAATTTCATGCTCCCAACTTTGTGGGAACAGTTTGGGGGACGGCCCTCTCCTGTTCCAACATGACTGTCCACCAGTGCACAAAGCAAGGTCCATAAAGACATGGATGAGTAAGTTTGGGGTTCAGGAACTTTTTTTTTTATAAATTAATTTGCATTTTAATGAGTGAAATAAATATTTATTTTTTTCATCAATAGGTTTTTATTTTTTATAATACTTGAACAAAGGGATAACAATGTATAGATTGTTCGTCATACAGTAAGTTGTCATAAATGGTTTGGTACAAATGAATGCATTAGGTATATGCTAATAGAATTGTTTGAATTAACCACTTCGCATCCAGGCCAATTCTGACATTTCTCTCCTACATGTAAAATTCCTAATTTTTTTGCTAGAAAATTACATAGAACCCCCAAACATTATATATGTTTTTTTAGCAAAGACCCTAGATAATACAATGCCGCTCGTTGCAACTTTTTATCTCACATGGTATTTGCGCAGCAACTTTTCGAACATGTTTTTTTTCAGAAAAAAAACTGTTTCATGCTTAAAAAAAAAACAGTATAATTTTTTTTGCATAATGTGAAAGAGGAGGATACGCCGAGTAAATAGATACCCAACATGTCACACTTTAAAATTGCACGCGCTCGTGGAATGGCGCCAAACGTTGGTATTTAAAAATCCCTATAGGCGACGCTTTAAATTTTTTTACTGGTTACATATTTTGGGTTATAGAGGAGGTCTAGGGCTAGAATAATTGCTCTCGCTCTAATATTTGCGGTGATACCTCACATGTATGGTTTTAACACCGTTTTCATATGTGGGCGGGACTTATGTATGCGTTCGCTTCTGTGTGCGAGCTCACGGGACAGGGGGCGCTTTAATTATTATTTTTTTATTGTTAATTTTATTTATTTATTTTAGATTTACACTTAAAAAAAAAAAATTTGATGACTTTTATTCCTATTACAAGGAATGTAAACATCCCTTGTAATAGGAATATGGCATGATCGGACATATTTACAGTGAGATATGGGGTCAATAAGACCCCATATCTCACCTCTAGGCTGGGAAGAATAAAAAAAAACAAAAAAAAAAAAACGATCCTGGCTTCCTAGCCAGATCGGCGCCATTAATTTGAATACCGAGGCCGGGGCGTGACGTCATAACATCGCACCCGGCCTCTGAACGATCATAGAGACTCCGGGGACAATCTAGTCCTCCAGAAATCTCTATGGTTACTTGCTGGGGCCGGCGGATCCTGTGACCGACTCACCGATTGAAACGGTGAGTCAGTAGAAGCACCGGAGGGCGGCGGGAGGGGGGGGGTCCCCTCCCGCCACCCGTAAGAACGATCAAGCGGCGGAACAGCCGCTATGATCATTCTTATGGTGCAGGGAATCGCCGGCTGAAAACGCCAATATCTGAATGATGTCTGTGGCCTCAGGCATCATTTAGATATAACCACTGAAATCCCATGACGTCAATAGACGTAGTGTGGGTGCCAAGTGGTTCTATCACATATTCAGTTACTGTATTCGTTAGACTAAGAGAGTGTGACTTCCTCTCCCAAAGTAACCCCTAATGGGATCTCTTTTGTTTCTTGAGGGAGGGGCACCATCATCGGAGGTTAGTGTTACAGAAAAACTCTAATCAGCTGTGTTAGTGTTAATAAACATAACTTATGGCTGAGTCACGACTAAACCTTAAGGTAAGTCACATGGTGTCATAAAAACGTTGCTTCTCCAGACCATTGTGCCCATGGTCACCAGGCTTTTTTGAAATAGCTAGTAGACCTGCGCTGGAGGCCATCATTGTTTCATAACTACAGTGAAGGTTTTCCAAGTCAAGTGTGTGTTCAATGATGGGCGCCCTGCCAGATTTCCATAGTCTTATTAGGCTCAATCTAGCAGCCAAAAGGATATGTGTTGTAACATGACGAAAGGACTGTAGGATGGAATCTATGTTGAGGTTCAATAGTGCACAGTCAGGTAGGTGAGGTGTAGGATGTTTTGTGATATCCCATATTAAATATATGGAAACGCTACTTGTTATGAAATAATTAATGTACCTTCGTAATATTACTAATTAGAAATTTGGACAGTTGTGGGGGGCAACATGGACTTTCGTGGTACACTGTAAACTTAAAAACAGTCAATTTACAAAAATATATAAATTTATTGTACACAAATACACACATCGTAAAAGGCCTTCAATAATAGATAAATTACATTACATGCTGCTAATCATGGAGCATCCATTTGCCTGACACAAATTAGAAGAACTTAGATATATATAATAATGATCCTGCACTGTTAGCCCCCGTACACACGGGTCGGACATTCCCGACAACAAAATCCGTCAGATTTTTTCAGACGGATTTTGTCCGAAACTGGTGTTGCATACACACGGTCGGACAAAGTTGTCTGAAAATCCGATTGTTCGAAACGTGATGACGTTCGTTCGTTGCGACGGGACTACGTTGCGGCTAGTAGCCAATAGCTTTGGTCTCGTAATTTGATTCGAGCATGCGTGGCACTTTCTCCGATCGGAATTCTCTATAAAACTTTGTCCCATCGGATCATCTTGTGGGAAAATTTTATATTGGGCTCTCAAATTTTGCTGGTCGGACATTCAGAGGGAAAAAGTCCGATGTAGCCCACACATGGTCGGATTATCCGACAACATGCTCCGATCGGACCTTTTCCGTCTGAATTTCTGACCGTGTGTACAAGGGCTTACACGTGGAGAATTTTTCTTCCAGTTACGCACTCTACATGTTTCAGGGTTACCCCCTTCTTCAGGAGTATATTAGGTCACAAAATGATCTGCAAGAAAGCATATAAATTATGTTCAATCATATTTTATTGATTATAAAAGGGTAGTAAAAACAAAGATAAAGTATATTCTCAATATACAATGTGACAGTGTTACCTTACAGTTATGATGTTGTCAAAGTTACAATCAAGTGTGTATAGACTCGTCATAAAACAACAGCAATCATAAAACATAGCATCTCTATCCAACAATCAACTCTGCATTGCCAACCATGTTCAGATAGGCTAATAGGAAAGGGTAACACATTCAAAGAGTTGTATGATGTATCAAAATGATTAACCACTTAAGACCCGCGCTATAGCCGAATGACGGCTACAGCGCGGATCTCCTTTGCCGGGACTACGTCTATTGACGTCGTCCCGTGCACGAGCGGCCTGCGCGCCCCCTGAGGGGCGCGTGCGGCGCGCTCTGTGATCGGCGAGTCTACGAGACTCGCCTGATCACTGATCCGAGCAAGGGGACGATCCCGACCCCTTATCACGTGATCAGCTGTCAGCCAATGACAGCTGATCATGTCTTACAACGGAGCCGGTAATCGGCTATTATTCCTCCTCGCGCTGACAGTGCGAGGAGAAAAAAAAAGAGCCGATCACCGGCGGCCCTGATCGGGACATCAGTCCAGATCACGGCCAGCCCTGCCAGTGCCCACCTGCCCCCTGCCAGTGCCACATCAATAAAAAATGTGTCCCCCCCTGTCAGTGCCACTCAGCAGTGCCCATAGTGCCACCCAGCAGTGCCCACAGTGCCACCCATCAGTGCCCACAATCTGCCTCAACAAAGGTGCTGCACCCCAGTGCCACATATCTGTGCCCATCAGTGTCATCTACCAGTGCCCATCAGTGCCCAGCAGTGCCGCCCATCAGTGCCCAGCAGTGCCACCTATCAGAGCCACCTATCAGTGCCCATCAGTCCCATCTATCAGTGGTACCTATCAGTGCCCCTTAGTGCCACCCATCCGTGCCATCTTATCTGTGCCCATCTTTGCCCATCAGTGCCGCTTTATCTGTGCCCATCGGTGCCGCCTTATCTGTGCCTATTAGTGCCGCCTTAACTATGCCTATCATTGCCCACCAGTGCAGCCTATCAGTCCCCACCAATGTAGCCTATCAGTGCCCATCAATGCAGCCTATTAGTGCCCACCAGTGCAGCCTATCAGTGCCGCCTCATCAGCGCACTTCAATGAAGGAGAAAAATTACCTGTTTGCAAAATTTTATAACAAACTATTAAACATGATTTTTTTTTTTTTTTGCATCTTTTTTTGTTTGTTTATCAAAAAATAAAACTCCGAGCTGTAATTAAATACCACCAAAAGAAAGCTCTATTTGTGGGAAAAAAATGATAAAAATTTCATTTGGGTACAGTGTTGTATGACCGCGTAATTGTCATTCAAAGTGCATCAGCGCTGAAAGCTGAAAATTGGTCTGGGCAGGAGGGGGGGTTTAAGTGCCCAGTAAGCAAGTGGTTAAAAGAACACAGAAAACAATAGAGGCCCATAACAATTTAAGGCCTAGCATAAAAGAGTATAACTTCAAGAATTAGGAATTAACATCCCCAAGGTGCCCAGTGATATTCGTAGTTATGCACTCTACCATCTTTATAAGCCATTCGTTTCTCAAATTCAGCTATAACATTGACTCTCGCAACCACTTCTCCGATAGTAGGAGGTTCTGCATCTTTCCATCCATACAGTATTGCTGCTCTCGCCACCAATAAAATGTGTGTAGTGATGGATCTTACTGGCTTGGGGTACATACACAAGTCTATGTTCAAAATTGCTAGTTCTGGACTCAGTTCTACTCGTTTTCCGATTACTGTGGATACTAGTTGGGTTACCTCTAACCAGAATTTGCGAAGTACCTTACAGGACCACATCATGTGCAGAAGAGTACCTATTTGGTTACACTGTCTCCAACACAAGTTATGCCCCGTACACACGGTCGGAGAATCCGTCAGAATGTGTCCTATCGGACCGTGTTGTCAGATAATCTGACTGTGTGTGGTATGCATCGGACTGATACCGTCCGAATCTCCGTCAGACCCAATTTTCCAACATGTTGGAAATATTTCCCGACCAACTGGGCCGGTCGGACGTAATCTGATCATGTGTAGAGAATTTTGATCGGACCAAGTGCCACGCATGCTCAGATCAAATTCCTACATCAAAGCTATTGGCTACTAGTCCCATCGTAACGAAATTACGCCATCACGTTCTGAAAGATCTGATTTTTCGACAACTTAGTCCGACCGTGTGTATGCAACAGTTTCGGAACACAATCCGTCGGACTAAATCTGACGGACAAAATCCGACGGAAATTTGGTTGGCAGAATCTCAGACCGTGTGTACATGGGCTTAGAGTTGTCTTTTGCAAATTTGGAAAGCATATAAATTAAATATACAATATTAGAATCAAAAACATATAAATAATAACCAACCTTCGTGGTATACTGTCATGCATTTGAGTCTAATATGCCCCTCAATATATGGGATATACTGAAGGGCATATTAGACTCTAATATACTCCTGAAGAAGGGGGTAACCCCCGAAACACGTAGAGTGTGTAACTGGAAGAACAAATCTCCATGTGTAACAGCGTGGGATCATTATTATATATATCTAAGTTCTTCCAATTTGTGTCAGACAAGTGGATGTTCTATGATTAGTAGCATCTAATGTCATTTGACTAAAGAAATGAACTAAAGTGCAAATATGGACCACTGGTGAGAAGTGCCTCAATGAAAAAAAGCTGCAGTCACTTAACCCGTGATCAGTCACCAACAAACAATTAATATAAATAGATTGTGATGCGCTGAAATCAATATCTCACCAACAACTAAAGTGCAGTGTGCAGAGTCCCTATCGCTAGAGCAAAACAGTGTAGTGTACTGAATGGAAAGGTGTGCCAAGAAACATAAAAAAACAAACACATAAAAATATAAAAAATATATATACAGTGGTGTGAAAAAGTGTTTGCCCCCTTCCTCATTTCCTGTTCCTTTGCATGTTTGTCACACTTAAGTGTTTCGGAACATCAAACCAATTTAAACAATAGTCAAGGACAACACAAGTAAACACAAAATGCAATTTGTAAATGAAGGTGTTTATTATTAAAGGTGAAAAAAAATCCAAACCATCATGGCCCTGTGTGAAAAAGTGATTGCCCCCCTTGTTAAAACATACTATAACTGTGGTTGTCCACACCTGAGTTCAATTTCTCTAGCCACACCCAGACCTGATTATTGCCACACCTGTTCACAATCAAGGCATCACTTAAATAGGAGCTGCTTGACACAGTAAGGTCCACCAGAAGATCCTTAAAAGCTACACATCATGCCGAGACCCAAAGAAATTCAGGAACAATTGAGAAAGAAAGTAATTGAGATCTATCAGTCTGGAAAGGGTTATAAAGCCATTTCCAAAGCTTTGGGAATCCAGCGAACCACAGTGAGAGCCATTATCCACAAATGGCGAAGACATGGAACAGTGGTGAACCTTCCCAGGAGTGGCCGGCCGCCCCAAATTACCCCAAGAGCGCAGCGACGACTCATCCAAGAGGTCACAAAAGACCCCACAACAACGTCCAAGGAACTGCAGGCCTCACTTGCCTCAGTTAAGGTCAGCGTTCATGCCTCCACCATCAGGAAAAGACTGGGCAAAAATGGCCTGCATGGCAGAGTTCCAAGGAGAAAACCACTGCTGAGCAAAAAGAACATCAAAGCTCGTCTCAATTTCTCCACAACACATCTTGATGATCCCCAAGACTTTTGGGACAACATTCTGTGGACCGATGAGACAAAAGTGGAACTCTTTGGAAGGTGTGTGTCCAAGTATATCTGGCGTAGAAGGAACACTGCATTTCATAAAAAGAACATTATACCAACAGTAAAATATGGTGGTGGTAGTGTGATGGTCTGGGGCTGTTTTGCTGCTTCAGGACCTGGAAGACTTGCCGTGATAAAAGGAACTATGAATTCTGCTGTCTACCAAGAGATCCTGAAGGAGAATGTCCGACCATCTGTTCATGTACTCAAGCTGAAACGAACTTGGGTTCTGCAGCAGGACAATGATCCTAAACACACCAGCAAGTCCACCACCGAATGGCTGAAGAAAAACAAAATGAAGACTTTGGAGTGGCCTAGCCAAAGTCCTGACCTGAATCCTATTGAGATGTTGTGATATGACCTTAAAAAGCCGTTCATGCTTGAAAACCCTCTAATGTAACTGAATTAGGACAATTCTGCAAAGATGAGTGGGCCAAAATTCCTCCAGGACGCTGTAAAAGCCTCATTGCACGTTATCGCAAACGCTTGGTTGCAGTTGTTGCTGCTAAGGGTGGCCCAACCAGTTATTAGGTTTAGGGGGCAATCACTTTTTCACACAGGGCCATGATGGTTTGGATTTTTTTTCACCTTTAATAATAAACACCTTCATTTACAAATTGCATTTTGTGTTTACTTGTGTTGTCCTTGACTATTGTTTAAATTGGTTTGATGTTCCGAAACACTTAAGTGTGACAAACATGCAAAGGAACAGGAAATGAGGAAGGGGGCAAACACTTTTTCACACCACTGTACATAAATCAGTGAGGGAATGAGTCGCATACACCCCACCTACACAAAATTAAAGGATAATACTGAATAAGTAGCTTGATGATGTAACATCAATATCATGGATTGATCAACACTGTGTAAATATGTAGAAAGAGGTATATCTACAATACATAGTTAACCACTTCAATACCGGGGGGCACTTAAACACCTTCCTGCCCAGACCAATTTTCAGCTTTCAGCGCCGTCGCACTTTGAATGACAATTGCGCGGTCATGCTACACTGTACCCAAATGAAATGTTTATCATTTTTTTCCCACAAATAGAGCTTTCTTTTGGTGGTATTTGATCACCTCTACGGTTTTTATTTTTTGCGCTACAAATAAAAAAATACCGAAAATTTTGAAAAAAAAATGTTTTTTTTTGTTTCAGTTTCAAAACTTTGTAAACAAGTACGTTTTCTCCTTCACTGATGGGCACTGATGGGGCTACACTGCTGGGCACTGATGGAGCTACACTGATGGGCACTGATAAGGCGGCACTGATGGGCACCAATGATGTGGCACCAATGAAGTGGCACTGATGAGGTGGCATTGATGGACACTGATATGTGGCACTGATAGGCGGCACTGATGGGCGACACAGATGGGCGACACGGATGGACACTGATAGGTGGCACAAATTGGCACTGATAGCTGGCACGGATTGGCATGGATGGGCGGCAGGGATTGGCATGGATGGGCGGCACAGATAAGCATGGATAGGCGGCACAGATGGGCATGGATAGGCAGCACAGATGGGCATGGATAGGCGGCACAGATGGGCATGGGTGGGCACTCATAGGCAGCACAGGTGGGCACTCATAGGCGGCACAGGTGGGCACTCATAGGCGGCATTGGTGTTACACTGTACTAATGGATGCCAATCAGTGCCAAACAATAATGCATGCCAATCAGTGATGCCCATTGTGGGCACTGATTGGCATCCATTATGGGCACTGATTGGCATCCATTGTGCTGACTGGCATCCCTGGTGGTCTAGGGAGGATTACCTTTTCCCTGGTGGTCTGGTGGCGTCCCTGGTGGTCCAGTGTGGGCATCCTCGGGGGGCCTGTGCTGATAATCGATCAGCACAGACCCCCCCTGTCAGAGGAGCAGCCGATCGGCTCTCCTCTACTCGCGTCTGACAGACGCGAGTGAGGAAAAGCCGATCACCGGCTCTTCCCATTTACACTGTGATCAGCCGTGATTGGACACGGCTGATCACGTGGTAAAGAGTCTCCGTCGGAGACTCTTTACCGAGATCGTAGTTGCCGGTTGTCAGACTGACACGCCGCAACAACGATCGCCGCGATGCGCGCCCCCGGGGGAGCGCAGCGGCTCATAATCCTGAGGACGTCATATGACGTCCGGTCAGGATTATGAAACCACTTTGCCACCGTCAATTCCCTATAGGGCGGGCGGCAAGTGGTTAAAAAATTATTAACGTGGTTCAAAGAATAAAAGTAAGAAAATTATTTTAAAATAAAAATAAAAACTGGTCAAAAAATATTATCAGTTCTCGAATCCATATCTCTTTAAATCATCCCTTGCTAAAACTGTCAGACAAGCGTTCACACTAGTTTCAGGTAACATCCAAGTGTACAATCAGTGGTCACTGACGAGCGGGCTAAGCTTCACACAAGGTAAGTTTCCAATGCGATAGCTTGAACTCTGATAAATTAGCATGCTGGTGCGCTCATAAATGGGTTATTACATGCAGGGAGAAGAGAGAAAAAATATATCATTGCGCAATGCTGTATTATGCGAACTGAATATTATCCACTCACCTAGACCAAGAAGGATGTAACGCTTTAGCAAATGGTCAGACACAACACCGCTTGTTGTACACAGCAGATCCTCTGCTGACACTAGTATACGGTGTCGTCACTGGCTCCGCCTCCCTACGCGTTGCGTCACCCATCACGTGACTTTTTCAAGGGTTGCCTAGTGACCAGCGGCGCATCGTATTTATGCTGAAGCGAGCGCGTGAATCCCTACACTCGCTGCAGTGGAGAGATCAATTTCATCATCCCATTAAGCGCTCAATACATATTCACTTTATTATATTCACAATTGCAATTGACAACTAAAAAAAGTATTCATTAAAAACATATTTAGAGGTTTCCTATAGGAACTAGAACATACTCCCTCCAGTGGTCATCAGTGATATGGCACCCAAACAAATAAATATACAATCACCAGCTCTATATATATAGGCAGCCTAATTTGAAACTCCACATATATAATATACATCTCACTAAAATAGGAAATAAATACCCACCCAGTGAGCATATACAAAATATTCGGAGTGGCTTCCCTAAACACAGTGTGTCACGTCATTTTGCGTCACACCATAATAAAGATCCCCCCCATCTTAAATTTTGGGCCATTGAAAAGTATAGCCCCCATTGGAGGCGAAGTAATAAAATAAGAGAGTTGAGTAAAAGTGAATCCCGATGGATTTTTGCACTTTATCTCCTAGAGGCTTGAATATCGACTTCGATTTAAATTGTTTTATTTCAGATTTTTAGTGTTTCAAAACTCAATGGAGGCGAAAGAATCGGTTTTAGTTTTAGCAGTCATTGGTAGACCGATGGGCCAGGATTCATATATACATTTTTATTATATCACCCTGAAAAATGTTTTATTTTAACACTTGGACGCTTTATGTTTGAGAATTAATTGTTAGGTTAGGATCACTAGGGGGATTGATTGCCTTTCTCTATTGGACCTGTACATAATTGTCTATTATAATTTAATCTTCTGGTGGTTCTGGATTTATTTTCAGTTGTTATCAATTTTAATATCCACTCAATGTGTACCCACATGTGAGGTTGTCGGGACATGTATTATCGTTGGCTCTCTATTAGAGAATCATTGATCTCGGTAGGGAGTTCTCCATAATATGTTTCTGATCTCTTTTTTTAGGCACGTGGAGGTCTGTCCTGTTTGATATAAGTTTATATATATATATATATATATATATATATATATATATATATATATATATATATATATTTTTATATATAAATATATATATATATTTACATATATATAAATATATATATATATAAATATATATATATATATATATATATATATATATATAAATATATATATATATATATATATATATATATATATATATATATATATATATATATATATATATATATATATATATATATATATATATATATATATATATATATATATATATATATATATATATATATATATATATATATATATATATATATATATATATATATATATATATATATATATATATATATATATATATATATATATATATATATATATATATATATATATATATATATATATATATATATATATATATATATAGAGATGATAGTACTCAAAAAGTGGGGTATAATCAGTATAAAAAATAAAAACAATTAAAATGAATTAAAAGTATATACATAGAAAAAATAAATAAATATATATATATATATATATATATATATATATATATATATATATATATATATATATATATTTCTATGTATATACTTTTAATTCATTTTAATTGTTTTTATTTTTTTTATACTGCTTATACCCCACTTTTTGAGTACTATGATCTCTATATAAATGCTGGGTGGGTATTTATTTTCTATTTTAGTGGGATGTATATTATATATGTGGATCAGGGCTAGGAGTTTCAAATTAGGCTGCCTATATATGGAGCTGGGGATTGTATATTTATTCATTTGGATGACCACTGGAGGGTAGGGATAAGCTTCGAATTTTCGAGTCAAACTCATGTTCGACTCGAACATTACTTGTTCGCCCTTTCGGCGAACAGTGAATAATTTGGGGTGTTCGCGGCAAATTTGAAAAGCCGCGGAACACCCTGTAAAAGTCTATGGGAGAAATGTAAAGTGCAAATTTTAAAGGCTTATATGCAAATTATTGTCATAAAAAGTGTTTGGGGACCCGGGTCCTGCCCCAGGGGACATGTATGAATGCAAAAAAAAGTTTTAAAAACTACAGTTTTTTTTCGGGAGCAGTGATTTTAACCACTTTCAGCCCCGGACCATTTTGCTGGCTTAAGACCAGACCACTTTTTGCGATTCGGCACTGACTCGTTTTAACTGACAATTGTGCGGTCGTGCGACGTGGCTCCCAAACAAAATTGATGTTCTTATTTTCCCACAAATAGAGCTTTCTTTTGGTGGTATTTGATCACCCCTGCAGTTTTTATTTTTTGCGCTATAAACAAAAATAGAGCAACCATTTTGAAAAAAGTACTTTTTGTTATAATAAATACCCCCCAAAAATATATAAAAACATTTTTTTTCCTCAGTTTAGGCTGATGCGTATTCTTCTATATATTTTTGGTAAAAAAATCGCAATAAGCGATTATTGATTTGTTTGCGTAAAAGTTATAACATTTACAAAATAGGGGTTAGTTTTATGGCATTTTTTTTTTTTTTTTACTAGTAATGGTGGCAATCAGCGATTTTTTTATTGTGACTGCAACATTATGGCGGACACATCGGACATTTTTGACACCATTGTCATTTATACAGCAATCAGTGCTATACAAATGCACTTATTCCTGTGTAAATTACACTGGCAGTGAAGGGGTTAACCAGGGGGTGGCAGTGTAGGGGTTAAGTGTTCCTGTTACTAACTGTGGGGGGCTGGGCTTTGTGTTAGTGAACACTGATCTCTGCTCCAATCACATGGAGCAGAGATCAGTGTCACTTGTTGCTAGGCAGAACGGGGAGATGCTGTTTAAGGGGAACTCCATGACAAATAAAAAAATTGGCGTGGAGTTCCCACCAAAAATCCATACCAGACCCTTTATCCGAGCACGCAACCTGGCAGGCCACAGGAAAAGAGGGGGGACGAGAGAGCGCTCCCCCTCCTGAACCGTACAAGGCCACATGCCCTCAACATTGGGAGGATGCTTTGGGTGTCTGTGACCCCTCAAAGCACCATGTCCCCATGTTGATGGGGACAAGGGCCTCATCCCCACAACCCTGGCCGGTGGTTGTGGGGGTCTGCGGGTGGGGGGGCTTATCAGAATCTGGAAGACCCCTTTAACAAGGGGACCCTGCGCTGGACATCATGGGAACTTTGTGCGTCGGAATTGTGTACACACGATCGGAATTTACAACAATGGATTTTGTTGTCCGAAAATTTGAGTTCCAGACCTCAAATTTTGTGTGACGGAAATTCCGATGGAAAATGTCCGATGGAGCCTATACAAGCTCCTATCAAACATTTTCCGTTGGAAAATCCTATTGTGTGTACGGGGCATTAGGCATTAGGCATCCATATAATAAGGTGACAACATTTTTTTTTAAATAAGTGGGACAGCGGCGACAGAAGACCGGACCACCGCCTGTAAAAGAGCTATAAGAAGGCGCGGTGGCCCGGCAGAAGAACCGAAGAGGGGGACAAGACCCCCGAAGTCGGAAGAAGAGGGCGGCGGCGAGGAAGAAAGCCGGGCTCCTCCGCTAGTAAAAGAGCTACAAGAAGATAGCGGAGGAGTCCGGCGAGAAGACCCCCGGAGCTGTGCAATAAACTATTTTATCTTGTGTGTTGTGTTTTTTTTGTACTTTATTTTACAGGTGAATGGGTATGGGTACATTTTACCCCATACTCATTCACATAGGGTGGGGGGGGGCGGGATCCGGGGGCCCCCTTATTAAAGGGGGCTCCCGGATTCCGATAAGCCCCCCGCCCGCAGACCCCGACAACCAACGGCCAGGGTTGTCGGGAAGAGGCCCTTGTCCTCATCAACATGGGGACAAGGTGCTTTGGGGTGGGGGCCTGGTACGGCTCAGGAGGGGGGGGGGCGCTCGCTCGTCCCCCCTTTCCTGGCCGGCCAGGTAGCGTGCTCGCACAAGGGTCTGATGTGGACCTGGGGGACCCCACGCCGATTTTTTTCAGCATTGCCCTTAAGTCCATGCCAGGCAGCGGGGCCAGCGACGTATCCTTCGCGGGCCCCGCCTACCTGGAGACGTGCTCGAAATGAGCGGACTTTCCTCCGCGTGTGTGGGCGAGTCTGTTCATTTCAAAAGTAGGGCGGACTGGCATACACACGGCCGGATTGTCTGCCGAAAGGCGAGTCCGCCAGGAAGATTGGAGTGCAAAACTACTTTCTAAGTCTGCCGTACTTTCGGGTCAAAAAAGTAAGCCGGAGGCTACACACGGGGGGATTGTCCAGCGGACTTCAGTTTGCCGGACTTTTCCACCCGCTTGTTTGATCGTGTGTACGCGGCATTAGATGCACTCATAAATTTGAGACACCAATTATAACAGTATTATAATTTTATTTTCAATGGTTTAAAAAAAAAATCATTTGATTATCATTTGATTATATAAAATATAATAGCCTGATAAAATGTAAACTTTAGTCTCCAGAAAGGAAAATATAACATCACAAAAATATATATTTCACACCAATTATAACAATTAGTTCATGGTTTGCCAACATGGACCACACCCTCCTAGCATCACACTCTTAAGCCCCATACACACGATTGGAATTTCCGACAACAAAACCATGGAATTTTGTTTGAAGGGTGTTGGCTCAAACCTTTCTTGCATACATATGGTCACACAAATGTTGGGCAACAATGACGAACGTAGTGTCGTACTAGACGTACTATGTGGTTTTTCAGCTCTTTAGTGCCACCTCTCAGGCTCCTTCTGCTAATTTTGTGTTAGTAGAAGTTTGGTGAGTGTTGATTCATGCTTTTCTGTTGGTTTCTGAGCAGCCGTTCGTCAACCAGACATGTTGCGGAATCGGAGGAGATAACGTGTTATTTATTATTGGCCTTGGAGTTATTGCTTTGACATTATTTTTTTAGTTGAATAATAATGATTTGATTTGGTATGTTTTCTATATTTTTGGATGCATAGAATGCACTTTTTGGTTAAATTCTATTGGCAGATATCATGTCTAATTTTATTTGTTTTCTTTTTTTAATGCACAAAAAAAAAAAAAAAATGTGTAGAATAATACTTGGCGATGTGTTTTACTTCAAATGACAGTTTGGGAGTCGGCAGTTACATTTAAAAAACTGACAATGTAAAATTAGCAAGGGACACCAACATAGTTGTATTTTTGAACTACAGGATAATGATGTTGTGGTAACTAGCAAAAATAATAATAAAAAAAAAACACACAATAATATTATTCTTGATATCACTAGAAAATAAAAGGCCTTTGAAAATTTGTTTGCAATATCTCCATCAGTATCACCAGCAAAGCAGCTTCATTATCATCCCATTAAAGAAGAAGATAATTGTGCTCTGCATTTCCAGATTTCATAATTTGCCGCGTCACGAACGTTAATTATCCATTACAAAGGCTAGTTTACAAGACCGACCGCTTCCAGCTCATCCTTGCTTCCGAGCATGCGTGTTTGTACTTTGGACTTTTGTCCGTTGGACTTGTGTACACGCGATCGGAAAGTCAGACAACACACATTTGTTGGCGGAAAATTTGAGAGCATGCTAGCCAACAATTGTTGGCGCAAAGTCCGACAACAATTGTCCAATGCAGCGTACACATGGTCAGACTTACCGGCTACAAACTCCCATCCAACATTTCTCGTCGGAAAATCCGATTGTGTGTACGTGGCATTCGTTTTGGGATGATGCGTAGTTTTTGGCGAGGTTAGAATAAAAAACTTCCAGTATTTTGACAGGGTTGCTAGTATATGTGTCACATGCTGTTTGCAGTGTCCTAGATGTTGAAGGGCGGTGTAAAGCTCGCAGTGCTCAGGCCATGGGCATGTCGGGTTTATTTGCCTTGTGATAAGAGACATGTTGTCGTAAAGTTTATCTGCTGAGTCGGTAAGGAACAGTCGAGCCGAGCCTTATCAAGTCAAGAGTTGGTGGTGGGGTTAGGAGTAGTTTGGAAATCAGCGTAACATTTGTTGAAGTTTGTCTCCAGTTTTACAAAATAGGTCTTTCCCCTCTCGCTTATTGGATGTAGTCTATTGGATCAGCTGGCCCCCGAAACACGGGTTTATGAGCTTCCCACAATGTCAGCGTGGAAATGTCATCAGTAGCATTGTGGGAAAGGTATTCTTTAAAGGTTGTCCCTACAGCTGGGGGGTGGGTGAGGGTGGAGTCATTGAGACAGCTGGGGGGTGGGTGAGGGTGGAGTCATTGAGACACCAGGATTTATTGGGCGTCCTAGGAATCGGGGAGGCAAAAGTAGTACACACCGCAGAGTGCCCAGTGCACGAAAAGGGGGGTAATCACTGAGGAAATTATTTCTGGGACCATAGCTGTTGTAAAAAAAAATGTGGTCAATGCAAGAAAAAGATTTATGGGGGTGTAAGTAATGTGCAAATTGTTACGGGGTTAGCTTCACGCCAGGTATCCACCAATTTATACCTGGTGAGAAGATGTTGTCAAGTCCGTCTGGCTGGACTCATAGAAGGGGCGGGAAGGGACTTATTGAGGTATGGACAAATCACCTGATTAGAATCTCCAGATAGAACAACTGTTCCAAATGTATGCTTGTCTACTACCTGAAAAATATGTGAGAGAAGTGCAGTCGGGTGTTTATTTGGAGCGTAACAAGACACAATCGTGATTGCAGTGTCTGATACATGGCCTGTGAGGATCAAGTAGCGGCCCTCTGGATCTTTGACTTGGGAAGCGAGGGTGAAAGGCATAGATCGGTGGAAAATGATAAGTGGCTGAGGCTGAGTAAAATTGTGGGTAGGAGGCACTGAGGTATTTGGGGGCGTGTTTCTCTGTGAATTTAGTCTCTTGTAGACAAATGATGTGAGCTTTTGCAGCTGCAAAAGAGCATAAGGTCTTGATACGCTTATGTGGGGTGCTGAAGCCTTGAAAAGTCAAGGAAAGGATATTTAAGGGGGCCATAAATGGTGTGGGTTTTGTGTGGTGGTGGTGGTGTTATTAGATCCCAATGATGAACTGCAACTACCGAAGAGAAATAGAGAGGAAAGGGAGGAAGAATAATGTAAAGAAGAACATGAAGAAGTTGTACAACAATGTTGTTAAATAACAGCACAACAATAGGGTACAATAGGGTATAGAAACATGCTAAGGGAGCAGCAAGCAGGACTGAAGAGGCTCTGGGACTACCATCAGGATCCTCCATAATAGGAGCAGGGTGCTGAGGGCAGTAAACGAAGGCGCAATTTGTTCCAATGGGGCAACACCACCGGTAAAAAAAATAAAAATGAATGACATATATATACTAGTAGCATGGCATTGCAACTATAAGAGAGATACCGGTACCCGTCACTGGGCATCACTCGTGATGCTAAGGTACAGTCATTGCAAAATGGTAATAGGGGGAAAAAAGCATAGTTAATGTAGCAAGAGCTGCCTTGAAAAAGGTAGTAGAGGCCAAGAGTATGTGACATTCGGAACAGGTCACCAAGTCCAGTATTGGGGGTTTATCTTACCAAGTCGGCCCAGTAAACCAACTCTAGAACCCATTAGCTCCAAAAGTCTCCACTCAGAGCCAACAATAAAGCTGTACAGGGGAAGGGGGATGATTGATTAAGGTAATAACAAATTTTGGCTGGAAACTGTCCAGGCTAACTCGAACCAGGTAGGTAAAAGAAACAGGTTACCATAAAGAACCAGTGTCCGTTAAAAAGAGGGCAAGGATCCAACTAAGGTGGTCGTCACCATCTAAGGATGATACCTGAAGGAATGTATTGAAGCTGTTTCTCGTCACACGGATCAGTCCATGGAGTCCTTGGTGGGTGCAGCAGGCTTGTTGAAATGACCCCATTTGTAGATGTTCCGACAAATGTGATCCTTATCGGCAGCCGCCGACTTTTGTGGAGAATGGGAAGCCGGGCGTCTGCAGGAAGGATCCCTATGTGGGGTTTGGTCCATGAGGCCCAGATCTTGCAGGCTGTCTGTAATTCCCCTGTCATCCGCAGACATATTTGGTCTCCAAGTGAGTGAAGCATACGGAGAATAGGAATCCCCAGTGATAAGGGTATCTGATGGCGCTGAAAAATCTGGAGGAGCGGTTTCAGGGTGCATCTTTTTGCCACCATGAGAGGGGAAAGGTTTAGAAAAAATCTGGTAGGTGTGTCCCTGAAAGGTCAATGCACCCTTCCCAGAGGAGCTGTTTCTTGATGCAATAGCGATGGAGTTTGGCTATTATGTCCCTGGGAGGACCGTTAGTTTTGCGCGGAGCCAGGGCCCTGTGTACCCTGTCCATTTCCAGTCTGTCAACAGGAATGTCAGGTTGCAGTTCCTGGAACAGGGCCAACATAGTAGCTTGCACATCAAGCACAGTCGCAGGTATTCCTCTGATTCAAAGATTAGAGCGGCGGTCCCTGTTTTCTTGATCTTCTAAACGTTACTGTAACACAGCGTTTTCCTCCTTGAGGTTTTCAAATTCAGCAATGAAGTCCTATGTATGGTTTTCCAGGTCATCTACTCTCACTTCCAGCTCAGTTGTTTGTGGGTCTAACTCCCTGATCTCACCAGTCAGCTTGTCAGTAATGTAGTCAGAGGTTTATTTTAGGGCTTTCTGCAGCCTTCAAACTGTTGTAACATGCCAGAATGTATTACCGTTTGTGTGCTGCCTGTGTCTGAGTCTGACTCACAGTTCCTGACCTGGGAAGGCGGAGGGAGTATCGGCGGCTTTGCAGAGTGTGGCATGCTGTGCTGGGAGTAAGGAGCCAGCGCCATTTTGGGACGCCTGGTCAGGGTGTCCTTGATGTTCCCATAACGGAACTTTGCTTTGGAGCTGCCGAGGTCCATCGTCACAGGAGCATCAATCTCTCTCCGTGCTTAGTGCAGGTATGTAGCAGGCACCATTTGTGGAGCCGATGCGTGGCTGTGTGATCTGGCAAGTTTCACCCTGGAGCGGAGCTCTAAGCGGGCATGTCCACGCATGTGCCCAAGTTTAGATAAAATGTATGCTTTATTGGGGATGAACTTCAATAAACTATCTTAGAAGGCTTTTCTGATATCCTGGTTCCTCAGACTGTAAATCAGAGGGTTGAGGAGTGGAATGATCACCGTGTAAAACATGGAAACCACTTTGTTACCAGCAAACTGATGGCTTCCAATTAGCTGAAAATAATTAAAATATAAACATCACTGTAAGCCCCTGTACACACAGTCGGAGATTCCGACAACCAAATCCGTTGGATTTTGTCTGTTGGATTTTGTCCGACGCATCTTGTCCGAAACTGTTGCATACACACGGTCGGACAAAGTTGTCGGAAAATCCGATCGTTCAGAACGTGATGACGTAATTTCGTTTCGATGGGACTACGTTCAGGCTAGTAGCCAATAGCTTTGATGTAGGAATTTGATCTGAGCATGCGTGGCACTTTGTCTGATCGGAATTCTCTACACATGATCGGAGTATGTCCGATCGGACCAGTTTGTCGGAAAATATTTCCAGCAAGTTGGAAAATTTGGTCCGACGGATATTCTGACGGAAACAGTCCGATGCAGACCACACACAGTTGGATTATCCGACAAAAAGGTCCGATAGGACACATTCCGATGGATTCTCCGACCGTGTGTACAAGGGCTGAGACAAGGGGTATGTGTAGAGAATGATCACTGTGTAAAACATGGACACCACTTTGTTACCAGCAAACTGATGGCTTCCAATTAGCTGAAAATAATTAAAACACGAGGAGCCATAAAATATAAACATCACTGTGAGATGAGGGGTACATGTAGAGAAAACTTTACTTCTATTGCCCTCAACTTTAATTTTTAGGACCGTGTTGAATATACTGTATAGACATAGGACAGGAGCGGAGCTCTAAGCAGGCATGTCCGTCTTGCTCAGAGTCCACGCATGCGCCCAAGTTTAGGTAAAATGTATGCTTTATTGGGGATGAACTTCAATAAACCATCTTGGGAGGCTTTTCTGATATCCTGGTTCCTCAGACTGTAAATCAGAGGGTTGAGGAGTGGAAGGATCACCGTGTAAAACATGGACACCACTTTGTTACCAGCAAACTGATGGCTTCTGTGACAGTGGGGTCACTTTGGACACAGGGTGAATAAAAGAAACCCCCGATATGGTCTGTGATAGCCATATTCAAGGCTGTATATACATTGTATATAGATTGGATGTATACTGTATATGGGGGTTAAGTATCATTGCTGTGAGGAATTAAGTTGTTTTGCATTTCTATTGTTCATTTAAGTCTGTCCTTGTGTGTATTGTAAAGTGCCAGACAGACTGGCTGCCAACCCTTTGTGAAAAGATGTGTATTGGGTGGGATCGTTTGAAGCCTAGCAGACGTCAGGATGAGGTGTTGAGTCTTGGGATGTGTGGGTGGAGCTGGGCCCTTGTTCATTTAAAGCATGTGCCTTGAATTGTGTATAAAGTTACAATGTTTCTCATTAATAAAGTCATTCCTACTACAGAAGAGACAGAGTGCGTCTCGTCTTTTTGCCAGAGGGGTCGGCTTCTATGGGAAAGGGTCGTTTAGCTGTGGATATTGGTAGCAAGTGGATGTGTGCCTAGGAGAGGGAACATCGTAAACGGCGTTAACCCCCTTTATATTAGGGGTGCCGTTACAGCTTCCAATTAGCTGAAAATAATTAAAACACGAGGAGCCATAAAATATAAACATCACTGTGAGACGAGGGGTACATGTAGAGAAAACTTTACTTCTATTGCCCTCAACTTTAATTTTTAGGACCGTGTTGAATATACTGTATAGACATAGGACAGGAGCGGAGCTCTAAGCAGGCATGTCCGTCTCGCTCAGAGTCCACGCATGCGCCCAAGTTTAGGTAAAATGTATGCTTTATTGGGGATGAACTTCAATAAAACATCTTGGAAGGCTTTTCTGATATCCTGGTTCCTCAGACTGTAAATCAAAGGGTTGAGAAGTGGAATGATCACCGTGTAAAACATGGAAACCACTTTGTTACCAGCAAACTGATGGCTTCCAATTAGCTGAAAATAATTAAAACACGAGGAGCCATAAAATATAAACATCACTGTGAGATGAGGGGTACATGTAGAGAAAACTTTACTTCTATTGCCCTCAACTTTAATTTTTAAGACGGTTTTGAATATATAGACATAGGACAGGAAGGTCAGTGTCAGAGACCCAATTGCAATGAAGCCAGCCAAGAGAAAGATGAGCAGAATATAGATCAACTTGTCACTGCAGGAGATCTGAAACAATTGTGGAAAGTCACAAAATAAACTTTCTATAATATGTGATCTACAAAATGTTACATTGAAGGCATAAAGTGCATGAACTAAAGAAAAGGAAAAGCTGAGACACCACACAATGGACACCAACTGTACGCACACTTTCCAACTCATGATCTGTGTGTAATGTAATGGCTGACAAATGGCGGTATATCGATCATAGGACATGACAGACAACAGGAAAACCTCACAACTTGCAAAGAATATAAAGAAGAAGACTTGGGTTATACAAGCCTGTATGGAAATTTTTCTTGTTTTGGTGTGAAGGTCAAATAAAATTCGTGGGGTGGTGACTGATGAACAACAGAGGTCCAAACCAGCCAGGTTCGAAAGGAAGAAGTACATAGGAACATAGAGGTGAGAGTCGGTGGCTATGAGGACAATGATCAGCAAATTCCAGATTAATGTCAGAAGGTAGATGAGAAGGAAGAAGAGAAACAGAGGGAGCCGGAGAGTCGGAAGCTTAGACAATCCAGAGAGAAATAATTCATTCAAAATTGTCTGATTTCTCATTGCAACAAGACAGCTGTTTGTTAATTGTATATAAAATATTTAGGAAAGTATGTACAGCAATAATATACCATTTACTTTTCAGTGCAATTCAGAGAATTGATTGATTTATTACAATTCGCAACATCTTACATTTCTAAAACAAATTTGAAACTGGAGATTCGAAATTCAAAGATTTTGCTGAAAACCTGAGCCATTCCCTTTATACTATAAACAATGGGAAATTTTATAACTCTTCTCCTAAAATCGCAGATGTAAAAAAAAAAAAAAAAATAAAAACTTTAATCTGCTGCCCAATTCTGGGTTAAGAAATTAAAAAAAAAAAAAAAGCTACACCAATGGTCAATAAGTCTAAGATGATATTTTTATTAGATAAGCACAAATATAATAATAATTTTGATGCATTTCAGGGGTTCAGACACTGCCCTTTGCTACAACAGCAAGTTAATAGAAAAATTCATAATAAATAATCTTAGACTTATTGACCATTGGTGTAGCTTGTTTTTATAGAGTGAAAGGAATTATATATAATAATAAAAAAAAAACACTTAAAAAAAAACTCTTTGAGATTTGGTAAAAAAGAAAGAAAATTATAATGATAGCATTCATATAGCAAAAGAATAAAAAAAAAAAGAAAAAAAAAAAGTTATTTTAAATTTGAAAAAAAGGCATGAAAAGGTCCAAATGACCAATCAAAAACTATGTAAGAATCTGGAAGAAAGCCACACCAATAGTCAATAAGTCTTAAATTGTATTTGTATTAGATATTCACAAAAATAATAATCATTTCAATGCATTTCAGGGATTCAGACACTGCCCTTTCTTCAGCACTACAACAGCAAGATAATAGAAAAGTTCATAATACATAATAACATGCACATTCATTGAGTAAAATAAATTATTTAAAAAATGTAATAAACCCAAACTATTTCAAATTTGGTGAAAATGGAGCACAATTCAAATAATACAATTCATATAGTAAAAGGATTTACTATAAAGAACAGCTATTTTCTATTTGAAAAAAAAAAAGGAAGAAAAAGTCAAAATTACAAAAAACAAAAACTAAGTAATAATCAGTAAGAAAGTTTTGCCGATGTTCAATAAGTTCTAAAATTGTATTTATATTAAATATTCACAAAAAAAAACTATAATTCCAATGAGTTTCAGGGATTAAGATACTTCCCTTCTTCAGGGGCAGGGCTACAAAAGCAAAGTAGTGTAAAAGTTAAAAATAAATAATAATATTCATAGAGTAAAAGGATGGAAATAAAAATAAACCCTAACTATTTCAGATTTGGTAAAAAAAGGAAGAAAATCAAATAATAAAATGTATATAGTAAAAGGATTTATTATAAAAAATAAGCTAGTTTAAATTTAAAAGGGGGAAGAAAAAGTCAAAATGACCAAACAAAATAATAATAATAAAAAAAAAAAGTAAGAATCAGTAAGGTAGCCACATCAATGGTCAACAAGTCTAAAATTGTATTTTTGTTAGATTATCACAACCCCCCATAACCCCCCACCCCCAACAAGAAATAAAAAATAAAATTCCAAGGTGTTTCAGGGATTCGGATACTCCTCCATTCAGGGCTACAACAATTAGATGATATAAAAGTTCATAATAAATAATAGCATTCATAGAGTAAAAGGATTTATAAAAAAATTAAAAAATAAAAATAAACCCAAACTATGTCAGATTTGGTTAAAAAAATGCAAAGAAAATTTCAAATGTTGTGATAATACCATATAAGAGGCAATTCTAGTACAATTATAACACAGAATAATAAAATAATCTCTAAAAGATCCAATGACATCTATTAAAAAAAAAATGAAATAGAAAAATGAAGCAATCATAATCATTTGCTTCATTATTGGATAAGTCATAGCAACCCGGACAGTCTGTGTTTATATGATAAATAGTTTGACACTAATATGACCAACTGCATCACAAACACAACAAAACAGTTTAAGGCTATATGACCAATTCCCACCATGACATAAATATTGAAAGATATTACCAAAGGTAAGTATAATGTAGAAAAATACAAAAAAACAAATACAAGAAATAGAAATAAAAGAAGAAAAGAAAGCAAAAACAAAAGAGGAAAAAAAAAAAGAGTTATTCCTGCATCCTCCCAAAAAATCTATTTATTTTAAAGTATTTCCCTAACTAATCTATAATTTTGTGTAATCTGAGGAGCCCAACCCGTAGACCAGGACCCCAAATTCGGCTCCCAGAGACTGATGTAGGTGTTTAAAGGATGTGCCATTGATTCTCTTTCTCCTTTCTCCACGCAGAGCTTAGATAGCTGCATCGGCTGCCAGAAAGTAAGACCTTACTACAGTAAATTGTGAGTGTTGCTTCTGCCCCTAAATGGAATTAAAGTTTTTTTTTTTTTTTTTAAAGTGGTTTAAAATAAATGAAAACTCTTCTACAGAATATGGCGTCTAAAAATATATATTTGTTTTTTTCTTGTTCCAACCTCTTCTCAGATATTGTCTGATAAATGCTGACGGAAGGATGGTCGGGGAATCTTCCCTGGAAGGGTCAATTCACTAGCAGCAGGTCTGATATGGAGACATTTTGCTGAAGGAAGTTAATAATAATATAACAGGAGATCAGTGTGACATGCTGAGTCACAATACGGTTGTATCATCAGCCGTACATTCTTATATTTATGATGCAGAAATATCCCCTGACACCTCAGGAGCACACAGGAAAGTAAACGTTGCTCTAAATTATTCCAGCCTAATGTTAAATTGTAAAGCTTCTTAGTAAATTAATCTCTACAGAAAACAGAAAATTACTTGAAATAGTTTATCCCTCAGCGTCATACAAGTCGAGTCAATTTAAAAATAAGTAAATGATTTTGTATTATTGGATTCTCTAAAAAAAAAAATTCCTCCAAAGTTTGAAAAGAAAGGGATGTGATGCTGGAGTTCAATGAAATAGATCTAAAGTAAATGAAAGGTTTAAAAAATTTAAATAAAGTGCAATGAAAAAAAAAAAAAAAAAATGTCACAATACTGTCCAGAAAATATAATAAAAATATAATAAAAAATTAATAATAATAATGACAGAAAACGATTTGATGAATGTTGGTTCTCCAGCAGAATTCCACTGGAAATAGGATTCAAAAGAAGAAAAAAAGAATTAGAAAAAAAAGAAAGAAAAGAAAATAGTATTGCCTCTTTTGAATCCTTACCTTATGGGATGTTGGTGCCATAAGTTTAATGTATATGCAGTGAAGGAAGGGGGTTCTCAGTGGATCAAAAGACTCTAGTGTGGTGGTCTCATCCCTAATAAGTCTTAAACAAGAAAGTCCACCTATATAAGTAGGATTATAAATGACCACCAACACCACACACCAATCAAAACCATAAAAAATACTTTATTAAAAAATACAAGACAAAATTACATAAATACACATAAATACATTTGAACCAGAGGGACTGCTAGACAAACAGTATCCCGATGGTATTACAGAATTGTATATAAACATTATTCAAAAAAGCCAAACAATAAATATTAACCATACTTTAAGCTGATGAACCCACACCCGACACGTTTCTAGTTGCTGAGAACTTTCCTCAGGGGTGAAGAGCAACAATTAGGTGGCAAGTTGATATTTATGAGATAATAAATCAAAAATTGATGCAGTGGGACCATTACATGCAAATGCCTGTCGTTGGTTTGTGTGGCTCTATCCCAAGTTGGTATGTGGCCACGACTGCTTCCCTTTAAATCCACCCTTCCCAGTATTCTGTGTAGAGAGGGAACAGGTTACGCAAATCTGTAGATACCTCTGTTGTCATAGACAAGGGGCTTTGCTAGAAATAGGCAATAGCCTCAATAGGCTCGAGATTTTCAAAGGAACCTTACCCACGGGATAGTCTTGACAGAGGGCTAGACAGTGCAGCCCATGGATTAATTGACAAGTCAAACAGTGTTCCCATATGCAGGGCGTGGGGATGTAGCCAGATGTTTAATGTATATGGTTCTGGAAATGTCCAAACTTTAGCCAAAGTTCACAGAAAATAGTAGATTGCTGTCACTTTAGATCTGTGATAATTATTTTTGGTATTTCCAATTAAAAAGAAAAAACACAAATTAAGATTTTTTTTATCCGGAAAATATTTTTTTGGGACGGACAAAAAAATAAATAAAAAAATGATGACTGCTGATTTTCTCTTCTTCACTGAAAATATTAATGGTCTGGTTGAGGCTCATTGTGAACTGGGTCAGCTCATCCTCTAAAATGTTGGGAGTGCAATAATGACATAAACTTTAATTTTCCAATAAACTTTTTTTTCTGATTTTTTTTAATACGTTATGGCGGATGTCCGCCTGCTTCTGCAGAATGTTTTCAAAGGGATTTCCAAGTTCTGATTCCCAGAAATGTAACAGTCCTTGTATTATTTAACATGCTACATGTTATCATCCTGTGCAGGTATAGGGAGGGGAGAAAATCAACAAAATCAGTATTAAAAGGCGTCATTTTATTTGTTTAGAATAAAAAACTGTATGCCAGTGTATTACACATTGGAGTATGTTGTTAAAAAAAAGTTACTGCATGAGAAAAGGAAAGGAAAGCAAAAAGAAAATGGAAGGAAAATGGGAAGTAAAGGAAAGGAAAGGAAAGGAAAGGAAATGAGAAAGAGAAAAAAGGAAATGAGAAAGGGAAGGAGAAAGGAAAGGAAAGGAGAAAGAGAAGAAGAAAGGAAATGAGAAAGGGAAGGAGAAAGGAAAGGAAAGGAAAAGAAAGGAGAAAGGAAAAAAGGAAAGGAAGAGTGCCTCTGGGCTTGGCTTGGCTGCAGGAGAAGATGGCCACATAATCCCCGGGCTCTGCTCCTCCAGATTGACATCCAGACTCTCCAGCCTACCCAGCGACATCCTCTGCCCTCCAGACTGGAGGGGAATACTCTGGCCACCCGTCAGATTATGTCCCACAAGAGATCCATAGCTAAGGGATCTCGGCGTCTGCTGGACTTCTACATGTGGCCCCTGCAGCACAATAGCCAAGATGGTGCTGGCCGAGAATGACGAGACTCAGAGCGGCTACCCGACCAGCCAGCTGCACCTGAACCCTCCTCCATCAACACGGAGGAACCAGAATCCCTTCTCTAAGAGCCAGTACCCTCACCAGAAGAGAGAGGTAAGCGCTCTGCTGACTCCCCAGATCTGTCTCATACTAAGTAGCCTCTAGTAAAGAAGCACAAAAGTGCTGGGACCTGTAGTCCCACAGCAGGCTCCCCACCTACACAGACACTGGCTGCATTCTCCACCACTGACAGCCCAGCTTCAGAGCACTCCCTCAAAGCCATGTTTCTCCCTTTACAGGCTGATCCCTAATGTGAAAAAAAGCAAAGGAAGAGGCGCCTCTGGGTGTAGAGATAACATACACTTTAATTCAAAAAACGCATTTAATACAGGCAACTCACATTTTGGATGTGGTCTATGAGCATTCAGTCACTTTAAAAGCTGAGCATGGATGTGGTCATCTAGTAGTCCGTCAAGCTGAGGCACTGTAGCCGCTAGTGGCCAGGAAGTGGCACAGACGCGGAGAGAGATGACATCATGAGGTGGGTGCGACCGGTTTCGTGAGCGTACAGGCTGAGGTTGTTTGACAGCCGCGCTCCTTCATCAAGCAAGTGGGACAACAAAAAAGACTGATATATATATATAGGCCATAACCATACGGATCTTTACATAATATGGACTCTCATTCATTTAATTGGATTTTTGGTTTCAATTGGTGAGAGACTGGTGGACACTGGGAAAATCTTTGACCCTGTTTTTGCGCATATTAAAGCCTAAGGACACTAACATTAAATATCAAAAGTGCTAATTTTAAAGACTCATATGCAAGTTATTGCCATAAAAAATGTTTTGGGGCCCGGGTACTGCCCCAGGGGACATTTATCAATGCATAAAAAAGTTTTTAAAACAACCGTTTTATTTTATGTTAATGGCAGGTGAGATCTCAAGGGGCTATTAACCCCCGCGCACTAACCCAGCTCCCTCGCTCAGCTCTGCAACACCTTTCTATGGTCCTCCCCCTACAAAAGTGGATGTCTGTAAAAAACAAGTAGGGGATCTATATGACCAATGCCAGCTTCGATCATTCCAACACATCTCAGATCTGTATAACATCTCCAACAAAGACTTTTTCATCTACATAAGAATCTGTCATATTCTACAAGTCAAATAAATGAAAATAAAATTAAAAAAAAAACATTTTAATGGAAAACAACATCACCATCGAGCGAAATTCCATTAATATACCATTAATATACCATTAATATCATATACCATTAATATCAACAACACAACCATTGGTCCCTCCACACATGCCAGGGTCTTGGGTGTAATCCTTGACTCTGACCTCTACTTCAGACCCCACATCCAATCACTGACTAAATCCCGCCGCCTTCACCTCCACAACATCTCCAGAATTCCACCCTTCCTGACTAATGACACCACAAAGCAACTCGTTCACTCCTTGATTATTTCCCGCCTTGACTACTGCAACTCTCTCCTTATTGGTTGACCCTTAAGCAGGCTCTTCCCCCCTTCAGTCTATTATGAATGCTGCTTCTAGACTAATACACCTCACTAATCATTCCGTGACTGCTGCCCCTCTCTGCCAATCCCTTCACTGGCTTCCCCTCCCCCACCGTGTAAAATTCAAAATGCTAACCATAACAACCATACAAAGCCATCCACAACCTCGCCCCCATCTACAACACCAACCTCATCTGCAGATATCACCCAAATCGTCCCCTCCGCTCCTCTGAGGACCTCCTGCTTTCTAGCTCCCTTGTTACCTCCTCTCATGCTCGCCTTCAAGACTTCTTCAGAGCCTCTCCCATCCTCTGGAACTCCCAGCCCCAGTCTGTCCGCTCAGCCCCTACACTGTCCACCTTTAAGAGTTCCCTGAAAACTCATTTATTCAGGGAAGCCGATCCCACCACCCACCTAACAACTGTCCCTGAGCCACCCCCCATCAAATCATTCTCTGCAGCTATTACCTTTTGTACCACCACCCCCTCCCTTTAGAATGTAAGCTCTATGAGCCGGGGCCTCCTGTGCCTTTTGTATTGTACTGTAATTGTGTTGTCTCCTCTATACATTGTAAAGCGCTGCATAAACTGTTGGCGCTATATAAATCGATAATAATAATAATAATATACAAAAAAAAAGTAATGCCAGCTCACCACATCTTTGAGGTGAGCAGGCATTACAGCTGGCGGCAGTGTGCACAATTTGTTTTTTGTTTTTTTTGCCGTTGGAGGATGGACACAGCGGTGAATTAGACACAATATATATATATATATATATATATATATATATATATATATATATATATATATATATATGGACTGGTGTTTCGCAATATTGGACAAAATACTGTATTTCTCTTGAAGGGCCATCCCATATGACAATGATATCATCCATACATGTCCCGAAATATACCAGAGCCACAAAGTGATTTTTCCTCAAGACACAGGACTCCTCCCATCAACTCATGGTGAGGTTGGAATAGCTGGGTGCAAAAAGAAGAGCCCAAGGCAGTGCCCTGTATCTGGAGGAGGTTTTGATCTAAGAACGTGAAGTAGTTGTGTTCTAAAAAAAACTGGACGCTGTCCACTAAAAACTGGGCTTGTAGGTGTTGTATACCAGAATCCATGGTTAAACAATGGGAAATTTGGTGGGGAAAGTTTCAACTACAACCCCCTGCACTGTGGCAAATCTTCCATCAAGGAGTGCTTCCATCACTAGTGATCATTTTTTATCCCAATTCACTGTTCAAAAGAAAAAGGAACAAGAGACGAGGAAAAGAGGAGGAGCGAAAAAATAACAAAATACGGTTGGTCACATACCAACCCAGACACCATAAAAATCTTCACTTTGTCTTTTCACATTCTTACTCCTCATGAAGCTTCTTTTTACAGAAATGTCTCAATTTTTACCCTTCTGACTTCCACACTTCCTTTGGCCTTTTTTCAGGACCATAATGACTTCATATGGAAACTGACTCTTAAATGTTTCTACAACTTGAAAGAATCCATGCTTACCACTTCTAAAAAACACATTCCACAAGCCGAGGACCTGTGGGATGAAAATGAGCTGTTGGCCCTGGACACACTTAAAGATCTTTGGTCTGGTGACACTAGTCACATTGACCTATTGCTAACCCCAAATACAGATAGCCGGCCCATTGCAGATACTCACCTCAGATCCAAATCTGTATTTTACCTATGTCATGCCAAGGGATTCTTCATAAATACTTTTTACCAGCTTGTCTACGACATTTTATAAATTTGCTCCTCTTCCCCCCTGTATAAATCATCCAACATTGGACACAATCTTAATAGATCTGAACATTCATCACTTGACACCCTGACTAACAACATGGCGATAGTGATTATATAAGCTGATAAAGTGGGAGAGATTGTTATCATGAATCGTTTGGACTACATCTCCAAGGATCATAGGTTGTTAGATGACAACACTTATTGTAAGTTCCCCGAGACCCCCCTGAAAAAAATAGATCAGAACTCAAATGTCTCCTAGACTGGGCAAAAAAGAACGGGGTCATCAACCAAGAAGAGTTGGAGTTTCTTTTAAAAGTTGTTGTCAAAACACAATACTTTTATACTTTGCCCAAAATCCATAAAAATCCTTCCCATTCGCCTGGTAGACCCATCATAGCATCTATGGAGAGTCTCACTAATGGACTTTCCATGTCTATTTTTTTCTTTAGCCTTTAGTGCATGCCGTACAATCTTACATCAGAGACTCCTCTCAACTTCTTGACACCTTATAACCATACACCTGGTTGTCTCTAGATGTACAGTCTCTTTATACTTCCATTCCTCACCATATTGGTCTGGCAGCCCTTTCCCATTTTTTACCCATGGATTCTGGTATACACCTCCTACAAGCACAGTTTTTAGTGGACAGCATCCAGTTTTCACATTCTTAGATTAATACTTCCTCCTGATATGGGGCACTACCATGAGCACTTCCACCAACCTCACCATGGGTTGGTAGGAGGAGTCCTGTATCTGGAGGAACAATCTCTTTGCAAACCATCTGGTATTTTATGGGAGATATATTGGTGATTTAATTGTCATATGGGATGGCCCTTCAACAGAAATACAGTCTTTTGTCCAATATTGCAACAATAACACCCCGGGCCTCTCCTTTACTCATGTTTGGGACAAGACCTCTTTGGTTTTCCTTGATCTAGAATTGAGTCACCGCAATGGTACCATAGTTATCAAGACACATTTCAAACAATCCTCTGGTAACTCGTATCTGCACTACCACAGTTGCCACCACCCCAAATGGATTTGTAACATCACCAAAGGACAAGTCACTAGGCTGAGGAGAAACTGCACTTCTGACTCAGATTTCCAACCCCAAAGTGTCCTTATGACCAAAACGTTTGTGGGTAAAGGTTACAAGATGGGAACAATCAGTAAATATCAATCTGATTGTGCCCAGGCCACTATTATGAATAAAGACAGACGTCTGGCCTTCCAACCTGATGTGGCATGTATTACACACTTTCATTGTAAATTATGAAAAATTAAAAACATTAAGTCTTGTCACTGGAATATTTTTCTTTGTGATTTCAAACTCACCTCTGTTATTCCCCAAAAACCCTGTTTTGTTTACAAAATATTAAAAATAAATTTGCATCAAGTAAATTACAGCCTTCTTGTAGGTGGCACTGATGGGCACTGATGAGGCTGCAGTGAGATGCATTACTGATGAGCACTGATAGGCAGCATTGATGGGTGGCACTGATAGGCGGCACTGATGGCACTGATTTGCGGCACTGATTTGCGGCACTGATGGGCAATGATAATCAGTAGACATGTGCAGAGTAAAATATTTCGTTTCGGAATTTCGTTTTCGTCTGAAAACTTAATTTATTTAGTTACTCCCGAAATTCGTTTTTATTTATTTCGTTTTTCGTTCAAAAATTGCATTCGTCCAAAAATCCACATGAATTACGGTCGAATCTGTCTTGGAAGGCTTATGGTGTCTGTCGAATGTATAAAGAAGATTCGACGGAGCTAACTATATAGCATACTTTAGAACCCTATTAAAGTCTATGGGACTCCAACGTTCAAAATCTAAAGTGCTAATTTTAAAGGCTAATTTGCAAGTTACTGTCCTAAAAAGTGTTTGGGGACCCGGGTCCTGCCCCAGGGGACATGGATCAATGCAAAAAAAAGTTTTAAAAACGGCCGTTTTTTCGGGAGCAGTGATTTTAATAATGATTAAAGTGAAACAATAAAAGTGTAATATTCCTTTAAATTTCGTAGGGGGGGGTTGTCTATAGTATGCCTGTGAAGGGGCGCATGTTTCCCGTGCTTAGAATTGTCCCTGCACAAAGTGTCATTTATGCAGGAAAAAAAGTCCTTTAAAATCACTCGCAGCTATAATGAATTGTCGGCTCCCGTAATACAGAGAACACTCATTGAAAGTCATTGATAAAAAAATAAATAAATAAATAAATTTAAAAAAAAAGCGTGGGGGTCCCCCAAATTCAATTACCAGGCCCTTCAGGTCTGGTATGGATATTAAGGAGAACCCTGCCTCAAATTTAAGAAAAAATTTGACGTGGGGTTCCCCCTAAATATCCATAACCAGACCCTTCAGGTCTGGTATGGATATTAAGGGGAACCCCGCGTCAAATTAAAAAAAAAATTGACGTGGGGTTCCCCCTAAAAATCCATACCAGACCCTTTATCCGAGCACGCAACCTGGCAGGCCGCAGGAAAAGAGGGGGGGACGAGAAAGCGGCCCCCCCTCCCTCCTGAACCGTACCAGGCCACATGCCCTCAACATTGGGAGGATGCTTTGGGGGTCCGTGACCCCTCAAAGCACCTTGTCCCCATGTTGATGAGGACAAGGGCCTCATCCCCACAACCCTGGCCGGTGGTTGTGGAGGTCTGCGGGCGGGGGGCTTATCAGAATCTGGAAGCCCCCTTTAACAAGGGGACCCCCAGATCCCGCCCCCCCCCCTGTTTGAAATGGTAAGGGGGTACAAAAGTACCCCTACCATTTCACAAAGAAAGTGTAAAAAATGTTTAAATAAAACAAACACACTTTTTAAAAATTCCTTTATTAAAAATAAAAAAAGATTCCAGCGGCGGTAATCCACTCTTGCTATCCAGCGACGGACGGTCAGCTCTCCATCGATGTCTAATGTCATCCAGCGCAGCGCAGCATCCTTCTTCTGTCTCCTCCACGGAGACACTGGAGGCATTCCGGCGCTGACGTTTCTTATATACGGAGGGCGGGGCCACCCGTCACCTGACCCTGCCCCCCTCTGACGCAAGGGGAAACCCGGGGTTCCCCGTGACGTATGGGTGACCCCGCCCCCCTCTGATGTAACGGAAACCTGCCTGTGTTACATCAGAGGGGTGCGGGTCACCCCTACGTCACAGGGAACCCCGGGTTTCCCCTTGCGTCAGAGGGGGGCGGGGTCAGGTGACGGGTGGCCCCGCCCACCCTATATAAGAAACGTCAAGCCGCCGGAATGTCTGTAGTGTCTCCTCCACGGAGACAGAAGAAGGATGCTGCGCTGCGCTGGATGACATTAGACATCGATGGAGAGCTGACCGTCCGTCGCTGGATAGCAAGAGTGGATTACCGCCGCTGGAATCTTTTTTTTATTTTTAATAAAGGAATTTTTCAAAAGTGTGTTTGTTTTATTTAACCATTTTTTACACTTTCTTTGTGAAATGGTAGGGGTACTTTTGTACCCCCTTACCATTTCAAACAGGGGGGGGCCGGGATCTGGGGGTCCCCTTGTTAAAGGGGGCTTCCAGATTCTGATAAGCCCCCCGCCCGCAGACCTCCACAACCACCGGCCAGGGTTGTGGGGATGAGGCCCTTGTCCTCATCAACATGGGGACAAGGTGCTTTGAGGGGTCACGGACCCCCAAAGCATCCTCCCAATGTTGAGGGCATGTGGCCTGGTACGGTTCAGGAGGGAGGGGGGGCCGCTCTCTCGTCCCCCCCTCTTTTCCTGCGGCCTGCCAGGTTGCGTGCTCGGATAAAGGGTCTGGTATGGATTTTTAGGGGGAACCCCATGTCAAATTTTTTTTAAATTTGATGCGGGGTTCCCCTTAATATCCATACCAGACCTGAAGGGTCTGGTTATGGATATTTAGGGGGAACCCCACGTCAAATTTTTTCTTAAATTTGAGGCAGGGTTCCCCTTAATATCCATACCAGACCTGAAGGGCCTGGAAATTGAATTTGGGGGACCCCCACGCTTTTTTATTTATTTATTTATTTATTTTTTTATCAATGACTTTCAATGAGTGTTCTCTGTATTACGGGAGCCGACAATTCATTATAGCTGCGAGTGATTTTAAAGGACTTTTTTTCCTGCATAAATGACACTTTGTGCAGGGACAATTCTAAGCACGGGAAACATGCGCCCCTTCACAGGCATACTATAGACAACCCCCCCTACGAAATTTAAAGGAATATTACACTTTTATTGTTTCACTTTAATCATTATTAAAATCACTGCTCCCGAAAAAACGGCCGTTTTTAAAACTTTTTTTTGCATTGATACATGTCCCCTGGGGCAGGACCCGGGTCCCCAAACACTTTTTAGGACAGTAACTTGCAGAATCTTTTCTCTCTGTCAAATCTTTTTTCTCTGTCGAATATTTTCTCTATATAATCTTGGACTAATAGAGGTAAGGTTAAGCACATTCGACCACAGGTTCTATAGACAGATTGTTGTCAGAGTCATGTCGAATCTCCTATTCTATATCGAACTGTTGTAACAATGAAAACGAAAATAAAGCATTTATTTATGTTGGATCTTTCGTTTTTCGGATTTTGTGCTTTCGTTATCGTTTGTCAAAACGAAAACGAAAATAGCTGAAATTCGGACGAAAATGCATTCGGACGAAAACGAATGCACATGTCTAATAATCAGTACTGATAGATGCCACTGATGGGTGGAACTGATGGCACTGATATGCAACACTGATGGCACTGAGTTGCAGTACTGATGGGCATTGATTTGCAGCACTGATATGCAGCACTGATGGGCACTGATAGGCAGTGATAAGCAGCACTGATAGGTGCCACTGATAGGTGGAACTGATGGCACTGATGGGCACTGATATGCAATACCGATGGGCACTGATGGGCACTGATAGGCAGCACTGATATGTGGCACTGATAGGTGGTACTGATGGCACTGATGTACACTCTGATGGGCACTGATAGGGCACTGATAGGTGGTACTGATGGGCACTGATGGGCACTGGTAAGCAGCAATGGTAGGTGACACTGATTGGCAAAACAGGCACAAATGATGGGCACTGATTGTCAGCACTAGTGGGTACTGATTTGCACAAATTGTCAGCACTGGTGGGCACTGTTGGTCCTGCGCTGATAATTAGGACACTGATGATCAATGCCCTGATCGTCAGTGTAGATATCCCCTGTGTGAATTTGCCAGTTTTTGGCTTTCCTCTCCTGTCAGCATGCTGGGAGGATTACAGATAACCAGCAAATCCTGTTTACATCTGTGATCAGCTGCGATTGGATACAACTGATCACATGGTAAAGAACCGCCGTGATTGGCTCTTTACCCTGATCACAGATCACTGCTGATACATGCTGCAGGGGGTGCAGGCAGCGTGGGCATGGGAAAATGTCATATAATGGCCTCCCGGCAAAGTTTGGCCGCTCTGTAGCCATCAATCGGCTATAGCACAGTGGTAAAGGAGTTAAACCCTAAAGGTATTCCTTGGATTTTGGGCCCCTCTGCGCATCTAGGCTGTGGAAAAGTCACACACATAGAGTATCCCTATACCCAGAAGGAGCAGCTGAATGTGCTTTGGGATGTAATTGTAAGTATGCCTATGCTGTGTGTGAGATATAACTTGTTAAAATGACAACTTTGTGAAATAAAATCACATTTTATTTACTTTCCTTGTTTTCCAAAAAAGTGACAAAAACTCACAACTTAAAAAAACTCATCATACCTCTTAAATACATTGGGCAGTCTAATTGTCAAAAGGGGGTAATTTGAGGGGTATGTGTACTGTCCTGGCATGTTAGGGTGTCAAGAAATAAGATAGGACATCAGTACATCAGCATTGATCCATTTTTAAATACATGTATCATAGTTTGTAGACTCTATAACCTTCACACAGACTAATATACATGAATTTTACCAAAGAAATTTAGCAGAGTACATTTTGGCCTACATTCATGAAGAAAGATTATTTATTTGCCAAATTGTGTAACAGAAACCAAGAAAAATCTTTATTTTTATGTAGGCTCTTTTTTTCGTATTGGAAAAAAAAAATTAGAGAAGAGTCAATACCACCAAAGAAAAGCTCTATCTCTCTCAGAACATATATAGAATTAATTTTGGTAGAGTTTTGCATGACTGAGCATTTGTCATTCAAAATATGTCAGTGCTGGAAACTGAGAAGTGGCCTGGGCAGGAAAGGGTTGAAACAGTCCGGTCTTCGGGTGGTTAAGGTTTTCTATTTAAGGTTAAAAATTAAGGATTCAATATAAACTATAGACTCAAATGTCTCCCTCATTTATTTTTATTTTTTTAATAAGATACTTGTATGATGTTCACAATTTTAGTAGGTTCACAACAAAGGGTTTCCTTAAACTTTCAAACCTCTAAATTAAACACAATTTACTTCACCTCAGTCATTCATATCTAACCACCAACCTCCCGGTTTAGAATCTTCCCAGTGTTTTAATAACAATTGCCATGGGTAGATTCAGGATTTACACACTTCTTGAGGCACCAAAAATAAAGACGTATTGTACCCCAGTCAGAGAATACACCGGAGAGCGGACATATTGTGTTATTATCCTTCACAGTGAATTGTATTCAATGTCTATTGATGACCCCCGTACATTGCATATTTAAAAAAAAAAAAATATTATTTAAAAGGATGAAATTACTGTGACACCATTATTTTCCATGGGAGATATTGTCTTCTATAGTTTTGTCATTTCACAGAGAAGCTCTGAGAAACTTCTTTGCTTTTTTTCTGTAGCTTTACTCAAATTAAAATAAAGTTTTCTTTGATTAATTAGAAAATTAGGATAATAATTTCTATTGCTGTAAATTTAAAAAGGTCCAAATTGTATGTGAGGACATTAGTAAAATAAAAGATGAAAGGGTAAAGATTGGAAAATCGAAAAAAAAGTTATTTATTTCTAAAGGCCCGAGGCGAGTGTCGTTGAGGGATAAATTAATTCAGATGATGCTTGATTTTCTGTAGAGACTTCCAGAGGATCCATGTTTTAAATTGATCTCAGATGAATGTAGAGCCAATCTACCCTCTTGTGTGCTCCATATATGTCAGGGGAGATTTCTGTATTATAAATGTAAATAAATGTCACATAGATTTTCTGCTCTTCAGCATTGAGCTGATCCTTCCGGAGGAGGCTTCTCCTCCCCCATCCTCTATCAGAATTGACCTCTGCAGGGGGGATCACTGACTAAATCTGGACTAGGAGCTAAAACAAGGAAAATTCTTCATATTACCAGTCTGGCCATTCACAGGTATTTGTTTCCTTCATTATTTGTTTTCAGTCTTACAGTATATGAATGTTAGGGAGTCTACAAGCTATGGTGATAATCATTGAAAACTGATCACATCTGATGTACTGATGGCCTATCTCATTTCTTGAAACACTAACAAGCCAGTACAAATACCCCCTAAATGACCCCTTTTTGGAAAGTAGACATTCTAAGCTATTTAGTAAGAGTCCTGGTGACTTTTTTGAAGTTGTAATTTTTTTCCCCACAATTCCTTGCAAAATTATGATTTTTTTTTCTCCCATAAAATTGTCATATTAACAGGTTTTTTCTCTCACATGGCATATGCATATATTCAACTACACCCCAAAACACATTCTGATACTCCTCCTGAGTATGGCGATACCACATGTTTGAGACTTTTTCACAGCCTAGCCACAAAGGACGGCTCACCATTGAAGTAGCACCTTCAGGCAAAGTTGTCCATTTATAGGATATTTCCAACACAATGCATGCACATATCAAAAATGTCACCCCAAAATATATTCTGCTACTCATCCTGAGTATGGTGATAACACATGTGTGAGACTTTTACACAGCCTGACCACATGGAGGGGCCCAACATTGAAGTAGCACCTTCAGGCGTTCTAGGAGCATAAATTACACAACTAATTTCTCAACCACCTATTACACTTTTGAAGGCCCTCAAGCACCAGGACAATGGAAGTGCCCACAAAATTACCCCATTTTGGAAAGAAAACACACCAACATATATTCTATGAGGTATAATGAGTCTTTTGAACATGTCTTTTTTCTCCACACGTTTTTGGAAAATGTGGGGGAAAAAATAAAATGCTTTTTTTTTTACACAAAGTTGTCAATTTATAGGATATTTCCAACACATAGCATGTACATATCAAAAATGTCACCCCAAAATATATTCTGCTACTCATCCTGAGTATGGTGATAACACATGTGTGAGACTTTTACACAGCCTGACCACATGGAGGGGCCCAACATTGAAGTAGCACCTTCAGGCGTTCTAGGAGCATAAATTACACAACTAATTTCTCAACCACCTATTACAGTTTTGAAGGCCCTGGAGCCTGGGGACACCTGATGAAGGGAAGGAGCCAGGAGCGCCAGCGGAGCACCCCAGAAGAGGAGGAACATGGCTTCTCTGTGCAAAACCCTTGCATATAGCAGGTAAGAATAGCATCTTTGTTATTTTAATTAAAAAAGGAACCTCTTCAATCCCTTTAAGGCGCCTTCATGCTACTGAGATTGATGAATGAGGACCTTTACCTGAGTTTCCGCTGTGAGGTCTCACTTTATTGCAAAGGAGAAAATACACCAACCTATCAGACTGAATGTTTGTCATCTATAGAAATTATTGCATTTCAGTCTTCTTATAAAGGCATGACAATGGCAAAAATTACAATCATTTTTTCAGGTGAAGCCTAAATCAGATTTATTTTTTCTGATACAGCAGGAATAAGTAACTTTTCTCCATCTCTTGAATGACGGACAATGGATTTCACACTGCTAATATCTGAGAAGTTTGGTGAAGGGTTATAACATTTACCATCACTGATAGTGACAAGAAACCAGTTTTTTTTTTGTGCACAATTTCAGTCAACATCTTATCTTTTACTTATAGAATTTCTCTCTTCATTATTTTGGACTGTCACAAATCAAGTCTTCCTTTAAGTCACAGATGAGAGGGAATTATATTTTATTTGTAGGTTTTCCTTTAAAAAAAACAAGAAGAAAGTGAAACATTTAAAATTGAAGTCTTTTTTTTTCTGTAGTGTTTTGGAAAAATAACAACTGAAACATATATAAGATTAACTGTTTTTCCTATTTTAAACATAAGTAAATATATTGGAATGGGAAATCAGACAATTTTGAAGGAATTCCTCCTTGCTGGACTCTCTGACCTTCCGGGTCTTCAGCTCCCTCTCTTTGTCTTCTTCCTTCTCATCTACCTTCTGACATTAATCTGGAATTTGCTGATCATTGTTCTCATAGTCACCGACTCTCACCTCCATGTTCCTATGTATTTCTTCCTCGGGAACCTGGCCGGTTTGGACCTTTGTTATTCCTCATTAACTGTCCCACGAATATTATTTGACCTTCAAACCAAGACAAGGAAAATTTCCATACAGGCCTGTATAACCCAAGTCTTCTTCTTTCTATTCTTTGCCTGTTGTGATGCTTTTCTATTGGCTATCATGTCCTATGATCGATATATCGCCATTTGTCAGCCATTACATTACACACAGATCATGAGTTGGAAACTGTGTGTACAGTTGGTGTCCATTGTGTGGTGTCTTAGCTTTACTTATTCTTTAGTTCAGACACTTTATGCCTTAAAATTAACATTTTGTGGATCAAATATTATAGAAAGCTTCTTCTGTGACCTTCCACCATTGTTTCGGATCTCCTGCAGTGACACCTTCATCAATATCCTGCTCATTTTTCTCTTGGGATGCTTCCTTGCTGCTGGATTTCTAACACTGACCTTCCTGCCCTATGTCTACATAATCAAAACTGTTCTTAAAATTCAAGCTAAGGGCAGTAGGAGTAAAGTTTTCTCCACTTGTACCTCTCACCTGACAGTGGTATTTATGTATTATGGCTCCTTTATGTTTAATTATTTCGGCCTAAGTGCTAATTATCATTATCCTGGTGACAAAGTAATGTCCGTGTTTTACACGGTGATCCTTCCTTTCCTTAATCCTCTCATTTATAGTCTGAGGAACCAAGATTTTAGAACAGAATTTCAAAGTGTTTTCAGGAAAATCTTTCCACCGAAATAGAGATATAGAAAGATAGGAATGCACTTTTTATGACCTATGTAGGAAACTCATAGTTAGAGTTAGTAAGGGTGAATAAAGACATTAGTCAATCCAGCTCAACCTGTAAGGATGTGTGTATGAATTTATGTCTCCACCACTTCCCATATCTCTGTATACTGTGTTCTCTAAGATGCCCACATAATAGTTTTTTTTTATTAAATCCATTGAACAGCTGTTTTCTTCTAATGTGCATTTCTAATTAGAACTCTTTTTTGTTTTGGATAGAATAAGGATTTGGGATGGGGGGACATGGAGTGGGTGTCAGGAACATGGCGGTCATGGTACTGGCAATGCTGCCCTGAACCACTCATGGTTACCCACAGAGAGTCCCAAGACTTGCACATACTGGTGCACATCAGTGCACATCGATGCATACTGATGCACATCGGTGCACATTGGCACATACTGGTGCACATCTGCGCACATCGGTGCATACTGATGCACGTCAGCGCTCATTGGCGCATACTCGTGTGCATCAGCGCTTATTGGCGCACACTGATGAGCAATACTGTGCGTGCGTGACGACGCACATCTGGCGTGACTAAGGGACTGCCAGCCTGCAACTACAGGACCTTGCTGGATTATCTCCTCAGCTGCCTTGTGTACCTTGACTTTGATTCCTGATCTGTAACACCCGTTGTGACCCGGCTTGCCTTCGACCTTGCTTCCTGATCTCCTAGTCGACCCTTAGCCTGTTCCTGGACTTCACTTCTGCTTCCTGATCTCCCGGCTTGACCTTTGGCTTGCATCTGAACCCTGCCTGTGTTTGACCTTGGTTCGCCCCTGAATATTCTTTGAACTGATCTATCAGTTCATGACTTTTGGCCTGGCTCCTGGTTTCCCTGTTCATCTGAACACAGCAAGTTCAGCTCCGCCTGCTTCATTGACCCTGCAGCAGCCGAGCTTATCTAACTACAAGCAAGCACCCGACCACCCATGCTTCTTCGGGCACTGCGCTTCCTGTTCCCAACATCAGGAGCGTGCTGCACCTAGCCGCAAGGGCAGCCCTCTTAGCATCTCGATCACCATACAGGTTCCTGACAGTGGGGTTGTTTTTCAGGGGTTGGGCAGAAAGGAATTCATAAGGCGTCAGCATACCAAGACATTTTGAACAATTTCATGCTCCCAACTTTGTGGGAACAGTTTGGGGACGGCCCCTTTATGTGCCAACATAACTGAGCACCAGTGCACAAAGCAAGGTCCATAAAGACACGTATGAGCGAGTTTGGGGTGGAGGAACTTTTTTTTTATGAATAGATTTGCATTTTAATGAGTGAAATAAATATTTTTCTTTTCATTAATAGGTTTTTAGTTTTTATAATACTGGAACAAAGGGATAACAATGTATAGTTTGTTTGTCATACAGTAAGTTGTGTTATATACTTTGGTACAAATAAATGTATTAGGTATATGCTAACAGAAGTTTTTGAATTAAACTTTCTATCATATATTCAGTTATTTGTTAGACTAATGCCGTGTACACATGATCAGACTTTCTGGTTACTGTTGCATACACAGGGTCGGACAAAGTTGACGGAAAATCCGATTGTTCAGAACGTGGTGATGTTATTTCTTTACGAAGGGACTACGTTCAGGCTAGTAGCCAATAGATTTGGTGTAGGAATTTGATCTGAGCATGCGTGGCAGTTTGTCCGATCGTAATTCTCTACACATGATCGGACAAGGTCCGATTGGATTATGTTGTTGGAAAATTTGATAGCCAAACTGGAAAATTTGGTCCGTCGGATATTCCGACGGAAACAGTCCGATGGTGCCCACACACGGTCGGATTATCTGAAAACACGGTCCGATCAGACATTTTCCGTCAGAATGTCCGACCGCGTGTACAAGGGCTTAGTCTGATCGTGTGTGGCCAAGTCCGTTTGTTTGGAAAGTCCGTCAGACTTAGGCCGCGTACACATGGGCGGATTGTCTGCCCAACTAAGTTCGTCAGACAATCCGAGAGACAGTCCGTTCAAAATTTGCATGAACGGACTTGACCACACACGATGAGCAGACAGTCCGCTGAAAGCGTGCGCGATGACGTGTACAGCACGTACGACGGGACTAGAAAAACGACGTCCTATACACTGCAATGCAACCTTCGGCCGTGTAAATCCTTTCTGAGCATGCGCCATACTTAGTCCGTCCAACTTGCCTACACACGAGCGGACTGTCCGCTGAAACCAAGTTTGGACGGACAAAACCAAGTTTGAACGGACAAAATTACGGAAATTCTGTAAGACTTTGTTCGTCAGACAGTCCGCTGAAAAAGTCCGCTGAAGCCCACACACGAGCGGATTGTCCGCTGAAACACGGTTCAGCGGACTAAGTTGGACAGACAATCTGCCCGTGGGTACGCGGCCTTAGGCCAAAAGTCCATCGGGAAGACCGTCGGACCTAGTCTGCTGGAAAGTCCAGTCATGTGTACACGGCATAAGAGAGTGTGGCTTAATGGGATCTGGGAGGGGTACCATCACCTGAGGTTAGTGTTACAGAAAAATTTGAATCAGCTTTGAGTGTTAGTAAACATAAGTTATGGCTGAGTCACGATTAAACTTAAAGGTAAGTCATATGGTGGCCAAGGAATAATGAAGTATAGCCTCCATATAATAACTATTCATATAAAAAGTACCATCATCCAGTAATAATTCATCTGGAGGTAGTCTAAGAATTAAAATATACATTAGAAAATTCATACCTATTCATATACTTATACAGTCATATAGATATATATTGCAAAATAAGCAAAATCAAAAGGAATATACAATTAAATTTACAAAAAAGAAGGGATTGTAGGGGAATTTGTTACGAAGAACAAAGGGGGAAAAAAAAAAGGGGGAAGCAGACGTCCGAGTCCCCTCAAATTTTCTCACCCTGGCGGGCATGGGGGATATAGTGCACATGATGGAACATGGTAAAATCGGATATATATAAAAAAACAAAAAAAAAAAAACACATATAATGTAAAAATTGTATTATATAACCATAAATTAAGAAAGTGAAGTTAATCAAGACTATATAGCTGTACCTGACAAGCAAAATGTCTCAATCAAGAAATGGGCAGTGTGTAGATCGCCATCTTGAGGATTTATGTTATCTGTAATTGCAGGGTATAGAGACTAATATATTCCCCAACTGTGCAAGGTTGGTCAGTGGAGATGAATGCTCCTCAGTTTCAGCAGTTCAAAGGCAGGCAAAATATTCCTGCAATAAGTATAAAAATTAAATATATTATAAATGGACACATCAAGGAGCCACATATAATATGGATAGGTAGTGAGGTAAACCATAATAGATCCAATAAGTGATCACATACCTGTTTGCAGATGTCCTGAGTGAAACTGAAGAGTAGCAAATTTCAATCCACCATATAGAGTACAGACCCATAACTGGCGGTCAATCCAGACCGCAGTTATATGGGATCCCCAACAGGATGTGTTGTCAGACAATCAACACCCTGTCAACACCTCCACACTGAACAGGTGGACTCCAGGAAGGCGTCACACAGGAAGTGTGCTAGGGAAGGGCGGAAGACAACAGATGTACTGATGTCTAGCCCTTAGAACCTGCAAGCCAAAAGGGGAAAGAAACAAAGGTAACTGCCCCTCCTGGCCAGGAGGTGTACATGTCCGCCAGGGGGAGAAAGAGGAAGGAAACAAACGGCTCAAAACAGAATAAATAAAAAAAAACAAAAAAACCTGAAAAATATATCGAAACAATCTGCGTAACAAAGACTCCAATAATACAATTATAATCAAGCAAAAAATATCATAAACAACATAATAACCAAATTGTATAACTCATATACATATATATATATATATATATATATATATATATATATATATATATATATATATATATATATATATATATATATATATATATATATATATATATATATATATATACATATATATATATATATATATATATATATATATATATATATATAATGGATGAATAGGTATGAATAGGTATGAATTTTCTAATGTATATTTTAATTCTCAGACTACCACCAGATGAAGCGGATAAATTCCGCGAAACTAGTCGAGGAATCTCCAAAATGTACTCCTAGAACGGAACTCGATTATTATGAGTAACTGTACACAAGAAATCTGGGATACACTAGCTTTTTAAATATAATATGTTTCGCTGTATCAATATATTGTTTCTTGTTTGTGAAAAAAAAATTTCCTTGTATTAAAATTTGTACTATTTTATTATATATTTTCTGAGTTTTATGTATTGAATTAAGTGCCGGTATAGTCCAACATGCTTTTGGTATGGTTGAATTGGGAATTGGTATAGGGAGCTCTTTATCACATCTCCCCTACCTTCACAATTTTCAATCTACCTCCTTTCCCCTTGTAAGTCATATGGTGTTATAAAAATATTGCTGCTCCACACCATTGTGCCCACGGTCACCAGGCTTTTTGTGAATTAGCTAGTAGACCTGTGCTGGAGGCCATCATTGTTTCATAACTATAGTGAAGGTTTACCAAGTCAAGCGTGTGTTCAATGGTTGGTGCCCTGTCAGATTTCCAAAGTCTTGTTCGACTCAATCTAGCAGCCAAAAGGATATGTGTTGTAACATGAGGAAAGGGCTGTGGGCTGGAATCTATGTTGAGGTTCAATAGTGCAAAGTCAGCTAGTGGAGGTGTAGGGTGTTTTGTGTTATCCGATATTACTTGAAAAATGTTTTTCCGGTATTTTAGGACTCGTTTGCACGACCAAAGGATGTGCATCAAGACTCCTTTAGCTGAGTTACATCTCCAGCACGTATCTGGGGTGTTAGGGCTAAATTATGCTAATTTGGTAGATGTTAGATACCATCTGAGGGACAGTTTTTGGGTAAGTTCACATTGAGCAGAGCATTTTGTTTCTTTTGTAAATTGTTTGTACGGCTCGTTGTCATTGGTGTTCAGTGTATGTTTGCCCCAGTCGGTTTCCCAGTGAAAGTGGGGGTCTGATTTTGTGAAATGGAGTTTTTGGTAGAGGACATTATAAAATAGAAGATGGGTGTTTTGGGGAATTCCCACGCTTTTGGGTGTATCTTAAAAAGAGGCTGTGAGATTGCTTTCAATGCTTCACCTGGGTATATGTGAAAAGATCTGTAGAGGGTAGATTAAATTCCCTTTGGAGGAGGTAAAGGGGTTTTGATTGGAATCCTTGGAGTAGGTTTTGGATAGATGTAATGCCCGTTTGAGACTATTGGGTTAGGGGCAGATCTGGAGATAAATGGTGGAGAGATTCAATTGAGATTGGGATCATTGGGATGTTGGGAGTGGTGGTACCATGGTAGGCCAGCTGTTTCCATGCATTGGCTGAGGCTTTCATTGTAGGGGAAAGTGCTGATGGAATGCCAGAGCCCAAGAGTATGCTCATCAGCCACCAGTGTAGATATAAGATCGATGCACTTTCTATTTTACCCCACAGCTTTTTAGGATGTGGATGGAACCATTCAGTTAGTTGGTCCAGTACAGATGCTAAGTGAGAGTCTTCAAAGTCTATGGTCCCTGAACTGCCCGCTAATTTGTGTGTCCTGTGTTTTGAGCGTACATATATAGGTTTAGCACCCTTCCATATGCATTTATTAGGTACGGTTTGGAGAGATTTGAAGAAGGATCTGGGTATGGGGATGGGGAGTGTCCTGAATAGGTAAAGTATTTGTGGCAGTTAAATCATTTTAAATGCTGCTAGTCTCCCTGACCATGATAGTTCTTGTTTCGTGATGGATTGGGTGACTGTGTGCAATCTGGTGAGCAGAGGTTTAAAGTTAACTAAGAAGAGGTTTTTAATAGATCGCATTAATTGAACTCAGAGGTACAGTATAAGATGCTTTTATCAGGCCAAGCAAAATGGTATCGTATCTGTAGTAGGCATGGGCCAAACAGACCCTTGTTTGGTTCGCACCAGAACTTCCGAACACTGTGAAAGTTTGGATCCAAATAACGAACCCCATTAAAGTCAATGGGATCCAAATGTCAAAAAGCATAAGTGCCCATTTTGAAGGCTTATATGCAAATAATTGGGCATACAATGGATATAGGGGTCCGGGTCCTGCCCTGGGGGACATGTATCAATTAGGGCCGGGCGAATGGTTCGGCCCCAGCATAAGTTCGGGCTGAACTTTGGTTGTTTTCCGACATTCGGCGAACACCGAACATTATGCGGTGTTTGTGGCAAATTTGAAAGCCGCGGAACAAGGTTAAAGTATATGGGGCACTAACATTAAAAAACCAAAAGTGCTTAAATGCAAGTTATTGTCATAAAAAGAGTCCTGCCCCAGGGGACATGTATCAATGCAAAAAAAGTTTTAAAAATTGCTGTTTTTTTCGGGAGCAGTGATTTTAATAATGCTTAAAGGGAAACAATAAAAATTAAATATTCCGTTAAATATCATGCCTGGGGGGTCTCCTCAGTATGCCTATAAAGTGGCGCAGTTTTCCCGTATTTAGTACCACAACAAAATTAAATTTCTAAAGGAAAAAAGTAATTTAAAACTGATCGCGGCTGTAATGAATTGTCAGGTCTCGGCAATATAGGTAAAACTCATTAAAAAAAATGACATGGGTTCCCCCCCAGTTCATTACCAGGCCCTTTGGTTCTGGTATGAATATTAAGGGGAACCCCAAACCAATTTTTTTTTACAGTAAGTGGGACTTTTAAGATGCACTCATAAATTTGAGACACCAATTGGATTAACAGTATTATAATTTTATTTGATTATATAAAATATACTAGCCTGATTAAATGTAAACTTTTGTCTGCATAAACGAAAATATAACATCACAAAAATATATATTCCACACCAATTATAATATTCATGGTCTGCCACCATGGCCCACACCCTCCTAGCATCACACTCTTATGCCCCAAACACACGATCGGATTTTCCAACAACAAAACTGAGAAATTTTGTTTGAAGGGCGTTGGCTCAAACTTGTCTTGCATACACACGGTCACACAAATGTTGGCCAACAATTACGAACATAGTGACATACTATAGATGTACTACGTGTTTTTTCAGCTCTTTAGCGCCACACTTTGGGCTCCTTCTACTAATTTCGTAATTAGTAGAAGTTTGGTGAGTGTTGATTGATGCTTTTCAGTTGGTTTCTGAATGCCGATTGTCAACCAGACATGTTGTGGAATCGGAGGAGTGTTATTTATTATTGGCCTTGGAGTTATGGCTTTGACATTATTTTTTTGGTTGAATAATAATGGATTTGATTTGGTATATTTTCTATATTTTTGGATGCATAGAATGCACTTTTTTGTTAAGTTCTATTGGCAGATATCATGTCTAATTTTATTTGTTTTCTTTTTTTAATGCACAATAAAAAAATGATGGAGAATAATACTTGGCTGTGTGTTTTGTTTGGTAGTCAACAGTTACATTTTCAAAAATACAACATTAATTTGAGAAGGGTCACCAACATAGTTGTATCTTTGACCTTAAAAACTACGGGATAATGGTGTTGTGGTAACTTGCCCAAATAAAAAAAAACATAATAATATTATTCTTGACATCACTAGAAAAAAAGGCCTTTGAAAATTTATTTGCAATATCTCCGTCAGTATCACCAGCAAAGCAGCTTCATTATTATCCCATTAAAGGAGAAGAGAATTGTGCGCTGCATTTGGAGATTTTATAATTTGCCATGTAATGAATGTTAATTCTCCAATTACGAACGCTAGTTTAAAAGACCGACCGCTTCTGGCTCATCCTTGTTTCCGAGCATGCATGTTTGTACTCTGGACTTTTGTCCGACGGACTTGTGTACACACGCTCGGAAAGTCCGACAACACACATCTGTTGGCGGAAAATTTGAAAGCATGCTAGCCAACAAGCTCACATTCAACATTTCCCATCAGAAAATCTGATCGTGTGTACGTGGCATTAGTCTGGGGATGATGCCTAGAGTTTGGCGAGGTTAGAACGAAAAACTTCCAGTATTTTGAAAGGGTTGCTAGTATATGTGTCACATGCTGTTTTCAGTCTCATAGATATCGAAGGGCGGTGTAAAGCTCGCAGTGCCCGGGCCATGGGGATGTCAGGTTTATTTGCCCCGAGATAAGAGATATGTTGTCATTTACATAAGAGTTTATCTGCTAAGTCGGTAAGGAACAGATCGAAGTCGAGCCGAGCCTTATGAAGTTGAGATATTAGTGGTGGGGTTAGGGGTAGTTTGGAAATCAGTGTAACATTTGTTGAAGTTTGTCTCCAGTTTTCCCCTCTCGCTTATTGGATGCAGCCTGTTGGATCAGCTGTCCCCGAAACACGGGTTTATGAGCTTCCCACAATGTCAGCGTGGAAATGTCATCAGTAGCATTGTGGGAAAGGTATTCTTTATAGTTTGTCTCTACAGCTGAGGGGTGGGTGAGAGTGGAGTCATTGAGACACCAGGATTTATTGGGCATCCTAGGAATTGGGGAGGCGACAGTAGTACACACCATGGAGTGGTCAGTCCATGAAAAGGGGGTAATCACTGAGGAAATTATTTCTGGGACCATAGCTGTTGTAAAAAAAAATGTGGTCAATGCGAGAAAAATATTTATGGGGGTGTGAGTAATGTGTAAATCATTACGGGGTTAGCTTCACGCCAGGTATCCCAGGTCATTTATACCTGGTGAGAAGATGTTGTCAAGTCCGTCTGGCTGGATTCGTAGAAAGGGCGGGAGGGGACTTATTGAGGTATGGACAAATCACCTGATTAGAATCTCCGCATAGAACAACTGTTCCAAATTTATGCTTGTCTGCTACCTGAAAAATATGTGAGAGAAATGCAGTCGGGGGGTTTATTTGGAGTGTAATAAGACACAATCGTGATTGCAGTGTCTGATACATGGCCTGTGAGGATCAAGTAGGGGCCCTCTGGATCTTTGACTTGGGAAGCGAGGGTGAAAGGCATAGATCGGTGGAAAACGGTAAGTGTGCCGCACTGTTTGTTGTGGCTGAGGCTGAGTAAAATTGTGGGTAGGAGGCACTGAGGTGTTTGTGGGCGTGTTTCTCTGTGAACTTAGTCTCTTGTAGACAAATGATGTGAGCTTTTGCAGCTGCAAAAGAGTGTAGGGCCTTGGTACGCTTATGTGGGGTGTTGAAGCCTTGAACATTCAAGGAAAGGATATTTAAGGGGGGCCATAAATGGTGTGGGTTTTATGTGGTGGTGGTGGTGGTGTTATTAGATCCCAAGCGATGAACCGCGACTACCAGAGAGAAATAGAGAGGAAAGGGAGGAAGAATAGTGTGAAGAAGAACATAAAGAAGTTGTACAACCCTTAGAAATACTAACAATGTTGTTAACCACTTCAATACCGGGCATTTATACACCTTCCTTCCCAGACCAATTTTTAGCTTTCAGTGCTCTCACACTTTGAATGCCAATTACTCAGTCATGCAACACTGTACCCAAACAACATTTTTATCATTTTTTTTCATACAAATAGAGATTTCTTTTGGTGGTATTTAATCACCACTGGGTTTTTTTATTTTTTGCGACATAAGTGAAAAATAGTGAAAATTTTGAAGAAAAAAACACTTTTTTTAGTTTCTATGATAAAATTTTGCTAATAAGTCAATTTGGGCCAAAATTGATATGGCTACATCTCTTTGGTAAAAATAACCCAAATTAATGGATATTATTTAGTCTCTGTGAAAGTTATAGAATCTACAAGCTCTGGTGCAAATCATTGAAAATTGATCACGTCTGATCACACCTGATGCACTGACGGCCTATCTCATTTCCTGAGGTGAGTTTTTTGAAGTTGTAATTGTTCCCCACAATTCTTGGGAAAATTAAGATTTTTATTCACAAAATTGTCATAATAACAAGTTATTTCTCGCACACAGCATATACATACTTCCAATTACACCCCAAAATACATTCTGCTACTCCTCCTGAGTATGGCGATACCACATGTGTGTGACTTTTACACATCCTGGCCACACAGAGAGGTCCAACTTGCAGGGAGCGCCATGAGGTGTTCTAGGAGCATAAATTACACCTCTAATCTCCTAACGACCTATTACATTTGTGAAGGCCCTGGAGAACCAGGACAGTGGAATTACCCACAAAATGACCCCATTTTGGAAAGCAAACACCCCAACTGCTATTCTATGAGGCATGATGAGTCTTTTGAATGGTTCATTTTTTTCCACAAGTCTTCGGATAACGTGGAAGATAATTAAAATGTTTTGTTTTTTTACACAAAGTGGTCAGTTTATATGATATTTCCAACACATAGCATGTATATAGCAAAAATTACACCCCAAAACACATTCTGCTACTCCTCCTTAGTATGGCGATACCACATATGTGAGACTTTTACCTAGCCTGGCCACATACAGAGGCCCAACATGCAGGGAGTGCCATCAGGCATTCTAGAAGCATAAATTACACCGCATACATGGTTGGAATTTCCGACAGAAAGAGTCAGATGGGAGCTTTAGGTCAGATATTCCGACCGTGTGTATGCCCCATCAGACTTTTTCTGTCAGCATTTCTGACAGACTTAGATGGAGAACATGCTCTAAATTTTTCCGTCGGAAATGCTGACAGAGCTTATCCCGTTGGCAAGTCCCACCGTGTGTACGCGGCATAATTTCCCAACGACCTATTACACTTTTGAAGGCCCTGGGGCACCAATTTTGGAAAATAAACATCCCAACGTATACTCTATGAAGCATTATGAGTCTTTTGAACAGTTATTTTTTTTACACAAGTTACACAGGTACTCGGGTACTATGTTAAATTGTAAAGCTTCTTAGTAAATTAATCTCTACAGAAAACAGAACATTGCTTGAAATAGTTTATCCCTCAGCGTCATACAAGTCGAGTCAATTTAAAAATAAGTAAATGATTTTGTATTATCAGATTCTCTAAAAAAATATTCCTCCAAAGTTTGAAAAGGAAGGGATGTGATGCTGGAGTTCAATGAAATAGATCTAAAGTAAATTAAAGGTTAAAAAAATTCAAATAGAGTGCACTAAAAAAATAAACAATTATCACAATACCGTCTAAAAAAATATAATAAAAAAATGAATAATAATAATGACAGACAACGATTTGATGAATGTTGGTTCTCCAGCAGAATTACACTGAAAATAGCTGTCAGGGAACTCACCGTACGTATGCCCGTCCCCGTATAGCAGCAGTTCCCGTTCGTTCCAGGCGCCATGCGCGGTGTCTCCGTCAGAGGCGTACGAGTTCCAGAACGAACGGACGTATGCTAAACCGAACACGTGGATGTACGCCAATCCGAACACGCGCAAACTGAACGGATGTACGTCTTCACGCACGGACGGCCACTTCCACCAATCCTGGCTCACTTCCCCCTATATAAACAGGGTCCTGGCCTGACACCAGTGCTGGATCGTCTTCAGCTGTTCCTGTAAGACCTGATCATTGCTCCTGTGACCTTGCTCCTGAGACCTTGCTCCTGTGACCTTGCTCCTGTGATCTTGTTCCTGTGACCCGTTCCTGATACCCACTCTTGGATTCCTATCTCCTGGACTACCTCTGACCCCGGCTTGGACTTTCGACTTTGGCTTGTCTCCTGATTCGGTACCTCGTTTGCTTGCACGTTACCAGACCCCTTGCTTGTTCCTGATTACACACCTGTCTCTTGTTATTGTACCGCATTGCCTGCCAGTTGCCGATCCTGCCTGTTCCAGACACCTGCTGATCTTCCGGTGCCTACCTACGTAACCAGTCTACACCTCTTCTACCGTGAGGACCCAGCATCTCCAAGGCCTTCTACTTCCATCTGCAGGCACCTGCACCCTTTCGTGTCCTCACGCTCCCTGTTCCCATCTCCAGGGGCGTGGTGACCGGAACCGTGCGAGAGGCCACCCTCAGCAGTCTGACTCCGCTGTAAGGTACGTGACAATAGCATTCAAAAGAATAGAAAAAATAATTAGAAAAAAAAGAAATAAAAGAAAATAGTATTGCCTCTTTTGAATACTTACCTTATGGGATGTTGGTGCCATATGTTTATTGTATATGGTTCTGGAATTGTCCAAACTTTAGCCAAATTTCACAGATAATAGTAGATTTCTGTAACTTTAGATCTGTGATAATTATTTTTGGTATTTCCAATTAAAAAGAAAAAACACAAATTAAGATTCTTGTTATCTGGAAAATAATTTTTTTGGAGCAGACAAAAAAAATAAAAAAATGATGACTGCTGATTTTCTCTTCTTCACTGAAAATATTAATGGTCTGGTTGAGGCTCATTGTGAACTGGGTCAGCTCCACCTCTAAAATGTTGGGAGTGCAATAATAACATAAACTTTAATCTCCAAGAAACTTTTTTCAGATTTTTTGAATACGTTATAGCGGATGTCCGCCTGCTTCCGCAGAATGTTTTCAAAGTGATTTCCAAGTTCTGATTCCCAGAAATATAACAGTCCAACAATATAACAGGATTTTTCCTAAAGATACAGGACTCCTCCCATCAACTCCTGGTGAGGTTGGCATAGCTGGGCGCAAAAGAAGAGCCCAAGACAGTGCCCTGTATCTGGAGGAGGTTTTGATCTAAGAACATGAAGTAGTTGTGTTCTAAACAAAACTGGACGCTGTCCACTAAAAACTGGGCTTGTAGGTGTTGTATACCAGAATCCATGGTTAAACAATGGGAAATTTGGTTTGGAAAGTTTCAAATACAGCCCCCTGCACTGTGGCAAATCTTCGAACAAGGAGTGCTTCCATCACTAGTGATCAGTTTTTAGACTTCATCCCAATTCACTGTTCAAAAGAAAAAGGAATAAGAGACGAGGAAAAGAGGAGGAGCGAAAAAAATAACAAAATACGGTTGGTCACATACCAACCCAGACACCATAAAAATCTTCACTTTGTCTTTTCACATTCTTACTCCTCATGAAGCTTCTTTTTATAGAAATGTCTCAATTTTTACCCTTCTGACTTCCACACTTCTTTTGGCCTTTTTTAAGGACCATTATGACTTCATATGGAAACTAACTCTTAAATGTTTCTACAACTTGAAAGAATCCATGCTTACCACTTCTAAAAAACACATTCCACAAGCCGAGGACCTGTGGGATGAAAATGAGCTGTTGGCCCTGGACACACTTAAAGATCTTTGGTCTGGTGACACTAGTCACATTGACCTATTGCTAACCCCAGGTACAGATAGCTGGCCCATTGCAGATACTCACCTCAGACCCAAATCTGTATTTTACCTATGTCATGCCAAGGGATCCTTCATAAATACTTTTTACCAGCTTGTCTACGACATTTTGTAAATTTGCTCCTCTTCCTCCCTGTATAAATCATCCAAAATTGGACACAATCTTAATAGATCTGAACATTCATCACTTGACACCCTGACTAACAACATGGCGATAGTGATTATATAAGCTGATAAAGTGGGAGGGATTGTTATCATGAATCGATCGGACTACATCTCAAAGGATCATAGGTTGTTAGATGACAACACTTATTGTAAGTTCCCAGGGACCCCCCCCCTGAAAAAAATAGATCAGAACTCCAATGGCTCCTAGACTGGGCAAAAAAGAATGGGGTCATCAACCAAGAAGAGTTGGAGTTTCTTTTCAAAGTTGTTGTCAAAACACAATACTTTTATACTTTGCCCAAAATCCATAAAAATCCTTCCCATTCGCCTGGTAGACCCATCATAGCATCTATGGAGAGTCTCACTAATGGACTTTCCTCCTTATGTAGATGTTTTTCTTCAGCCTTTAGTGCATGCCCTACCATCTTACATCAGAGACTCCTCTCAACTTCTTGACACCTTATAACCATACACCTGGTTGTCTCTAGATGTACAGTCTCTTTATACTTCCATTCCTCACTATATTGGTCTAGCAGCCCTTTCCCATTTTTTACCCATGGATTCTGGTATACACCACCTAAAAGCACAGTTTTTAGTGGACAGCATCCAGTTTTCACATTCTTAGATTAATACTTCCTCCAGATACGGGGCACTACCATGAGCGCTTCCACCAACCTCACCATGGGTTGGTAGGAGGAGTCCTGTATCTGGAGGAACAATCTCTTTGCAAACCATCTGGTATTTTATGGGAGATATATTGATGATTTAGTTGTCATATGGGATGGCCCTTCAACAGAAATACAGTATTTTGTCCAATATTGCAACAATAACACCCCGGGCCTCTCCTTTACTCATGTTTGGGACAAGACCTCTTTGGTTTTCCTTGATCTAGAATTGAGTCACTGCAATGGTACCATAGTTATCAAGACACATTTCAAACAATCCTCTGGTAACTCGTATCTGCACTACCACAGTTGCCACCACCCCAAATGGATTTGTAACATCACCAAAGGACAAGTCACTAGGCTGAGGAGAAACTGCACTTCTGACTCAGATTTCCAAACCCAAAGTGTCCTTCTGACCAAAAATTTTGTGGGTAAAGGTTACAAGATGGGAACAATCAGTAAATATCAATCTGATTGTGCCCAGGCCACTATTATGAATAAAGACAGACGTCTGGCCTTCCTACCTGATATGGCATGTATTACACACTTTCATTGTAAATTCTGAAAAAATAAAAACATTAAGTCTTGTCACTGGAATATTTTTCTTTGTGATTTCAAACTCACCTCTGTTATTCTCCAAAAATAAAGATTAAAATATTAAAAATAAATTAGCATCAAGTAAGCCTTCTTGTAGGTGGCACTGATGAGGTGGCACTGATGGGCACTGATGAGGCTGCAGTGATATGCATTACTGATGGGAGCTGATAGGCAGCATTGATGGGTGGCACTGATAAGCGGCACTGATGGCACTGATTTTCGGCACTGATGGGCACTGATGGGCAATGATAATCAGGACTGATAGATGCCACTGATGGGTGGAACTGATGGCACTGATATGCAACACTGATGGCACTGAGTTGCAGCACTGATGGGCACTGATTTGCAGCACTGACATGGGGCACTGATGGGCACTGATATCCAATACTGATGGGCACTGATAGGCAGCACTGATACGTGGCACTGATAGGTGGTACTGATGGCACCGATGTACACTGGTAAGCAGCAATGATAGGTGACACTGATTGGGAAAACAGGCACCAATGATGGGCACTGATTGTCAGCACTGGTGGGCACTGATTGGCACAAATTGTCAGCACTGGCGGTCACTGTTGGTCCTGCACTGATAATTAGGACACTGGTGATCAATGCCCTGATCGTCAGTGTAGATATCCTCTGTGTAAATTTTCCAGTTTTTGTCTTTCCTCTCCTCATGCGCTGTAGGCATGCGGGGAGGATTACAGATAACCAGCAAATCCTGTTTACATCTGTGATCAGCTGTGATTGGATACAACTGATCACGTGGTAAAGAGCTGCCGTGATTGGCTCTTTACTCTGATCACAGATCACTGCTGATACATGCAGCAGGGAGCGCAGGCAGCGTTGGCATGGGAGGCTGTCATATGATGGCCTCCCGGCAAAGTTTGGCCGCTCTGTAGCCCTAAAGGTGTTCCTTGGATTTTGGGCCCCTCTGCGCATCTAGGCTGTGGAAAAGTCACACACATAGAATATCCCTATACCCAGAAGAAGCAGCAGAATGTGCTTTGGGATGTAATTGTAAGTATGCCTATGCTATGTGTGTGAGATATAAATTGTTAAAATTACAACTTTGTGAAATAAAATCACATTTTATTTACTTTCCTCGTTTTCCAAAAAAAGTGACAAAAACTCACAACTTAAAAAACTCACCATACTTCTTAAATACATTGGGCAGTCTAATTATCAAAAGTGGGTAATTTGGGGGTATGTGTACTGTCCTGGCATGTTAGAGTGTCAATAAATAAGATAGGACGTCAGTACATCAGGACTGATCCATTTTTAAATACATGTATCATAGTTTGTAGACTCTATAACCTTCACACAGACTAATATACATGCATTTTACCAAAGAAATTCAGCAGAATAAATTTTGGCCTACATTCATGAAGAAAGATTTTTAATTTGCCAAATTGTATAACAGAAACCAAGAAAAATCTTTATTTTTCAGTAGGCTCTTTTTTTCGTATAGGAAAAAAAAAAAAAATATTAGAGAAGAGTCAATACCACCTAAGAAAAGCTCTATCTCTCTCAGAACATATATAGAATTAATTTTGGTAGAGTGTTGCATGACTGAGCATTTGTCATTGAAAATATGTCAGTGCTGGTAACTGAGAAGTGGCCTGGGCAGTAAAGGATTGAAACAGTCCGGTCTTCAGGTGGTTAAGGTTTTCAATTTAAGGTTAAAGATTAAGGATTAAATATAAACTATAGACTCAAATGTCTCCCTCATTTATTTTATTTTTTAAATAAGATGTTTGTATGATGTTCACAATTTTAGTAAGTTCACAACAAAGGGTTTCATTAAACTCTCAAACCTCTAAATTAAACACAATTTACTTCACCTCAGTTATTCATATCTAACCACCAACCTCCCGGTTTAGAATCTTTCCAGTGTTTTAATAACAATTGCCATGGGTAGATTCAGGATTTACACACTTCTTGAGGCACCAAAAATAAAGACGTATTGTACCCCAGTCGGAGAATACACCGGAGAGCGGACATATTGTGTTATCATCCTTCACAGTGAATTGTATTCAATGTCTATTGATGACCCCCATACATTGCATATTTAAAAAAAAAAAAAGTTGATTTAAATGGATGAAATTACTGTGACACCATTATTTTCCATGGGAGATATTGTCTTCTATAGTTTTGTCATTTTCATAGAGTGGCTCTAGGAAACTTCTCTCCTTTTTTTTCTGTAGTTTTACTAAAATAAAAATGAAGTTTTTTTTGATTAATTAGAAAATTAGGATAACAATTTATATTGCTGTACATTTAAAAAGGTCCAAATTTTATATGAGGACATCTGGAGAACAAACCTCATCATTCTTCCCTGGATTATCTTTTCCCAAAAAATTTTTACTAAAACAAAAATAAAGTTTTCTTTGATTAATTAGAAAATTGGGATAATAATTTCTATCGCTGTAAATTTAATAAGGTCCAAATTGTATGTGAGGACATATGTGTGAGAACAAACCTCATCATTCTTCCTGTTATACCTTTTCCAAAAAAATAAAAAAAAATAATCTATATTTGTTCTTTCCATTTTTTCAACTTTCCACCATTTTATTGTTGGTTCTTTCCAGCATCACAACTTCCCATTTCAAACTTTTATAAAAGTAGAGAAACATCTATTAGTAAAATAAAACATGAAAAGGTAAAGATTTGAAAATTGAAAATCAGTTATTTATTTCTGAAAGGCCCGAGGCGAGTGTCGTTGAGGGATACATTAATTCAGATGATGCTTGATTTTCTGTAGAGACTTCCAGAGGATCCATGTTTTAAATTAATCTCAGATGAATGCAGAGCCAATCTACCCTCCTGTGTGCTCCATATATGTCAGGGGAGATTTCTGTATTATAAATGTAGATTTTCTGTTCTTTTCATTTAACTTTCCTCAGTAAAATATCTACATCAGACTTCTAGCACTGAGCTGACCCTTCCGGAGGAGCCTTCCCTTCCCCCCCTCCTCTATCAAAATTTACCTCTGCAAGGGGGGTTCACCGACTATATCTGGGCTAGGAGCTAAAACAAGGAAAATTCTTCATATTACCAGTCTGGCCATTCACAGGTATTTGTTTCCTTCATCATTTGTTTTTAGTCTATGTGAAAGTTAGCGAGTCCATAAGCTATGGTGATAATCTTTGAAAATAATCACACCTGATGTACTGATGGCCGATCTCATTTCTGGAAACACTAACACGCCAGGAAAGTACAAATACCCCCTAAATTACCCCTTTTATAAAAATAGACATCCCAAGCTATTTAGTAAGAGGCATGGCGAATTTTGAAGTTGTAATTTTTTTCCCCCAAATTCTTTGCAAAATTAAGATTTTTTTCTCCCATAAGATTGTCATATTAACAGGTTATTTCTCTCACATAATAATAATAATAATAATAATAATAAATTTTATTTATAATGCACTTTCCATCAAAAGACCTCAAAGTGCTACATAATTACAATAAAAACAAACAAACCGCTTAATTTACAAAACATTTGCTAAAAAGAAAAATCTTCAACCCCTTTTTAAAATTTTCAGTAGACTGAGAAACCCTCAAACTATCAGGAAAAGCATTCCACAGACGTGGGGCAGCAGCACAAAAGGCCCTATCTCCCATGGTTTTCAACCTAGTTTTTGGAATCTCTAAACAATTCAAATTAGTTGAGCGAAGGGAACGCGGTAGATTTTGCAATCTAAGAAGTTCCTTAAGATAAGGTGGAGCTTGTCCGTGTATGCATTGATGGACAAGAAGAGAGACCTTATACTCAATCCTTGTAGAGACCGGCAGCCAATGAAGAGATTTTACATGCAACTACATCCAAAAAAATATTCTGCTACTGGCGATACCACATGTGTGAGACTTTTTCATAGCCTATCCACATAGAGAGGCCCAACATTGAAGTAGCACCATCGGGCATTCTAGGAGCATAAATTAAGCATCTAATTTTTCAACCACCTATTACACTTTTGAAGGCCCTCAAGCACCAGGACAAGTGCCCACAAAATGACCCCATTTTGGAAAGAAAACACACCAACATATATTCTATGAGGCATAATGAGTCTTGTGAACATGCAATTTTTCTCCACACGTTTTTGGAAAATGTGGGGAAAAAATGAAAATGCTTTTTTTTTTTTTTACACAAAGTTGTCCATTTATAGGATATTTCCAACACATAGCATGCACATATCAAACATTTCACCCCAAAATACATTCTGCTACTCATCCTGAGTATGATGATAACACATGTGTGAGACTTTTACACAGCCTGACCACATAGAGAGGCCCAACATTGAAGTAGCACCTTTAGGCGTTCTAGGAGCATAAATTACACATCTAATTTCTCAACCACCTATTACACTTTTGAAGGCCCTGGAGCCTGGGGACACCTGATGAAGGGAAGGAGCCATGAGTGCCAGCGGGGCACCCCAGAAGAGGAGGAATGTGGCTTCTCTGTGCAAAACCCTTGCATAGAGCAGGTAAGAATAACATTTTTGTTATTTTAAATAAAAAAGGAACCTCTACAACCCCTTTAAGGCGCCTTCATGCTACTGAGATTGATGAATGGGGACCTTTACCTGAGTTTTGGCTGTGAGGTCTCACTTTATTGCAAAAGAGAAAATACACCAACCTCTCAGACTGAATGTTTGTCATCTATAGAAATTATTGCATTTTAGTCTTCTTATAAAGGCATGACAATGGCAAAAATTACAATCATTTTTTCAGGTAAAGCCTAAATCAGATTTATTTTTTCTGATACAGCAGGAATAAGTAACTTTTCTCCATCTCTTGAATGACGGACAATGGATTTTACACTGCCAATATCTGAGAAGATTGCTGGATTATAACATTTAACATCGCTGATAGTGACAAGAAACCATTTTTTTTTGTGCACAATTTCAGTCAACATCTTATCTTTTACTTATAGAATTTCTCTCTTCATTATTTTGGACTGTCACAAATCAAGTCTTCCTTTAAGTCACAGATGAGAGGGAATTATATTTTATTTGTAGGTTTTCCTTTAAAAAAAAACAAGAAGAAAGTAAACATTTAAAATTTAAGTATTTTTTTCTGTAGTGTTTTGGAAAAATAACAACTGAAACATATATAAGATTAACTGTTGTTCCTATTTTAAACATAAGTAAATATATTGGAATGGGAAATCAGACAATTTTGAAGGAATTGCTCCTCGCTGGACTCTCTGACCTTCCGGGTCTTCAGCTTCCTCTCTTTGTCTTCTTCCTTCTCATCTACCTTCTGACATTAATCTGGAATTTGCTGATCATTGTCCTCATAGTCACCGACTCTCACCTCCATGTTCCTATGTATTTCTTCCTTGGAAACCTGGCCGGTTTGGACCTCTGCTATTCCTCATTAACTGTCCCACGAATATTATTTGACCTTCAAACCAAGACAAGGAAAATTTCCATACAGGCTTGTATAACCCAAGTCTTCTTCTTTCTATTCTTTGCCTGTTGTGATGCTTTTCTGTTGGCTGTCATGTCCTATGATCGATATACCGCCATTTGTCAGCCATTACATTACACACAGATCATGAGTTGGAAACTGTGTGTACAGTTGGCATCCATTGTGTGGTGTCTTAGCTTTACTTCTTCTTTCACTTTCAAAATATTTTATTTTATATTAAAGGCACTTACATACGTAAAACAGTACACAAACTAGCATTAGCAGGGAGGGCCTGCTGTCACAATGTAAGTAAAAAAAACATGAGACATTAGTGAAAAACAGACAATATCAAGAGTGTACAGTCGGCAAGCCCTTCCTTATCGAGGGGCTACATCAATAAGAGGTAAACGGAGGGTGTCCCCCCCGGGAGAGCCCACCAGGTAGAACTATTAGGGTAACTCCCAGGAGCCCCCATCCCGACACCCCTAATAGGGAACTTGCTGTGCCAGGATGAGGGAGTGTCCTCCCAGGCCCCTCCCTCGCAGAGGGGAAAAACAGTCGGAGGATCGTCTGCCGTGGGTACCGCAACATTAAATTGGACTGTATGGTGAACCTGTCAATTACAGCTCTGTTGAGCAAACCAAAATCTTAGAACGACTAGAAGGACAGAGAAGAGAAGAAAGGAGGAGAAGAGGAGAACAGAGGGGTCGGGGGAGGTAAGCTATGTCCTGAAAGGGTGGAAGAATATAGCGAGGGAATGTTTCACAATCAATGTAAGAATGGGTGCTTTAGGGGTGAGGTCTGGTTCCTAGGGGAGGGCCTGGGGGTACCCCCGGCAGCAGAGAGATTCCCATGTAACGGGCCCAAGGGTCCCACACCTTTCGGAATTTAGGTGTGGTGTCTGACAGAATACCTGATAGTTTTTCTTGGGACATTATCCACGATATCTTCCTCTTAACTGCGAGGAAGGAGGGTTTGGGTTGCTTCCATGCGGAGGCAATCGCAATTTTGGCTCCTAATAGAATAAAATAAGTTAGTTTTTGAATGTTACCAGACATCAAAGGAATCGGGGTATTGAGTAACGCAACCTCTGGAGTTCTCGAAACCCGGCAGCCTGTGACTAAGTAAATCAAGTTGAATATTTTAGACCAGAACGAACGGAGTCTAGGGCATTCCCACCAGATGTGGATCATGGAGCCACGAAGTTGGCACCCCCTGAAACATAAGGGATTAGCCGTGGGATATATTCTGGCTAGCCTTACTGGAGTGAGGTACCACCTGGTTATCAATTTGATGCTAGCCTCCATTAGTGAGGTGTTCTGGATCCCACGAAAGGATCTGGCGAAGGCCAGCTGCCAGGATTCGAGACTCCCAGAGGTCTGGAGATCAGATTCCCAAGCCGTCATATAGGGGGATTTACCCGTTGGGGTAGTGAGAGCCGTGTAGATCACTGAAATACCACCCCTCTGCTCCCCGACTCCACCACACCAGGCTTCATATTCAGTAAAGGGAGGAGGAAGGGGTTTGTTTTTCCAAAGTGAGTTCAAGTAGTGAGATATTTGGTGGAAGCGGAACCTCTCTGTGTTTGGTAGCTCTAAGTGTTCGATACAATAAGCTAGGGAAATCGGACCCCTGGAATTAAAAAAGTGACCTATCCGGTATAGTCCCTTGTCCAACCACCATCTGAAGGCCTCAATGTTCAGACCGGGGGGGAAGTCATGATTACGGAACATGTGAGCAAGGGGTCTTATAGTGGAGACTAGGGAAGGCTCTTTGCGAAGGCCGTCCCATAGGGCACAGGAGTGAGAAAGGGATGGGGACATGATGGGCGGCCTGGCTTTGGGCGGGCACCATAATAAAAAATCTAGTGTATAGGAGGGTACCGCACAGCGTTCTATGGACTGCCAGTCCGGTTTCTCATATTTGGAGTAGATCGAGGAGAGTTGGGCTAGGCGAGCTGCAAGGTAGTATTTGTGGAGGTTAGGCAGACCCAGCCCCCCTCTGCGTCTATGCAAGAAGAGCGTGTTTTGCGGTAGACGGTATCCCTTATTACCCCAAATATATTTCAGTATTTTGCTTTGCAGAGAGCAAAGGTGGTCCTTCCGAACTGGTATTGGCAGGGCTCGAAAGTAGTAAAGGATTTTGGGGAGAAGGGTCATTTTTATGGAGTTAATCCGGCCAAGCCAGGATAATTCATGTTTAGACCATGAGGAGAGGTCGGTTTCCAGCTGTCTGTATAACTTGGGGTAATTGTGGGCATATAGCATCTCTATTTTAGGTGTGAGGGAGATACCCAAGTATTGGATGGCAGTGTCACTCCATTGGATCGGAAAGGATTGTTTGAGTGAGAGGACTTGGTGAGTGGGGAGAGAAACATTCAACGCCACAGACTTGGAGTAATTAACCCTCAAGCCTGAGACCTTGGCAAAGTCGTCCAATACCCGGGATAAGTTGGGTAGGGTTGTGAGGGGGGAAGTGAGGAACAACAGTATGTCGTCCGCGAAGAGTCCACATTTGTCCACATTTGACTACCGCATTGGACACCTCTAATGTCCATATTGTGGCGGACTGCGATCGCCAGGGTTTCAATGGCTATTGCAAATATGAGGGGGGATAGGGGGCACCCCTGTCTGGTCCCCCTGGTGATGGGAATTGGCTCAGAAAGGTATCCCTGCATTCGAATTTGGGCCCTCGGCTGGGAGTATAAGGCCTGTAATAAGCCAAGGAAGCGAGCCCCAAATCCCCACCTGTCAAAGAGCTGGAAGATGTACTGCCATGAGACCGAGTCGAAAGCCTTTTGAATATCTAAGGAAAGGAGGAAGCCAGATTGTCCGGATCCCCCTTCCCAATTAGACTGCAAAATGGAGATAATGTCGATCGCCCTCCGAATTTGATCAGGTCCCTGTCTGCCGGGAATAAAACCAACTTGATCCTTGTGGACATAGCGTCCAATAAAGGAGGCTAACCTATTGGCCATAACTTTCGTAAGAATTTTGAGATCATTATTAATAAGGGAAATCGGTCTGTAGTTGCTGACATCTTCCAAGTTCTTGCCAGGTTTGGGGATGACCGTGATATACGCCGTGTTAAGGTGGGGATCCAGGGGGTCTCCATTAGCTTTATGGTTACCGAGATTGGCCAGGTGGGGAGCTAGTGTGTTGGCAAAGGCTTTATAGTAAGGGATCGAAAGGCCGTCGGGACCAGGGGCGGAGCTTTTTTGAAGAGTCTTAATGACTTCCAGTATCTCCTCTGTCTGGAAGAGGGCTTCCATAACTTGTTTGTGAACGTCCGATAAGGCCGGGATGGGCAGACCCTCCAAAAACTTTGGGAGGAGGTTATCTTTGGGGGGTGGGGAGCCACTGTAGAGAGAGGTGTAGAATTTCTGAAAGGCATTCAGAACTGTGACCGGATTAGACGTGGGCGGGAGTCCCGCGCTTCTGATCCGAGGGAGGGTGCTCAGCTTGGTTCTAGGGGAGAGTCTATTGGCCAGGAGAGTGCCTATTTTATCCGCCTGTGAGTAAAATTTGTGGCCGGCCCACCTAACTGATTTTTCAGCTTTCGTGGTGAGGGCGAGATTAAGTTCTAAGCGAGTCCTGTCTAGTATGGCCGTGGGGGTACGGAGGGGGTCCTTTTTGTGAAGAGCTCTGAGTTTAGAGTATTCCTCTTCTAGCTTCAGGATGGTTGATTGCCTTTCCCGTTTTATTTGAGAACCCAATTGCATGAATTTTCCCCTAATGTAAGCTTTGTGCGCCGCCCACAGGGTCTCGGGGGAGACATCAGGAGTCGCATTAATAGAAAAATATTCCTTCAATGCTTTGTCGAGATCTATAACTCGTGATGGCTCCGAAAGGAGGGATTCATTTAACCTCCAATGCCTAGGATGTCTCCCACTCGAGCCCCCCAGGGCCGTCACAATTACAAGAGAGTGATCTGAGATCACTGTGTCAGTGATGGAGGCTTTGAGCATCCTGGGAAGGAGCGAGGAGGGGACAAGTATGTGGTCTATGCGTGCATATGATTGGTGAGGCGCTGAGAAGTGAGTGTAGTCTCTCTTTGTGGGGTTTAATTCCCGCCAGACATCGGATAGCCCATGAGCGTGTAGCAATTTGGCAATCCGTAAGCTTGCCTTTGTGGGCCTGGTTAAGCGGGGACGTGAGGGGGAGGATTTATCAAGTCCTTGATCAAAGGCGACGTTAGAGTCTCCTCCGACAATAACCGTCCCCTCTAAAAGAGGTGCTAAGGTACGTAGCATGGATTCGAAAAATTTGGCCTGACCCGTGTTCGGGGCATAGTAGGAGACCAAGGAGTAAAGTTGGTCCCCCACAGTGCCCTTTACAAGTAAAAATCTGCCCTCCGGATCCGCTTTTTCAAAACTCTTATTGAATTTGCATGTTTTGGCCATCAAAATGGCCACCCCCTTGGTCTTGGATTCCGCGTTGGCTAAGAAGAACTGAGGGAAGTGGGCATGTAGGTACTTGGGACTATACCGGATAGGAAAGTGGGTTTCCTGAAGCAGAATTATATCTAGTTTCAGGGATTTGTAGTAATCGAGGGCTTTTCTCCGTTTGATGGGGGAATTAAGACCCTGAATGTTGTGGGAGGCTATCTTAAGCCTAGCAGCCTGTGGATCAGCCATGGAGCAGAGGGGGAGCCCAGCATCTGAAAACGACCTCACTTACCCAATCTATAGCTGGGTTCTTGGTAAGGGCATTGAGATCGGTGGCCCGAGGATGTCTCCCAGGATACCATGTCGACTGGGTTGGCTCAGCCCAACCTGAGGAGAAAAAAAATAGTATCATGCAAACATTCAACGGGGGAAGCTTACCATCAAGGGGGAAGAGAAGGGGAGAAAGGGCAAGGAAAGAAAGGGTTCCTGAGAAGAGAAAGAGGAGATCAGGGCAGGAGACACCCCCCGAAATCCCAAGCAAACACAATGAAGACAACCGACCCATAAGGTCAGGAGTCCCGACCCTCAGACGCCTGGGAAAGGCCGAGGGAGGGAGAGTTACACATGTGGTCCCTCGCGGAACTGGGGACCCCTAGTCGGGTAACTACCCGAACTGTGAAATCAACTTTAAATAGCAATAACATAAAAGCTGCAATATACATAAAAAGGAACTTTTCTTTTGAGGCACGGCTAAACATAATGCCTAAAAGACACTGGGGCTAAGAAATGAACGCTGTTCTTTAAGGCATAAGGAAGGATGGTACATCCAGGGGGGGTGCTGAGGAATGCAGCCCCCTGGGAAATCCTCAAAGCAACCTTAGGGCCCATTTCGAGGGTATGTAAACAAGAAAAAATATATGCGGGGTTACGGGCAGTCCAGTAGATGGACAAAGTACTGCATAGCGTCCCGGATTATTGGAGGCAATGGGGATAAGGGTAGAACAAGGGTAGCACAAGTCCTAGGCAAGGGGAGGGCAAAAAGGGTTGGAGGGCCAAACTTTCCAAGTTTGGGGAGCAGTCCTCCGGCCCTCTCCAGGACCTCGGACGGTCAGTCACAAAATGGAGAGACTGATAATGGGATTGGAAGTTGCTCAGGTGGGTGCATTATCCTTGACCTTCTTGGCTCTTCCGGAGGTCCACAACGGGGATTGTGGGCTGTTAGGAGTGGGTCGTTTGTTAGATCCCTGGCTAGGGTTAGAAGTGTCCATGTCAGCTTCTTGAGAGATGATTTTCAGCTTGGTGAGGAGCTTTTCCCCCTCGGGAAAAGTGGAGAAGGCAAAAGACTTCCCTTTGTCCGTGAACCTGACCGCAAAAGGGAATGCCCATTTGTATTTTATGTCTTTGTGGGACATTGCAAGCAAGAGGGGTTTTAGAGCTCTTCGTCTCTGTATCGTGGAGGGGGAGAGGTCCGCAAAGATCTGAACCTGGTGACCCTGGTAATTGACGTGTTGCAGGGATCTGGCTCTCTTCATGAATTCTTCTTTCACCGAGAAGTGATGTGGCTTGGCCAGAACATCTCGCGGGGTGCCATCCTTCCTAGGGGGGCCGAGGGTTCTATGGACCCGGTCAAGTTCAAGCTTAGTAGCTGGGACGTCAGGGATTAGCTGTTGAATGAGGTCTTGCACCGCCCTGGACACATCAGTTATTGATTCTGGAAGCCCGCGAATTCTGACGTTATATCTGCGTGACCTATTTTCGAGGTCATCTATTCGGGCCATGGCTATGTCCAATTGCTCCTGTACTGAGTAGATGTGTCTGGAGTTTTGGATGGATCTGGCTATGGTATCCTCCATTTTATGTTCGATCGTTTCGATCCGGGAGCCTAGGTTAATAAAATCAGCTTTCAATTCCCCCGTGATTTGCAAGGCAGTTTGGGAGAGGCCCCTCTCTAATAATTCAGAGAATTTGCCAAACAGGGCATCCATGTGGGAGACTGGGTCTGTATGAGCAGCCTCGTGGGGGGCCATGGCGGTCTGGGTAACTCTGTAGGTCCCCGCTGGGGAGGGAGAGAACTCCTGGATGGTGCGTTCCAGCAGAGAGACTGTGGAGGCCGGGGACGGTGTGGCTTCCTTGGGGAGACCCCTGGGGTTGCCTGGGGTGGCGTGGAGAGGAGGAAAGTCTGTATCTGACCTGAAATCCACTGTGCCTGCGGATCTGTGATCCTGAGACAGGAGCTGTGCTGCGGTGGCCATCTTGGATTTCTCCCTCACGTCCAATGAAGCGAACAGCGGGCCGAGATTGCGTTTAGCCAGTCCACCGGTCATTCAGAAATGTGCCCCAACACTTCGGGATTCCGCCCCTATAGCTCGGGAAGCGGAAGGGTAGCCGTGCCGTGCGGTAGGGGTTCCGTTGTTCCGCGAGGCAGCGGAGCTTTAGATGATCGCGGCCATCTTGGAAGCCTCGCGCATGCGCCTCAGCTTTACTTCTTCTTTAGTTCACACTCTTTATGCCTTCAAATTAACATTTTGTGGATCAAATATTATAGAAAGCTTCTTCTGTGACCTTCCACCATTGTTTCCGATCTCCTGCAGTGATATCTTCATCAATATCCTGCTCATTTTTCTCTTGGGAGGCTTCCTTGCTGCTGGATCTCTAATACTGACCTTCCTGCCCTATGTCTACATAATCAAAACTGTTCTTAAAATTCAAGCTAAGGGCAATAGAAGTAAAGTTTTCTCCACTTGTACCTCTCACCTGACAGTGGTATTTATGTATTATGGCTCCTTTATGTTTAATTATTTTGGCCCAAGTGCTAATTATCATTATCCTGGTGACAAAGTAATGTCCGTGTTTTACACGGTGATCCTTCCTTTCCTTAATCCTCTCATCTACAGTCTGAGGAACCAAGATTTTAGAACAGCATTTCAAAGTGTTTTCAGGAAAATCTTTCCACCGAAATAGAGATACAAAAAGATAGGAATGTACTTTTTATGACCTATGTAGGGAACTCATAGTTAGAGTCAGTAAGGCTGAATAAAGACATTTGTCAATCCAGCTCAACCTGTAAGGATGTGTGTATGCATGTCTCCATCACTTCCCATATCTCTGTATACTGTCAATGCTTCACCTGGGTATATGTGAAAAGATCTGTAGAGGGTAGATTAAATTCCCTTTGGAGGAGGTAAAGGGGTTTTGATTGGAATCCTTGGAGTAGGTTTTGGATAGATGTAATGCACCTTTGAGTCTATTGGGTTAGGGGCAGATCTGGAGATAAATGGTAGAGAGATTCAATTGGGATTGGGATCATTGGGATGTTGGGGGTGGTGTACCATGTTGGGCCAGCTGTTTCCATGCATTGGCTGAGGCTTTCATTGTAGGGGAAAGTGCTGATGGAATGCCAGAGCCCAAGAGTATGCTCATCAGCCACCAGTGTAGATATAAGATCGATGCACTTTCTATTTTACCCCACAGCTTTTTAGGATGTGGATGGAATCATTCAGTTAGTTGGTCCAGTACAGATGCTAAGTGAGAGTCTTCAAAGTCTATGGTCCCTGAACCGCCCGCTAATTTGTGTTTCCTGTGTTTTGAGCGTACACATATAGGTTTAGCGCCCTTCCATATGCATTTATTAGGTAAGATTTGGAGAGATTTGAAGAAGGATCTGGGTATGGGGATGGGGAGTGTCCTGAATAGGTAAAGTATTTGTGGCAGTTAAATCATTTTAAATGCTGCTAGTCTCCCTGACCATGATAGTTCTTGTTTCGTGATGGATTGGGTGACTGTGGGCAATCTGGTGAGCAGAGATTTAAAGTTAACTAAGAAGAGGTTTTTAACAGATCGCATTAATTGAACTCAGAGGTACAGTATAAGATGCTTTTATCAGGCCAAGCAAAATGGTATCATATCTGTAGTAGGCAAGGGCCAAACAGACCCCTGTTTGGTTCGCACCAGAACTTCCGAACACTGTGAAAGTTTGGATCCAAATAACGAACCCCATTAAAGTCAACGGGATCCAAATGTCAAAAAGCATAAGTGCCCATTTTGAAGGCTTATATGCAAATAATTGGGCATACAATGGATATAGGGGTCCAGGTCCTGCCCTGGGGGACACGTATCAATTAAGGCTGGCCGAATGGTTCGGTCTGAGCATAAGTTTGGGCTGAACTTTGGTTGTTTTCCAACATTCGGCGAACACCGAACATTATGCAGTGTTTGTGGCAAATTTGAAAGCAAGCCGCGGAACAACGTTAAAGTATATGGGACACTAATATTAAAAAACCAAAAGTGCAAGTTAATGCAAGTTAGCTAAATGCAAGTTAATATCATAAAAAGAGTTCTGCCCCAGGGGACATGTATCAATGCAAAAAAAGTTTTAAAAATGGCCGTTTTTTTGCGGGACCAGTGATTTTAATAATGCTTACAGGGAAACAATAAAAATGAAATATTCCATTAAATATTATGCCTGGGGGGTCTCCTTAAGCCCCATACACACGAGAGGACTTATGTCCGACAGACTTCCGAAGGATTTCTGCCGGAGTTCTGCCGGAGTTCCGACAGAGTTCCGACAGAGTTCTGACGGACTTTTCGACTGAGCGGACTTGGCCACACACAATCACACCAAACTCCGACGGATTCGAACGTGATGACGTACGACTGGACTCGAATAAGGAAGTTCATAGCCAGTAGCCAATAGCTGCCCTAGCGTCGGTTTTAGTCCGTCGGAATAGCATACACACGAGCGAATTTTTCGGAGGGAATGGGTCCGACGGAGTTCCGTCGGAAAAATTTGAAGCATGTTCCATTTTCTAAAGTCCGTCAGACTTTTGCGAATCAAAAGTCCGTTGCAGCCCCACACACGATCGAATAGTCTGACGGAATCATTCCGTCGGACTTTGGATGTTCAAAAGTCCGCTCGTGTGTACGCGGCATTAGTATGCTTGTAAAGTGGCGCAGTTTTCCCGTATTTAATACCACAGCAAAATTAAATTTCTAAAGGAAAAAAGTAATTTAAAACTGATCGCGGCTGTAATGAATTGTCAGGTCTCGGCAATATAGGTAAAACTCATTGAAAAAAATGACATGGGTTCCCCCCCAGTCCATTACCAGGCCCTTTGGTTCTGGTATGAATATTAAGGGGAACCCCAAACCAATTTTTTATTTACAGTAAGTGGGACATTTAAGATGCACTCATAAATTTGAGACACCAATTGGATTAACAGTATTATAATTTTATTTTCAATGGTCTAAAAAAATATATGATTTGATTATATAAAATATACTAGCCTGATTAAATGTAAACTTTTGTCTCCATAAACGAAAATATTACATCACAAAAATATATATTCCACACCAATTATAATATTCATGGTCTGCCACCATGGCCCACACCCTCCTAGCATCACACTCTTATGCCCCATACACACGATCGGATTTTCCAGCAACAAAACTGAGGAATTTTGTTCGAAGGGCATTGGCTCAAACTTGTCTTGCATACACACGGTCACACAAATGTTGGCCAACAATTACGAACATAGTGACGTACTATAGATGTACTACGTGTTTTTTTCAGCTCTTTAGCGCCACACTTTGGACTCCTTCTACTAATTTCGTATTATTAGAAGTTTGGTGAGTGTTGATTGATGCTTTTCAGTTGGTTTCTGAATGCCGTTTGTCAACCAGACATGTTGCGGAATCGGAGGAGATAACGTTTTATTTATTATTGGCCTTGGAGTTATTGCTTTGACATTATTTTTTTGGTTGAATAATAATGGATTTGATTTGGTATATTTTCTATATTTTTGGATGCATAGAATGCACTTTTTTGTTAAGTTCTATTGGCAGATAGCATGTCTAACTTTATTTGTTTTCTTTTTTTAATGCACAATAAAAAAATGATGGAGAATAATACTTGGCTACGTGTTTTGTTTGGTAGTCGACAGTTACCTTTTCAAAAATACAACATTAATTTGAGAAGGGTCACCAACATAGTTGTATCTTTGACCTTAAAAACTACGGGATAATGGTGTTGTGGTAACTTGCCCAAATAAAAAAAGACATACTAATATTATTCTTGATATCACTAGAAAAAAAGGCCTTTGAAAATTCGATTGCAATAACTCCATCAGTATCACCAGCAAAGCAGCTTCATTATTATCCCATTAAAGGAGAAGAGAATTGTGCGCTGCATTTGGAGATTTTATAATTTGTCGCGTCACGAATGTTAATTCTCCAATTACGAACGCTAGTTTACAAGACCGACTGCTTCTGGCTCATCCTTGCTTCCGAACATGCGTGTTTATACGTTGGACTTTTGTCCGACGGACTTGTGTGCACACGCTCAGAAAGTCCGACAACAGACATTTGTTGGCGGAAAATTTGAAAGCATGCTAGCCAACATTTGTTGGCGGAAAGTCTGACAACAAATGTCCGATGGAGCGTACACATAGTCGGACTTACTGCCAACAAGCTCACATCCAACATTTCCCATCGGAAAATCCAATCGTGTGTACACGGCATTAGTCTGGGGATGATGCCTAGAGTTTGGCGAGGTTAGAACGAAAAACTTCCAGTATTTTGACAGGGTTGCTAGTATATGTGTCACATGCTGTTTTCAGTCTCATAGATGTCGAAGGATAGTGTAAAGCTTGCAGTGCTCAGGCCATGGGGATGTCAGGTTTATTTGCCCCGAGATAAGAGATATGTTGTCATTTACGTAAGAGTTTATCTGCTAAGTCGGTAAGGAACAGATCGAAGTCGAGCCGAGCCAAGATATTAGTGGTGGGGTTAGGAGTAGTTTGGAAATCAGTGTAACATTTGTTGAAGTTTGTCTCCAGTTTTATAAATAGGTCTTTCCCCTCTCGCTTATTGGATGCAGCCTGTAGGATCAGCTGTCCCCGAAACACGGGTTTATGAGCTTCCCACAATGTCAGCGTGGAAATGTCATCAGTAGCATTGTAGGAAAGGTGTTCTTTAAAGTTTGTCTTTAAAGTTTGTCTCTACAGCTGAGGGGTGTGTGAGGGTGGAGTCGTTGAGACACCAGGATTTATTGGGCGTCCTAGGAATCAGGGAGGTGACAGTAGTACACACCGTGGAGTGGTCAGTCCATGAAAAGGGGGTAATCACTGAGGAAATTATTTCTGGGACCATAGCTGTTGTAAAAAAAAATGTGGTCAATGCGAGAAAAATATTTATGGGGGTGTGAGTAATGTGTAAATCATTACAGGGTTAGCTTCACACCAGGTATCCCAGGTCATTTATACCTGGTGAGAAGATGTTGTCAAGTCCGTCTGGCTGGACTCGTAGAAGGGGCGGGACTTATTGAGGTATGGACAAATCACCTGATTAGAGTCTCCGCATAGAACAACTGTTCCAAATTTATGCTTGTCTGCTACCTGAAAAAGATGTGAGAGAAATGCAGTCGGGTGTTTATTTGGAGTGTAATAAGACACAATTGTGATTGCAGTGTCTGATACATGGCCTGTGAGGATCAAGTAGCGGCCCTCTGGATCTTTGACTTGGGAAGCGAGGGTGAAAGGCATAGATCGGTGGAAAATTATAAGTGTGCCCCGCTGTTTTTTGTGGCTGTGGCTGAGTAAATTGTGGGTAGGAGGCACTGAGGTATTTGGGGGACGTGTTTCTCTGTGAAATTAGTTTCTTGTAGACAAATGATGTGAGCTTTTGCAGCTGCAAAAGAGTGTAGGGCCTTGGTACGCTTATGTGGGGTGTTGAAGCCTTGAACATTCAAGGAAAGGATATTTAAGGGGGGCCATAAATGATGTGGGTTTTATGTAGTGGTGATGGTGGTGTTATTAGATCCCAAGCGATGAATCGCGACTACCAGAGAGAAATAGAGAGGAAAGGGAAGAAGAATAGTGTGAAGAAGAACATAAAGAAGTTGTACAACCCTTAGAAATACAAACAATGTTGTTAACCACTTCAATACCGGGCATTTATACACCCTTCCTTCCCAGACCAATTTTTAGCTTTCAGCGCTCTCACACTTTGAATGCCAATTACTCAGTCATGCAACACTGTACCCAAACAAAATTTTTATCATTTATTTCATACAAATAGAGATTTCTTTTGGTGGTATTTAATCACCACTGGGTTTTTTATTTTTTTGCGACATAAGTGAAAAATAGCGAAAATTTTGAAGAAAAAAACACTTTTTTTAGTCTCTATGATAAAATTTGCTAATAAGTCAATTTGGGCCAAAATTTATATGGCTACATCTCTGTGGTAAAATAACCCAAATTAGTGGATATTATTTAGTCTCTGTGAAAGTTATAGAATCTACAAGCTCTGGTGCAAATCATTGAAAATTGATCACATCTGATCACACCTGATGCACTGATGGCCTATCTCATTTCCTGAGGTGAGTTTTTTGAAGTTGTAATTGTTTCCCACAATTCTTGGGAAAATTAAGATCTTTTTTTTTTTTTTTTACAAAATTGTCATAATAAGTTATTTCTCGCACACAGCATATACATACTTTCAATTACACCCCAAAATACATTCTGTAACTCTTCCTGAGTATGGCGATACCACATGTGTGTGACTTTTACACATCCTGGCCACACAGAGAGGTCCAACATGCAGGGAGCGCCATGAGGTGTTTTAGGAGCATAAATTACACCTCTAATCTCCTAACGACCTATTACATTTGTGAAGGCCCTGGAGCACCAGGACAGTGGCATTACACAAAATGACCCCATTTTGGAAAGCAAACTCCCCAACTATTCTATGAGGCATAATGAGTCTTTTGAATGGTTCATTTTTTTCCACAAGTCTTCGGATAACGTGGAAGATAATTAAAATGTTTTTTTTTTTTACACAAAGTGGTCAGTTTATATGATATTTCCCACACATAGCATGTATATAGCAAAAATGACACCCCAAAACACATTCTGTTACTCCTCCTTAGTATGGCGATACCACATGTGTGAGACTTTTACCTAGCCTGGCCACATACAGAGGCCCAACATGCAGGGAGTGCCATCAGGCATTCTAGAAGCATAAATTACACCGCACACATGGTCGGAATTTCCGACAGAAAGAGTCAGATGGGAGCTTTAGGTGGGATATTCCGACCGTGTGTATGCCCCATCGGACTTTTTCTTTCAGCATTTCCGACAGACTTAGATGGAGAACATGCTCTAAATTTTTCCGTCGGAAATGCTGACAGAGCTTATCCCGTTGGCAAGTCCCACCGTGTGTACGCGGCATCATTTCCCAACGACCTATTACACTTTTGAAGGCCCTGGAGCCCCAATTTTGGAAAATAAACATTCCAACGTATACTCTATGAAGCATTATGAGTCTTTTGAACAGTTATTTTTTTTACACAAGTTACACAGGTACTCGGGTACTATGTTAAAATGTAAAGCTTCTTAGTAAATTAATCTCTACAGAAAACAGAACATTGCTTGAAATAGTTTATCCCTCAGCGTCATACAAGTCGAGTCAATTTAAAAATAAGTAAATGATTTTGTATTATCAGATTCTCTAAAAAAAAAATTCCTCCAAAGTTTGAAAAGAAAGGGATGTGATGCTGGAGTTCAATGAAATAGATCTAAAGTAAATTAAAGGTTAAAAAAATTCAAATAGAGTGCACTAAAAAAATAAACAATTATCACAATACCGTCTAAAAAAATATAATAAAAAAATGAATAATAATAATGACAGACAACGATTTGATAGATGTTGGTTCTCCAGCAGAATTACACTGAAAATAGTATTCAAAAGAATAGAAAAAAAAAAAAAGAAATAAAAGAAAATAGTATTGCCTCTTTTGAATACTTACCTTATGGGATGTTGGTGCCATATGTTTAATGTATATGGTTCTGGAATTGTCCAAACTTAAGCAAAATTTCGCAGAAAATAGTAGATTGCTGTAACTTTAGATCTGTGACAATTATTTTTGGTATTTCCAATTAAAAAGAAAAAACACAAATTAAGATTCTTGTTATCTGGAAAATAATTTTTTTGGAGCAGACAAAAATAATAAAAAAAAATGATGACTGCTGATTTTCTCTTCTTCACTGAAAATATTAATGGTCTGGTTGAGGCTCATTGTGAACTGGGTCAGCTCCACCTCTAAAATGTTGGGAGTGCAATAATGACATAAACTTTAATCTCCAAGAAACTTTTTTCAGATTTTTTGAATACGTTATGGCGGATGTCCGCCTGCTTCCGCAGAATGTTTTCAAAGTGATTTCCAAGTTCTGATTCCCAGAAATATAACAGTCCAACAATATAACAGGATTTTTGCTCAAGATACAGGACTCCTCCCATCAACTTATGATGAGGTTGGCATAGCTGGGTGCAAAAGAAGAGCCCAAGGCAGTGCCCTGTATCTGGAGGAGGTTTTGATCCAAGAACATGAAGTAGTTGTGTTCTAAACAAAACTGGACGCTGTCCACTAAAAACTGGGCTTGTAGGTGTTGTATACCAGAATCCATGGTTAAACAATGGGAAATTTGGTCCCCTTGCACTTTGGCAAATCTTCCATCAAGGAGTGCTTCCATCACTAGTGATCAGTTTTTATCGTAATTCACTGTTCAAATGAAAAAGGAATAAGAGACGAGGAAAAGAGGAGGAGCGAAAAATAACAAAATACGATTGGTCACATACCAACCCAGACACCATAAAAATCTTCACTTTGTCTTTTCACATTCTTACTCCTCATGAAGCTTCTTTTTATAGAAATGTCTCAATTTTTACCCTTCTGACTTCCACACTTCTTTTGGCCTTTTTTAAGGACCATAATGACTTCATATGGAAACTAACTCTTAAATGTTTCTACAACTTGAAAGAATCCATGCTTACCACTTCTAAAAAACACATTCCACAAGCCGAGGACCTGTGGGATGAAAATTAGCTGTTGGCCCTGGTCACACTTAAAGATCTTTGGTCTGGTGACACTAGTCACATTGACCTATTGCTAACCCCAGGTACAGATAGCCGGCCCATTGCAGATACTCACCTCAGACCCAAATCTGTATTTTACCTTTGTCATGCCAAGGGATCCTTCATAAATACTTTTTACCAGCTTGTCTACAACATTTTATAAATTTGCTCCTCTTCCCCCCCTGTATAAATCATCCAACATTGGACACAATCTTAATAGATCTGAACATTCATCACTTGACACCCTGACTAACAACATGGCGATAGTGATTATATAAGCTGATAAAGTGGGAGGGATTGTTATCATGAATCGATCGGACTACATCTCAAAGGATCATAGGTTGTTAGATGACAACACTTATTGTAAGTTTCCCGAGACCCCCCTGAAAAAAATAGATCAGAACTCAAATGTCTCCGAGACTGGGCAAAAAAGAATGGGGTCATCAACCAAGAAGAGTTGGAGTTTCTTTTCAAAGTTGTTGTCGAAACACAATACTTTTATACTTTGCCCAAAATCCATAAAAATCCTTCCCATTCGCCTGGTAGACCCATCATAGCATCTATGGAGAGTCTCACTAATGGACTTTCCTCCTATGTAGATGTTTTTATTCAGCCTTTAGTGCATGCCCTACCATCTTACATCAGAGACTCCTCTCAACTTCTTGACACCTTATAACCATACACCTGGTTATCTCTAGATGTACAGTCTCTTTATACTTCCATTCCTCACCATATTGGTCTGGCAGCCCTTTCCCATTTTTTACCCATGGATTCTGGTATACACCACCTACAAGCACAGTTTTTAGTGGACAGCATCCAGTTTTCACATTCTTAGATTAATACTTCCTCCAGATATAGGGCACTACCATGAGCGCTTGGGTTGGTATTGGGATGGGTTGGTAGGAGGAGTCCTGTATCTGGAGGAACAATCTCTTTGAAAACCATCTGGTATTTTATGGGAGATATATTGATGATTTCATTGTCATATGGGATGGTCCTTCAACAGAAATACAGTCTTTTGTTCAATATTGCAACAATAACACCCCAAGTCTCTTCTTTACTCATGTTTGGGACAAGACCTCTTTGGTTTTCCTTGATCTGGAATTGAGTCACCACAATGGTACCATAGTTATCAAGACACATTTCAAACAATCCTCTGGTAACTCGTATCTGCACTACCACAGTTGCCACCACCCCAAATGGATTTGTAACATCACCAAAGGACAAGTCACTAGGCTGAGGAGAAACTGCACTTCTGACTCAGATTTCCAACCCCAAAGTGCCCTTCTGACCAAAACTTTTGTAGGTAAAGGTTACAAGACGGGAACAATCAGTAAATATCAATCTGAATGTGCCCAGGCCACTATTGTGAACAAAGACAGATGTCCGGCCTTCCAACCTGATATGGCATGTACACACTTTCATTGTAAATTCTGAAAAATTCAAAACATGTCACTGGAATATTTTTTCTTTGTGATCCCAAACTCTCCTCTGTTATCCCCCAAAAACCCTGTTTTGTTTAAAAAAGGTCCCCAAATATTACAAATAAATTTGCATCAAGTAAATTACAGCCTTCTTGTAGGCGGCACTGATGAGGTGGCACTGATGAGGTGGCACTGATGGGCACTGATGAAGGGACACTGATGAGGCTGCACTGATATGCATTACTGATGGGTGGCACTCATAGGTGGCACTGGTGGCACTGATTTGCGGCACTGATGGGGACTGATATACTGCACTGATATATGGCACTGATGAGCAATGATAGGAAGCACTGATAGGTGCCACTGATGGGTGGAACTGATGGCACTGATGGGCACTGATATGCAACACTGATGGGCACAGATAGGCACCACTGATATGTGGCACTGATAGGTGAAACTGATGGCACTGATGGGCACTAATATGTGGCACTGATGGGCACTGATAGGTGCCACTGATGGTCACTGATGGTCATTGGTAAGCAGCAATGATAGGTGGCACTGACAGGCATCAATGATGGGCACCGATTGTCAGCACTGGTGGGCACTGATTGGTACAAATTGTCAGCACTGGTGGGCACTGTTGGTCTTGCACTGATGATCAGGACACTGATGATCACTGTCTTGATCATCAGTGTAGATGTCCTCTGTGTGAATTTGGCAGTTTTGGGCTCTCCTCTCCTCATACGCTGTCACTCTGATCACAGATCACTGCCAATGCATGCTGCAGGGGGTGCAGGCAGCGCGGGTATGGGAGAATGTCATATGATGGCCTCCCGGCAAAGTTTGGCCGCTCTGTATCCATCAATCAGCTATAGCACAGACGCACAGGAGTTAAACCCCAAAGGTGTTCCTTGGATTTTTGGGTCCCTCTGCGCATCTAGGCTGTGAAAAAGTCACACACATAGAGTATCCCCATATTCAGAAGGAGCAGCTGAATGTGTTTTGGGATGTACAGTAATTGTAAGTATGCCTATGCTGTGTGTGAGATATAATTTGTTAAAATAGCAACTTTGTGAAAAAAAATCAAATTTTATTTACTTTCCTCATTTTCCAAAGAAAGTGACAAAACTCACATCTTAAAAAAACTCACCATACCTCTTAAAAAATACATTGGGCATTCTAATTGTCAAATAGGGTTAATTTGGGAGGGGGGGGGGGGGTTGTACTGTGCTGGCATGTTAGGGTGTCAAGAAATAAGATAGGACGTCAGTACATCAGGATTGATCCATTTTTAATGCATGTATCATAGTTTGTAGACTCTATAATCTTCACACAGACTAATATACATGAATTTTACCAAAGAAATTCAGCAGAATACATTTCGGCCTAAATTTATGAAGAAATAGTATTTATTTGACAAATTGTGTAACAGAATCCAAGACAATTTTTTTTTAAATAGGTTCTTTTTTTCATATAGCAAAAAAAAAAAAAAAAAGAAACAATTAGAGAAGAGTCAATACCACCAACAAAAAAAAAAAAAAGAAAAAAAAAAAAGCTTTATCTGTATTAAAAGATATATAGAATTAATTCTGGTACAGTGTTGCATGACTGAGCATTTGTCAATCAAAGTATGTCAGTGCTGGAAACTGAGAAGTGGCCTGGGCAGGAAAGGATTGAAACAGTCCGGTCTTCAGGTGGTTAAGGTTTTCAATTTAAAGTTAAAGATTAAGGATTAAATATAAACTATAGACTTAAATGTCTCCCTCATTTTTTTTATTTTTATTTTTTAAATAAGATGCTTGTATGATGTTCACAATTTTAGTAAGTTCACAACAAAGGGTTTCCTTAAACTTTCAAACCTCTAAATTAAACACAATTTACTTCACCTCAGTCATTCATATCTAACCACCAACCTCCCGGTTTAGAATCTTTCCAGTGTTTTAATAACAATTGCCATGGGTAGATTCAGGATTTACACACTTCTTGAGGCACCAAAAATAAAGACGTATTGTACCCCAGTCAGAGAATACACCGGAGAGCGGACATATTGTGTTATTATCCTTCACAGTGCATTGTATTCAATGTCTATTGATGACCCCCATACATTGCATATTTTTAAAAAAGGTTGATTTAAATGGATGAAATTACTGTGACACCATTATTTTCCATGGGAGATATTGTCTTCTATAGTTTTGTCATTTCACAGAGTGGCCCTGGGAAACTTCTCTGCTTTTTTTCTGTAGTTTTACTAAAATAAAAATGAAGTTTTTTTTTGATTAATTAGAAAATTAGGATAACAATTTCTATTGCTGTACATTTAAAAAGGTCCAAATTTTATGTGAGGACATGTGGAGAACAAACCTCATCATTCTTCCTTGGTTTACCTTTTCTCAAAAAAAATTTAGTAAAATAAAAATAACGTTTTCTTTGATTAATTAGAAAATTCGGATAATGATTTCTATTTCTGTAAATTTAAAAAGGTCCAAATTGTATGTGAGGACATCTGTGTGAGAACAAACCTCATCATTCTTCCTGCTTTACCTTTTCCAAAAAAATTAAAATAATAATCTATATTTGCTCTTTCCATTTTTTCAACGTTCCACCATTTTATTGTTGGTTCTTTTCGGCATCACAACTTCTCATTTCAAACTTTTATAAATGTAGAGAAACATCTATTAGTTAAATAAAAGATGAAAAGGTAAAGATGGGAAAATCTAAAATCAGTTATTTATTTCTAAAGGCCCGAGGCGAGTGTCGTTGAGGGATAAATTAAGATGATGCTTGATTTTCTGTAGAGACTTCCAGAGGATCCATGTTTTAAATTAATCTCAGATGAATGCAGAGCCAATCTACCCTCCTGTGTGCTCCGTATATGTCAGGGGAGATTTCTGTATTATAAATGTAAATAAATATCACATAGATTTTCTGTTCTTTTCATTTAACTTTCCTCAGCAAAATCTCTACATCAGACTTCTAGGACTGAGCTGACCCTTCTGGAGGAGCCTTCCCCTACCCTCTCTTCTATAAGAATTTACCTCTGCGGGGGGGGGGGGGGGGATCACTGACTAAATCTGAGCTAGGAGCTAAAACAATTCTTCATATTACCAGTCTGGCCATTCACAGGTTTGTTTGTTTTTTGTTTCCTTCATTATTTGTTTTTAGTCTATGTGAAAGTTAGGGAGATCCACAAGCTGTGGTGCTAATCGTTGAAAATTGATCGCATCTGATGTACTGATGGCCGATCTCATTTATTGAAACACTAACAAGCCAGGAAAGTACAAATACCCTCCTGAATGACCCCCTTTTGTAAAGTAATAGCCAAGCTATTTAGTAAGAGGCATGGTGAGTTTTTTGAAGTTGTAATTTTTCTCCCCCCAAATGCTTTGCCAAAATTAAGATTTTTTTTTCTCCCATAAGATTGTCATATTAACAGGTTATTTCTCTCACATGGCATATGCATACATGCAACTACACCCAAAAAAATATTCTGCTACTCCTCCTGAGTATGGCGATACTACATGTGTGAGACTTTTTCACAGCCTAGCCACACAGAGAGGCCTAACATTCAAGTAGTACCTTCAGGCGTTCTAGGAGCCTAAATTACACATCTAATTTCTCAACCACCTATTACACTTTTGAAGGTCCTCGAGCACCAGGACAGTGGAAGTGCCCACAAAATGACCCCATTTTGGGAAGAAAACACCCCAACATATACTCTATGAGTTTCACGTAGTTGGTAGGAGTCTGAAATTATGAGGTCGGCCTCTCTTGTATCTCCAGCCCCAGCCCCACTGGAGGTGGAACAGATGGTATCTAGGGTCAGGAGGAACACGAGTGCCTGTAGGTGTTGCGTGCAGAACTTGTGAGTAGAGTTGCAGGCTTGGAGGTGCAGGCAAGGCGTCCAGTGAAGAGCTGGACCCAGGGAAGCTGAGAAGATGGTTAGCCAGCACAGACACTCAGAGACAGCGTAGAGCCAAGCAGGAGACAGGAGCAAGGTCACAAGGATAGCCAGGTTCAGCAACAGGTGGGCAGCGAGGTATCAAGGTATAAGCAGAAGCAACGTCAGAAGGGAAGCCGGGATCAGGAACCAGTTATCAGAGTCCAAAGCAGAGTCGAGGGAAGCCAAGTTCAGCAAGTCAGGTTTAACAGGTTTCAGGATATCAGGACATAGCTGAAGACCAGTCAGCACCTTTCAGAAGTCAGAGCATCCTTTAAATAGGCCACCTGGTGCCAATTACGGCTAGGGGCACACTCCTGCGCAGGCACGCATGTAATGCACACGCACATTGATGCGCATATAATTTCGCTGCTGCCCGTAAGCATACGCATGCGCACATGTGCACGCTGGACGCATTCTAACAGTTTTCTTGCAATGAGGCATAATGAGTCTTTTGAACATGTAATTTTTTACACACGTTTTTGGAAAATGTGGGGAAAAAATGAAAATGCTTTTTTTTTTTACACAAAGTTGTCCTTTTTTTAGGATATTTCCAACACATAGGATGTACATAGCAAAAATTGCATCCTAAAATACATTCTACTACTCCTCCTGAATTTGGCGATACCACATGTGTGAGACTTTTTCACAGCCTGGCCACATAGAGAGGCCCAGCATTGAAGTAGCACCTTCATGCGTTCTAGGAGCATAAATTACACATCTCATTTCTCAACCACCTATTACACTTTTGAAGGCCCTGGAGCACCGTGACAATGGAATTGCCCACAAATGACCCCTTTTGGAAAGCAAACACCCCAACATATATTGTATGAGGCATATTGAGTCTTTTGAACTATTTTTTTTCCACACATTTTTGGAAAATGTGGGAAAAGAATGAAAACACATTTTTTTACACAAAGTTGTCCTTTTTCAAGATATTTTTCGGAAGCATCGTCATGATTGTTAATGGATTTACATTGAGGGGGGGGGGGGGCATCGTTTTTTTTTGTTTTTTGCTTTTAAATAAAGGTATTGTTAGAAAATGTCTCTGTGTTTTATTACTTTTTTACACTTTTTTTGTAAATGGGTAGGCTATGTACCCCATACTCATTAAAATAGAGGGGGGGCTGGGATCTGGGTGCCTCGTTGTTAAAGGGGGCTTCCAGATTTTAATAAGCCCCCTGCCCACAGACCCCCACAACCACAGCCCAGGGTTGTGGGGATAAGGCCCTTGTCCTCATCAAGATGGGGACAAGGTACTTTGTGGTGGAGGGCAGGGCCCCCCCCCCCCCTGCCCTACAGCACCCTTCCCTCCCCATGTTGAGGACATGTGATCTGCTATGGCTCAGGATGGGGGGGTTTGCTCCCCTGTTGAGGGCATGTGACCTGCTATGGCTCAGGATGGGGAGTTTGCTCCCCCTTTCCTGGTTTGCCAGGCTGCATGCTTGTATAAGAACCTTGTATGGATTGGTGGGGATCCCCTTACCATATTTTTCACTTTTTTATTGCCGGCAATGTTTTTTTTTCTCTTTATTCAGCTGTTAGCGGGGAATAATATTGACAGCTAATGACTTATCGGTTGTTAAGGATGCCGCAAACAACTTCCCGACCTGATCCTTAACAACCAGCTATTTTCTGCACCCTGGTTGGGCAAAGCTTAGAATGCACTGTGCAGTGCCCTGCAAATTCGGGTGTTTGCCAAACCTTTGCTCAGCCCGAACCCTTTTCCCACCTCTAAATAAATAAGTTGTTCGGGGAAAGTCATATTTTTATTTGTGATGTTGCAGTAAAAACTGACTTTTCTCTATAGCAGGAACGTTGCTTTCAGAGCAAAAATCTGAGATTTCTTATAAAGAATTTTAATTTAATTTAATTTGGCATAGCTGATGAGAAACTGGATTGCCATAAATCAAGTGCTAAGATGAATTAAAGAGGTGAATTTTGCTCTATTTGCTCTATTTATGAATGTTTTCATGATGAAAAAAATATGGATACAAATATTGTAATGAGGAATCAAACAGATTTTTTTCTCTCCAGACTGTCTGATATTTCGGATCTTCAGCTCCCTCTGTTTCTCATCTTCCTTCTCATCTACCTTCTGACAAAAATCTGGAATTTGCTGATCATTGTCCTCATAGTCACCGACTCTCACCTCCATGTCCCTATGTATTTCTTCCTTGGGAACCTGGCCGGTTTGGACCTCTGTTGTTCCTCAGTCACCATCCCACGAATGTTATTTGACCTTCACAATAAGAGTAGAAAGATTACCGCAACAGATTGTATAACCCAAGTCTTCTTCGTTATATTCTTTGCCAGCTCTGAGGCTTTCCTGTTGTCCGCCATGTCCTATGATAGATATACCGCCATTTGTCAGCCATTACATTACATACAGATCATGAATTGGAAAGTGTGTGTACAGTTGTCCTCCACTGTGTGGTGTCTTGGTTTTACCTATTCTTTTGCTAACACGCTTTGCGTTTTAAGATTATCATTCTGTGGATCACATATTATAGAAAGCTTCTTTTGTGACCTTCCCCAATTATTTCATATTTCCTGCAGTGACATCTACCTTAACATTCTGCTTATCTTTCTCATTGGTGGCCTCCTTGCAAGTGGGTCTCTGATACTGACCATCCTGTCCTACGTCTATATATTCAAAACCGTTCTTAAAATTCAAACTAAGAGCAATAGGAGTAAAGTTTACTCTACATGTACCCCTCACCTGACAGTGGTCTTCATGTTTTATTGCTCCTCCTTATTTACTTACTTTCGGCCAAGCCCTAACCAACGTTTTGCTGCTGACAAAGTGGTGTCCGTCTTTTACACCATAATTGTTCCTCTCCTCAATCCTCTTATATACAGTCTGAGGAACAAGGATTTCAGAGCAGCATTTCACAAAAAAATTTATAGAAACATGCACCACCTTCCACCTGAAATATATAACCTACCTTAATATTAATCTATTTATTACAAATATTTATAAAACACCAACAATTTGCATCAGTGCTTTACATATTGTACATTTGTATCAGTCCTTTCCCACACAAGCTTACTGGGGCCAATTTAAATGGGATAACTAACCTACCAGCATGTCTTTAGAGTATAGGAAGAAACCTGTGTACCTGGAGGAAACCCACACACGTGCAACATGAAAATTGTAGGTAGTGTCACAGTGAACCTAAACTGGCTTTAGGGTCTCCGCTCTGGCATCTATGTCCCCCATTTGGTGTGCTCTACTGAGGGTGATGGTGTAATGGATGTGATCATGAGTGTTATAAGTGAAATGCCTATTTCTGGTACTCTTATAGATATAAGTGCTTATCTTTCATTATCAGCTATCAACCTTAATCATACTCATGTAATCATAATTAAGATGTCTGCCAGCTTCTCCCTTCATGTGAAACTAAACTGCAAGGGTTAAAAAAAGAGCAACGTCTCTCTTTCTCTCTCTCTCTCTCTCTCTCTCTCTCTCTCCGTATGATGGCGGCTGTCTTTCAGGAAATGAGTACCACTCCTTTTTCACAGACGGCACCTCCCCTTACTGCCTCTACGCAGCAAGAAATAGACCAACAGGGAATAACTCCTCTGCCATGTTTGACGGTTGGTAAGGCACACCTATCTTTGTACCCCTCAGTCAACTGCCATCACTATAGTACACCTCACTCGCCTGACCCACCAGCACTGCACAACACCGGAGCCCACACACATATACACGGTGATAGACCAATCGACCGGAACATACTACAAGGCCCATCTCATCCCTATTTCTGCTCAACCAACCCCGCTGATGATGGCAGGTTCCCAGGATGGTAAGGCGAGCCCCGCTAGCTCTTCTGCCCATTCTGTGACTGATTCAATAAACCAAACATGAGACCAGTTTGTGGTGGAGATGCCGGCGCCAGACCACATTGATGGGATGGATCAGGCAGCATCGCCAATTCATGCCAGTCCCACTCACCACAGCCCGGATACATCAGGCAGTTCATGCCGGTCCTTCCCACCATCCTGACCAGAGTAACCAGACAAATCCCCACGCACAGAACATTGTGGTGTCCGGAGGTATAACTAACATAGACACCAGTGCAACCACGGTCCCACTGGCCCCGAATACAGTCCCACCAAGACATAATGTTACATTCCCACAATATGACCCACATTCCGAGACTAACATGGATTCCCTGTTCAACGACTCATATGTGTCACCACAATACCCTTCCCAACCTCCTCACCCTTCTCAACACTGGCTTCAAGGACTTGAGTCACACTGGCCTGCACCTGGAGGAAGGGGTCTAACACGACCCCCCATTGGCCAACCACCCACACACAATGGACCACCCCCCGGGGGGATAAGTGCGGCACGGGGGCCCCCCTGATGTATGTAACTTTCACTCCCAAGAATGCTGCCAGCCTGCCGGACCCAGAAAAACAGCCCATGGCTTTTTATAGAAGGATTGAGCAGATCTAGAAATCATATAGTTGTGCATGGCGGGATTTGAAAAGTCTGTGTGAAATAAAAGCAGGGGACGCCTACTGGCCAGTAATGGGAAAATGCTTTAATGAGAATATACGGTATGACCTCGATACTTGGAATTCGGTGGTTGAATTCATGGCCCAGTTGAAAATATGGGTTCAGGATCGCTTGGCAGATCAAGCGACCGGTATACAGGATATGACACAAGATAAGGGGGAAACAGTTGAGAAATGTCATACCAGTTCGGCTGCATTTTTTCCGAACGAAAGAACAGCTTCTCAGTGCAGCACGCAACAAGGATTCCCTGCAATTCCAGGGGCACACATACCAACTATTTTCAGATCTGGCTCCCCTTACTATCACCAAGCGCCGAGCCATGAAGCCTCAGCTACAGATCTTACTTCACCACCAGCTGAAGTATACCTGGAGATTCCCGTTCGCAATACAGTTTTCCTACCAAGGACAACAGCACACCTGCTCGTCTCCGTAATCTTTACTGCGCCTCCTGGAAGGCCTTCATCTTACCCATCCGGACCCGCATACAGAGTCCAACCTGCCTCGCACACCAGCTCATTCGGCGGCTCATCCTTATTCGGCTACACCGCATCGTAACCAACCAGGCCCTATGTCTGTTCGCAAAGGAACCCCTGCTAGGTTGTCGGATGGTGTTGTCTCTACTCCCAAATCTCGCCCACCGCACTGAACTGATTGTATAGGTGCTCTTATCCTCTCTTACTTCATTTTCTTCATTTTTTATCTCCCACTGTGAGCATTTCTAGGATTCGGACTTCCGTGCGGAAGACGACTACTGGCCTCTGTCCCGGAGGACATCTTCCACCGAATCCTTCTAATCTGTTGTTCCGTATGTACTTTCTTTTTTATTCCCCTTTTTTTTTTATTTTTTTATTATTTGCTCCCAGTTTTTTTTTTTTTTTTCTTCACTATCGATGGCCCCTGACTAACAGTTCCCCATCATGACTTTTGTCTATAAGCTTCTTTACAACCAGTCTCTCACAATTAATCTTCATGTCTTAGTTTATTTTTGCTATGAAACGCTGGCACCTCATGCTTTCTGAATAACTGTTCGGTGCAATCTGACTATGCCTGTAATTATCCTGTCTTCACGTTCCCACTATAGTTGCTGTAGAAGTAAGTCAGTTTTCTCAATGGCCTAGCATATACCACTTCATCCCTCCTTACCCCTCCTTCCCCCCTGTCTCTTATCCTGGCTCTCACCCCTTTCCCCCCATTTCTTCCCAAGCTTGCCCTATCCCTTTTCCCTTTCTACCCCATCCCCACCCTCTCGACCATTTAAAGGCCTCTGTGATACTATAGTAATGGGGTACTATACACCAGTCCAACTGTATATCCATTACTTTTTGTGGTTCTGTCGTTTGGACTAGTTCCTCATGTTCTATTTTTGTTTTTTTGTTTTCCTACTCCTGTTTGTTCTTGTTTGGATTATTGCTTGGTTTAGCAAATTGTATTGTTTATGTACTACCATTGCCCTTGTGCCGGCGGAGAGCAGTCACTGCTCCCCCCTCTTCTAATGCACTCTCTCCTGGGTCACCTGTTTTGGACCCTGGGGACTGAGCATTACCTGGCCGAGCAAACCATCTCGGTGTCTGACGGTTCCTGCCATCTCATGGTTTGCCCTGCAGACAGTTTTTCTCTTTTCTTTTTCTTCTTTCCCCCTTTTGCTTCTTCTTTCTCTTCTCTTTTGTTTCCTTCAGGTCGGTCGGCTCCCACACCCCATACACTATCCTATAATAGCTCCCACTCTGCTTATAGATGGCCCCCTTGAATATATTGTCTCTGAACGTCAAGGGTCTTAACTCCCCCAACAAGAGGGTTAAGGCCTTCCGAAGTTTCCACTCCATGAAAGCTGGGATAGTAGCCCTTCAGGAAACCCATTTTGCGATATCCCAAACTCCCAAATTCTTTAGTCCCCACTACCCCCAGGTCTTTACGGCTTCAGCAGCTACTAAACATAGGGGTGTTTTGATAGCGTTCCATCATTCTCTACCCTTCACACCCACTGTGGAAATTAAGTACCCTGAGGGCCGCTACATTATTTTGGTAGGTCTACTTCAGGATACTGAAACCACACTAGTCTCTTATTATGCCCCGAATGGCAACCCTAATCCTTTTTTTCACACCTCTTACAGGTTATCAAAACTCACTGCAAAGGTACACTTTTTGTTTGTGGAGATTCCAATCTAACCCTGCATCCCCACCTAGACAAATCGCCATATACGCCTGAAAGTCACTCCCTTTCGGCACAGCTTAGGAAGCAGTTTCATACGGCTTCCCTCCTAGACACTTGGAGGGAATGTAATCCCTTGAAAAAGAACTACACGTTCTATTCGTACCCTCACAAATCGTTCTCTAGGATCGATCATATTTTGACTCCGGTGGCCTCTTTCCCAATTGTGCTCCAGTCCAGTATATTTCCGGTTCCCTGGTCTGATTACTGCGCCGTTATCACTACTATCACCTCGTTGATTCCCAGGGCCAAGGATAGGTCCTGGTGTATGAACGAAGCTCATCTTACCAATCAAACTTATTGCCTTGATATTCGTATTGCTATTACAGATTACTTAAGACACAACACTTCTGCAGACATATCCCCGGTCCTTCTCTGGGAGGCTCATAAGCCGGTAATTCGCGGCAGCTGCATTTCCCTAGCCACACATATCAAGAAAGACCGGCAACGCAGACAGCAAAAGCTAGAGGAAGAGTACCACTTACATTTTCTCCAGTTTCAAAACTCACCTACAGAACCCCATAGGCTTATTCTTGAAAAAACTAAACTGGAACTAGACCTTCTATTAGCCGAGTCAGCTGACAAAGTCCTTCGTAGGGCTAGTCATAAGATATATACAAAAGCTAATAAACCTGATACCTTTCTGGCCCTACGTCTTCGCCAACCTGACAAGGCCCGTAAACCAATCAGACTTAAAATTGCTAAAAATTCCTATACTAGTAATCCCATTAAAGTACTAGCCAAATTTCGTGAGAAATTGGCTGACCTATACTCGGACAAAACCCAGTTCTCCCATCAACATGCTGAATCCCTATTTCAGAATCTGTCTATACCTGAACTATCCCACACAGCTAGAGATTCTATTGATACTTTGATTACGACGGAGGAAGTACTATCAGCTATAAAATCTCTCAAACCCCATAAACGCCCTGGCCCCGACGGCTTACCTAGTAATTATTATAAAAAATTCTCAGATGTATTAGCCCCCCTACTAGCGAACTCGTTTAATGCCCTATTAAGGCAGCAGACCCTGGGTAGAGATTCCTTAATGGCCACGATAGCTATGATTCCCAAACCCAACTCTGACGACACCCTATGGTCTAATTTTCGCCCCATATCCCTACTTAATGTAGATATAAAAATCTTAGCCAAGATCCTTGCCCTGCGCCTCAACCCGATCATAGGAAAATTGATTCACAAGGATCAGGTAGGGTTTATTCCCCGTAGACAGGCTAGTGATAATATCCGTCGAGTCGTCTTGCTGCAACACCTTGCGAAAGCGCGCTCAATTCCCATGCACCTCCTATCCTTAGATATCAGAAAGGCATTTGAATGAATGAAATACTTATATAGCGCACAATGCGAACTGAATCGCCTCTAGGCGCTGTGGCGAGCTTTGATCATCTGCTAAAAGAGGAAGGTCTTGAGTTTTTTCCTAAAAGCCAGGTGATTTTCTTCCAGGCGGATGTTTATTGGTAGAGCATTCCATAGCCGAGGCTCTTGGACAGCGAATCTCCGATCCCCTTGGATTTATACCGGGCTTTGGGCACGAGGAGGAGGTTTTTGTTGGCTGATCGAAGACTGCGGTTTGGTGTGTAATGATGTATTTTCTCCATTAGGTATTGCGGAGCTTCTCTATGCACGCATTTGTGGGTGAGGCAAAGGGTCTTGAACGTGATCCGATTTTTTACGGTTAGCCAATGTAAGCTCCTCAGTGAAGGAGAAATGGATTCCCAGGTTTTTTTTCCTGTTATCAGCCTTGCCGCCGTGTTTTGGATCAGTTGTAATCGCGCAAGTTGATATTGTGGTAATCCTATGTAAAGCGAGTTTGCGTAGTCCAGTCGTGAATTAATGATTGTTCCAACTACCACTGCTTTGTCATTCTTTGGGATAAAAGGGATGAGTCTGCGAAGCATGCGCAGCAGATGGTGAGATCGACTGACTACTGCTCCTATTTGCACATCCATTGACATTTGTGCGTCTAAAATAACCCCGAGACTCTTCGCTTTGGTCTTTGGGGAGATAGTCTGCCCAAAGACGGTTGGTGGGGACCAGGAGGTTTTGGTTGCGGGCTTATGATTTGGGTGTAAGATAAGAAGCTCTGTCTTTGATTGGTTCAGCTGGAGGGAGTTGGTGGTCATCCAGTCCTCTATTGATTTGAGGCAGTTTTCAAGTTGTTGTTGGTGATCTTTTTTTCCATTGATCCGGAAATAAAGTTGCGTGTCGTCAGCGTAAGAGTGGAAGCAGAGATCTGAGCATCTGATGATTTGAAGGAGTGGGCGAATGTAAATGTTGAAGAGAACGGGTGACAACGGAGAGCCTTGAGGGACTCCGCAGGTGACTGCCCGAGTTTCGGAGAGGAATTTTCCTAGTTTCACTGTCTGTGACCGATTTCCTAGGAAGGACGCGAACCAATGGAGATCTATGTCTTGGACTCCGGCTACTTCTGTGAGGCGGACGAGTAGAGTATTGTGATCTACTGTATCAAACGCTGCACTTAGGTCTAGCAGTACGAGGAGACACGGCTCTCCGTCATCTGCCGCTTCGAGGGCGTCATCCCAAATCTTGAGGAGAGCTGTTTCTGTTCCATGACCCGGGCGGAAGCCTGATTGCAGCGGGTCCAGGAGTTTGTGAGTATCCAGGTGAAGTTGTAGCTGATGTACTACAGCTTTCTCCATGATCTTAGAAATGGTGTTGAGGCTTGTAATTGGCCTACGGTTGTTTGGATCCTGAGGGTCCAGGTTTGGTTTCTTGAGTAGAGGTTTGACGATGCCTTGTTTGAGGATGCTGGGAACAATCCCTTCGTGGAATGATCGGTTTATGAGGTGGGTTATGGTTGGAGCCACGATGTCGGAGCATTCTTTCAGTAGTTTTGTGGGGATGATGTCAATAGGTGAGGTACTGTCACGCAGTTTATTAATGATGTTTTTTGCGGTGTCTACGGTAATTGGGGATAGTGAAAATTTGATACGGTCTCCTGGCCTTATTTACAATTCATTTTGAAACGTTGGGGTTTTGGTCCCCATTTCCTTCAATGGATTACATCGTTATATGCTGACCCTCAGGCGTCAGTGAAATACTCAGGGTTTAGCTCTCAGAATTTCCCAATACAGAGAGGGACACGTCAGGGATGCCCCCTGTCGCCGCAACTCTTCGCTTTGGCAATCGAGCCCCTGGCTGCCCTTATTAGAGCTCACCCGGACATTAGGGGACTGGAGCTGGCCTCTATTACTCAGAAATTGTGCCTATTCGCAGATGACGCTTTACTCTTTATTACCTCCCCACACATTACTATCCCTAATCTGCTCGATCTCCTTGACAAATTCTCTAAAATCTCCGGCCTAGAAGTTAATCAGGCAAAATCCAAGGCCCTTAATGTGACACAACCGGACGACACTATGACACTTCTTAGGTCTAATTTCCCATTCCAATGGTCTAGCTTCTCCATCCCGTATTTAGGCATAAAACTTACCAGTGATCCTGCAGATCTGTTTCGAGCGAACTATCTCCCCATGCTGAAACACCTCTCATCCTTACTCCAAGATTGGCGTCCCTTTTGCATCTCTTGGATGGGGCGTATTGCCGCCGTCAAGATGTCTTTACTCCCCAAGCTTCTTTATTTATATAGAGTCCTCCCCATTCCAGTGCCCTCCTATTTCCACCGTATCATTCAAAGCCGGGTTTTCACTTATATATGGGGCTCCACGAAACCTAGGATCTCTAGACCCACCTTACTTCGTCACTATAGGGCCGGTGGTCTAGGCGTACCCAACTTCCAACATTATTACCACGCGGCCCAGCTTGCCCAAATAACGCTCCACCATGCCACAGTTGAGATTCCCATTTGGGTGAGTCTGGAGGCGGTAGATCTCCACCCCATATCCCTAACTAACCTTCTTTGGCTTCCCCATGCTGCCCGAGGCCTCATCTCCAACCCCCTGACCTCTGATTCTCTCAAACTTTGGGATAAGTTATGCAAAACATTTCAGCTGATTTCCCCACACTCCCCCTTACTTTCTTACATCGGTCACCCCAAGTTCTATCCTGCTTACACTTCTTCTTCCTTATTCAGAGCATGGGTGCAATCAGATTTAACTCGTATAGGTGACCTGGTGGCTAATGGCTCAATCAAATCGTTCTCCTCCCTGCAAGCCCAAAAACAATTACCAAATAGTGAATATTTCCGCTATCTCCAAATTTCACACTTTGTGCGACAGATTATAGGCTTGAACAGGGGAGGAAGTTCGTACACAATATTCGAACAAATATGCAACTCTGATCCACACGCCCCAGGTACCATATCACAATTATATGCACATCTTACTTCCCAACCTTCGGCACTTCCGACATATGCGCAGTGTTGGTCCAGGGACCTTGACTTGAACCTGGGAGGACACGACTGGTCTGATATTTGGCTTCATACTAAACTTTCCTCACAGAATATTGTGGCCCTGGAAGCGAGTTATAAAGTCCTCATGCGTTGGTACTTAGTGCCAGATAGAATAGCAAAATTTTTACCCTCTTACTCCCCAAACTGTTTTCGTGGCTGTGGCGAGAGGGGCACACACCTGCACATTTGGTGGACCTGTCCAGTGGTTCAACGCTTCTGGACTGAGGTATTTCTGATTTTATCCACTTTGATTGACAACACAATAGACCCTGACCCGGCTTTAGCCCTCCTCAATTTCTATCCAAATCTGTACACATGAGCGCAGATGCGTCTTGCTCTACAGGTCACCACAGCAGCCAAACAAACGATAGCTAAAGCCTGGAAAACTCCCACCCTGCGCTTGGCTGAAACTAAGAACAGGGTTACGCAGGCAATGATACACAGCAAAATCGAAGCAACTGTTCAAGATACTGTCCCCAGACACTCTAAAATTTGGCACCCATGGGTTGAACGCTACCTACCCCTGCAATTCGATCTCCATTTATTAGACCCATAGTAACATTTCTTCCCTGATTAGCGGTTATCAGTTGGCTTATAGCTGTTTAGTGGGAGCCGGCCGGCCGTAAATCTTGCCTTTCTACTTTTCTCCTCCCCTATCCCCCCTCTATTTTCTTTCCTTTCTTTCACTCTCCTTCTCACCACCCCCTCTCTAGTCTTTTCATCTTTTCCTCCTTTTCTCCTTCTATCCTTCTTTTTGACTTGTACTTTACTATTCACCCTCTGAATGTACTCAATTGTAATATTCATTCACCCTGGAGGTGATTTTGAGTAACGCTAGTTAAGATGAGAATGTTCTGTAGCTTTTTGTATACACAGAACTAGTTCTCCCGCTCCTCTCTGCATGATAATGTCCTAGCCACTATGTATGTTGCATGTATATGCTTATATGCCCCGGTGCCTAGGCTTGCGTATATTAGGTTTTCGACAGTTGTAAATCACATTGTTAACCTGTCAACTTTATTGTAACCTGACATGGTTTAGAGTACATTTTGTTACTATTTTTCATTATTGTGTACAAGACAAAAAACTGCTTCTTATGTACTCTATGTCTTCTATGTTAATAAAAAACTTTTTGAACAGAGAAATGTCATACCAGAATTACACAAGTGTTCAATGACCTGGGGTTCAGCAAGCAGATCAAAGCACATGTGCAGATGCTGACTGCTGCCTTTGTCTCAGGTCTTAGGGAACCAATCCAGAAGGGTCTGCTTCTAGCACGACCAGAGTACAAGACAATGGAAAGTGATAAGTTGTTGGTGGTGGCAAATGGTTTAGAATCAGAACAGGGTAGTAAAAGAATTACTCCTCTCATGGTACACCATATTTGGACCACCCACCAAGCCCAATGCTACGCCTCTGTTACACCTGGACTATCATGCCCCAAGGTGCACAGAAATCTCCTACCCAGTTTGCCAAAGCAATGGGACTCATCCTGGACACGTGGATGAAACGCCACCCGGACATTGTCCTCCTCCAGTATGTTGATGACCTCCTTCTGTGTGCGAATACCTTCGGTGACGCCTCCATATTTTCAGAGAGCCTCCTCCACTACCTGGCTGAACAAGGTTGTAAGGCTTCAAAGCAAAAAGTCCATTGGTGTAGAGAGAAAGTGATTTTCCTAGGTCATTGCATCTCCCAAGGCACCCGACACCTTACTGAAGAAAGGGTTGCTACAATCAAGGCCATCCCCCTGCCTCAAGGACAGAAGCCGCTCCATGCTTTCCTAGGACTAATCTCCTACTGCCGTGCTTGGATCCCAGAAGCCTCCCTTTTGCTGCAACCGCTCTATGAAGCTTTGAAATCTGACCCCTTCCTGCTTTCACCAGAGACTGTGAACAACTTTGAAATTCTGAAGAAGATCCTTTCGACGGCTCCCGCTTTGGGCCTACCTGACTATGGAAAGACTTTCAAACTGTTTGTCTCAGAGAGACAAGGACATGCCACAGGAGTTCTAACCCAAAACCATGGCAGTAGACTCAGACCCATTGGGTACTACTCTGGCCAATTGGACTCAGTGGCGAGGGGGGGACCCTCCTGCCTCAGAGCTGTTTTTGCAGCCCAAATTCTCCAAGACAAGACTGCAGACCTCGTTCTGGGCCATCCCTTAACCCTCCTCACCCCGCATGACATCACTGCCATACTGAACCAAACCCAGCCCAGACACCTGTCTTCGCAGAGGCACCTCAGACTTCAGTGTGCCTTTCTTCTCCCTGACAACATTACCATCCTTCGATGTAATACACTCAATCCATCTCTGCTTCCTATTCTCGAGGGGGGAAGCTTTTTGAAAGATGATCCTTACCAAACTGCTCATGACTGCTTTTTAAGTGATGAAGATGGAGACATCACACCTACCGACAGTCAGTGAAACGGCCCTTGAGAACACTGACCTGACAATTTTTGTGGATGGTTCCAGATATGCAGATAAGGCTGGACGGTACCACACAGGATATGCAGTCAATACTGAAGACATACAGTAGTTCTCCAGGCCTCAGCATTACCCCCCTCTATGTCTGCCCAAGAAGCAGAACTGCAAGCTCTAACTATGGCATGCAAATTGGCCGAAGGCAAGCGAGCCAACATTTACACAGACTCGAGGTATGCTCTGGGAGTGGCTTGCGATTTTGTGATCATCTGGAAAATCAGAGGTTTCCTGACAGTTGCAGGAACACCTGTGAAACACAGCACGGCTATCAAGAACTTGATGGATGCCTTACTTCTCCCAACACAAGTAGCCATACTTAAAGTAAAAGCACACGGCAAAATGGTCTCCCGAGAAGCACGAAGCAATCACCTGGCAGATACTGCCGCAAAGCAAGCAGCAGATGGGACGCGAGAAGTGGTCAGCAGAGTGAACTCAGCACCTATCCTAGATGACTCGATAGATGATCTCGAAGAGACAACGCAAACGGTCATGACTCTGCAAAAACCCTCCTCTGAGCAGAACTCACCTCAAGGAACAACAGGAGGCAGCTGACAAAGAAGAAAAGGATGTGTGGATCAAGAAAGGAGCCACAGAAGTTGAAGGAATCATGGAGTTGAACAAGAGACCGTGCCTACCGCGGACAATGTTCCCTGCAGTGGTACAATGGGCCCATGGTGCCTCTCATCTGTTGAAAACTCTGATGAATGCCTTAATCAACAAATATTACCTAGCCCCAGGCATCACCCCACTTACCAACAACTTCTGCAGATCATGTGCTATCTGTGCCAAATGCAATCCCGGAAGAACAGAAAAGGTATTCTTGAAACATTTGGCAAAGGCCCAGTACCCCTTCCAGTGGATACAGATCGACTACATCCAATTGGCAAGAAGCGGCCGATATGACTATGCTTTAACGGTCATTTGCATGTTCTCGGGATGGCCAGAAGCATATCCGGTGGTCAACATGACCACCAAGACTACCGCAAAAAGACTCTTGTCCGAAATAGTGTGCAAATATGGTGTCCCAGAGGTTATAGAGAGTGATCAGGGGCCGGGTTTCACGGCCTCAGTAACCAAAGAGATATGGACAGCCTTAGGGGTCACACTAGCCTTTCACACCCCATACCACCCTCAGAGTAGTGGGAAGGTGGAAAGACTAAATGGCACAATAAAGTCCAGGAGGCTGACAATGTCTCAGGAAACAGGAATGAGTTGGCCAGACAGCCTACCTATTTCCCTGTTCAGTGTCAGGTACACCCCAAGGGGAAATCATGGTTTGTCACCCTATGAGATATTGTTTGGTTCAACCCCAAGACTGGGTTGTTATTTTCCACAACAGTTGTAACTACAATCTGATGTATTAACTGATTATGTGACGGCTTTATCTTGAGAATTAAACCGGTTTCCATGCGCAAGTGTTTTCCTCTATCCCAGATCCTGAATTAGACACAGGATTGCACAGGTTGATCCCTGATTGGGTATTGGTGAAGAAGTTCGTGAGGAAACACACCCTTGAATCCAGATATGATGGACCTTTCCAAGTCCTTCTGACAACCTCCACATCAGTAAAAGTGTCCGGAAAGAACTCGTGGATACACGCCTCCCATTGCAAGAAAGTCCCTGTGCCCGAAGAAGAAGGAGAGGCTGAGGGGACCAAGCCATGATCCTGTTTATCCTTTTTGTTGTGATTTATGCTCAGGCCCAAGAGGTGGCCATAAAACAAAAAGATGGTATGACTCAATTCTGGTATAACTCATCTAACACACGTGTTGCCACATTCTTATGGTGAGATACTGGGCACAGACTATTCAGTCGGAACCAGAGACATAGCACTGGATCCGGGAACCTTGTATGTGTGTGTCACTGACACCTACTGGGGTGCCAACTGTGATTATTGGGGAGCAGTGGATTTGAACACTGGAGATACAAAATGGGGATACGAGCCCGAAACCGCCAAAAATAGGAAAGACAAGAATGGGAAATCACTTCTAGACAGAATGACAATTAACAAACAACAAGGACAGTATGCTGAAAAGGAGTTTAGACTGACCATTGAAAACCCCAGCCCAGGAGACAGCGGGACCTATGTTTTCGGTATATGGTGGGGAAGTGGGTATTACAGCGATAGGAAACCTTTCCAACTAAAAGACATGTTCAACAATCCAGAGTGGACAGGTTCTCAGTTTGCACTTAACTCTAACCCCCTGAAGCCCCATATGCGAACAATAGGGGACATGGTAGCTATAGCGAACCCTACCTTTGAGGATACTATGGCTGCAGAAACCGGGTTCTCAGACCTTAGCCATCCAGAAACTTGAGGACTTGTCCAGAGAGCTAAAACAGAATTCAGGGCTCACCAATCCCTGGGATCAGTATTTCATATTTCTCCTGGATAAAGGGGGGGTGGCAGGGATTGTTGACCCAGATAGGAATAGCTATTCTGGTAATGGCGGCTATAATCTGCTGCATTCTCCCCTGCATCAGGAAGTGTGTGGAAAAGGCTGTTGATCAAGCTACCCCTACATTGGTGAACCAAGAAACCCCAGACGATGACGACGATGTTTATGTAAGACTTGATGATGTCTATGATGACAGTTATGTCTTACGCTCCGTTACAGTCACCCTCCCCCGAGATGCAACACTGTAGGGCCATAGGGATAGACAGCACCTGGCTACATTTTACCAGCTGTATCGGGGGGGGGGGGGGGGGGGTGTGGTGAGCTAGTCACTGCCTTTCCCTATATAAAGCTCAAAAGAGTTGCAGAGGGTAATGAGCGGGTGGTCATAGGTGGTCTTTTAGTGTGAGGGACAGCTTTGTGAAATAAGCATTTCAAGTGGGGAACTGTAATGGATGTGATCATGAGTGTTATAAGTGAAATGCCTATTTCTGGTACTCTTATAGATAGAAGTGCTTATCTTTCATTATCAGCTATCAACCTTAATCATACTCATTTAATCATAATTGAGATGTCTGCCAGCTTCTCCCTTCATGTGAAACAAAACTCCAAGGGTTAAAAAAAGAGCAACGTCAAAAAGAAGATTGCGCCTGTTCTCAGCACCGTGAGACTACACCCAAGAGGAAGAAGGGGCTGAAAACAAGACCCTATTTTAGCTACGATAGTTTGCTTTTCCCTTTTTTAGACATGACCCAGCTAAAAAGCTTATCCTTCCTCACAATAATTAATATGTATAATTTGTGGTTCGTACAGGCTGTCTTTTATCTAATTTTTGATTTGATACTAAGATATCCGGCTTATTGTATATCAGCCGGAGTTCAGGAAATAAAAAGGGGAAGTATCTGAATACTGAACTACGTGTGTGTCAGTGTTTGACTTCAAGTGTGCACACTTTTATATTGAGGATTAATTTGGCCAGGGGGGCAGAAACAAAGGTACTGAGCTGTTCTAGTTCGGATCAAATACAATGGTCCGGCTAGGACTCTGCCCTGACTCCATATAAAGCACAAAACAAGTAGAGAAGAAAATTTCAGCCACAGTCACTATAGAAGCCCAGCATGTAATAGGTGATCAAAGTCTCGGCCTTACTCCATCCAGGCCGCGCCCCTGACATGTTTTGCCCCACTCGTAGGGCTTAGTCATGGAGACTTCTGGTGTGAAGTGGCTGAGATTTTTCTTTACTTATTCTGTAGGTAGTATCACAGTTGAGATTTGAACTGAGGACCCTAATAGGACCCAGTGGGGACACTTATTCCAGTGGCAACTATCTAAGAAATGATTTACCTCACATCTCTTTATGGGAATTCTCCTCAGATGCAAAAACAAAATGTAACAGGAGATTTATCAATTCCCTACTACATCTATAACAAAAGAATACAGTGCCATGAACTTATTCATACCCCTTGGAATCTTGTCATGTTACAACCAAAAACGTAAATATATTTTGTTGGGATTTTATGTGATAGACCAACACAAATTGGCACATTATTGTAAAGTGGAATAAAAATGATAAATGTCAATACTTTGTAGAGCCCCTTTCTCTGCAATTACAGCTGCAAATCTTTTTGGGGGTGTCTCAACAACATTTCTGCCCATTCTTCTTTGAATAATAGCTCAAGCTCTGTCAGATTGGATGGAGAGCGTCTGTGAACAGCAATTTTCAAGTCTTGGCACAGATTCTCAATCGGATTTAGGTCTGGAATTGACAACACATGAATATGCTTTGGTCTAAATCATTCCATTGTAGCTCTGGCTGGATGTTTCGGGTCGTTGTCCTGCTGGAAGGTGAACCTCCGCCCCGGTCTCAAGTCTTTTCCAGACTCTAACAAGTTTTCTTCTAAGATTGTCCTGTATTTGTCTCCATCCATCTTCCCATCAACTCTGACCAGCTTCCCTGTCCCTGCTGAAGAAAAGCATCCCCACCACATGATGTTGCCACCACCATGTTTCACGGTGATGTGTTTAGGGTGATGTGCATTACTAGTTATCCGCCACACATAGCGTTTTGCTTTTAGGCCAAAATGTTAAATTTTAGTCTTATCTGACGAGGGTACCTTCTTCCATATGTTTGCTGTGTCTCTCACTTGGCTTCATACAAACTGGACTTCTTATGGCTTTCTTTCAACAATGGCTTTTTTCTTCTTGTCCCTCTTCCATAAAGGGCAGATTTGTGGAGAGACGACTAATGCCCCGTACACACGAGCGGACTTTTCGACATCCAAACTCCGACGGACTGAGTCCGTCAGACTATTCGATCGTGTGTGGGCTGCAACGGACTTCAGCTTCGCTAAAGTCTGACGGACTTTAGAAATGAAGCATGCTTTAAATTTTCCAGACGGAACTCCGCCGGACCCGGTCCCCTTCGAAAAATTCGCTCGTGTGTGTGCTACTCCGACGGACTAAAACCGACGCTAGGGCAGCTATTGGCTACTGTCTATGAACTTCCTACGTCGAATCCAGTCGTACGTCATCACGTTCGACTCCGTCGGAGTTTGGTGTGATGGTGTGTGGCCAAGTCCGTTCGGTCGAAAAGTCCGCCAGAACTCCGTCGGAACTCCGGCAGAACTCCTTTGGAGGTCTGTCAGACTTAATCCCTCTCGTGTGTACGGGGCATAATAGTTGTCCCGTGGGCACATTCTCCCACCTGAGCTGTGGATCTCTGAAGCTCCTCCAGAGTTACCATGGACCTTTTGGCTGCTTCTCTGATGAATGCTCTCCTTGCCCGGCCCGGTCAGTTTAGGTGGACGGCCATGTCTTGGTAGGTTTGCACTTGTGCCATACGCTTTCCATTTTCAGATGATTGGATTGAACAGAGCTCCGTGAGATGTTCAAAGCTTGGGAATTTTTTATAACCTAACCCTGCTTTATACTTCTCCACAACTTTATCCCTGACCTGTCTGGTGTGTTCCTTGACCTTCATGATGCTGTTTGCTCACTAAGGTTCTCTAACAAACCTCTGAGAGCTTCACAGAACAGCTGTATTTATACTGAGATTACATTACACATAGGTGAACTCTGTTTACTAATTAGGTGACTTTTGAAGGCAATTGGTTCCACTAGATTGTAGTTGGGGGTATCAGAGTAAAAAAAAAAAAAAAGACATAAAAGCAACCAATGCCCCTGTTGAAGACCTATTGTTGTTGAAACGTGTCGGGATTGCATTTTTTGTACCCCACATTGCTCTAACGTTATTTTATGTTGATTTTATTTGTGATCACTGGTTGCTTTTATGTCTTTTTTTTGACAAAATTTTTCAATAAACGGTTACCTCCTTACCTGCACCATTGGGAGCATTTCTCTTTTTTGAACCTTTTTCTTATGATCCATCACATTTTGAATGCCATTCAAACGTGAGTGTTTGTGACTCTGTGGAGCCTGGAAGTGTGTGACACAGCCATCCACATCGGGAGTTCCAGCCAACCGCCAACTCCAAAGATGATAGCGTGACCACTTACCTTCAGGACCTGTTGAAAACGCACAACACCAGTTTGAGACGAGCTATAATTTCAAGCGCTTGTGACTCAGGCCGCGTACACACGGGCGGACTGTTCGCTCAACTTTGTCCGCTGAACAGTGTTTCAGCGGACAGTCCGCCCGTGTGTGGGCTTTCAGCGGACAGTTTCAGCGGACAGTTTGACGAACAAAGTTTTTCGGAAATTCCGAAAAACTGTCCGCTGAAACTTGGTTTGAGCGAACAGTCCGCCCGTGTGTAGGCTACTTTCAAAATGAGCAAACTGTTCCCGCTCGGAGGAAAGTGTGCTCATTTCGAGCGCGTGTGAAGGTAGGCGGGGCCCGCGAAGGAGACTTTGCGGGCCCCGCCACCTGGTATGGACTTAAAGGGGAACCCCAATGCCGAAAAAAATCGGCGTGGGGGTCCCCCCAAAGTCCACAACAGACCCTTGTCCGAGCACGCTACCCGGCCGGCCAGGAAAGGGGGGCGAGTGAGCGCGCCCCCCCTCCTGAGCCATACCAGGCCGCGTGCCCTCAACATGGGGGGTGCCTTGGGTGTCACATGGTATATGTCACATGGGTTGGTCACATGGGTTGATGTCACATGGGGACTATGACATCGTAAGGGGGCGGGGTCACCATGTGACCAACCCATGTGACATATACCATGTGACACCGCCCCATTGTCACTATATAAGTGACCGCACAGCGCGGCTCTGGCATTCCGGCCAGAGAGAGCGACGTGTCAACATCTCCTGGAGAAGAAGAAGAAGAACAAGAAGAAGAAGAAGAACGGAAGGCGGCGACAGCGGCACGGAAGGCGGCGGCGACAGAAGACCGGGCCACCGCCTGCAAAAGAGCTATAAGAAGGCGCGGTGGCCCGGCAGAAGAACCGAAGAGGGGGACAAGACCCCCGAAGACGGAAGACCCCCGGAGCTGTGCAATAAAATATTTTATCTCGTGTGTTGTGTTTTTTTTTGGGTACTTTTATTTTACAGGTGAATGGGTAGGGGTACATTGTACCCCATACTCATTCACATAGGGTGGGGGGCCGGTATCCGGGGGCCCTCTTATTAAAGGGGGCTCCCGGATTCCGATAAGCCCCCCGTCCGCAGACCCCGACAACCAACGGCCAGGGTTGTCGGGAAGAGGCCCTTGTCCTCATCAACATGGGGACAAGGTGCTTTGGGGCGCGCGGCCCCCCCTTCCCCAAGGCACCCCCCATGTTGAGGGCACGTGGCCTGGTACGGCTCAGGAGGGGGGGCGCGCTCGCTCGCCCCCCTTTCCTGGCCGGCCGGGTAGCGTGCTCGGACAAGGGTCTGTTGTGGACTTTGGGGGGACCCCCACGCCGATTTTTTTCGGCGTTGGGGTTCCCCTTTAAGTCCATTCCAGGCGGCGGAGCCCGCAACGTCTCCGTCGCGGGCCCCGCCTACCTTCACACGCGCTCGAAATGAGCGAACTGTTGCCTCGTGTGTGGGCTTTCAAAAGTTGCGCGGACTTAGTACGACGAACTAAGTCCGCTCAAAAAAAGTGCCGTGTGTGGGCAAGTTCCTTCATTCAAAAGTTTGAGCGGACTGTTTGACGAACTTAGTTTCGGCAAACAGTCCCCGCGTGTGTACGCGGCCTCACTGTCATACGACAATTTCTCTGGTAAGAGTATTTGATTTTTTTATAATTGTTATTACTCCAGACAAGCCATCTACGATAGTTGATTTGTGTGGTGTCCACTCTGCTGCTGGGAAGATCAGTACTGATACGCTCTACCTCTCAATGCATGTGGACTATATATTGGGACACACGTTCTAGTTGTTGATACTTTTTGGGATTCCTGTGCATTTCCACATTGCACCTATATTTGCAGTGAATTATTGATTTCACTCATTGCTTTACAGTTTCATTTTATTATTTTTATTATTATCAATCTGTATTTGACATACACACGTGATTGTATATGTGTGTTATATAGGATTGGTTTCATTACCACTTTTCTAAAACACAGTTTGAGATCATCATCTGATTTCTTTAGCACTACACTATTTTCTGTTCACCTGCAGTACAATAGCCAAGATGGTGCTGGCCGAGAATGACGAGACTCAGAGCGGCCACCTGACCAGCCAGCCGCACTTGAACCCTCCTCCATCAACATGGAGGAACCAGAATCCCCTCTCCAAGAGCCAGTACCCTCACCAGAAGAGAGAGGTAAGCGCTCTGCTGACTCCACAGATCTGTCTCCTACTAAGCAGGCTCTCCACCTACACAGACACTGGCTGCATTACCCACCACTGACAGCCCAGCCTCAAAGCATTCCCTCAAAGCCATGTTTCTCCCTTTACAGGCTGATCCCCAATGTGGACTTAATATATCAATTAACCAGTTACATGACAAAATCACCTCCCTAGAAGAATGCACTGATCGTATCGATGCTACTAAAGACCACAACGCCATTTTGGACATACAGGATGATCAAGCTGCGACCATAAACATGCTCTACCTAAAGGTTGCAGATTTGGAGCACCGATCTAGGTGGAATAACGTTAAAGTAAAGGTGGGTCCCCGGAACTCTTCCCACCTCTAAGATAGTACCCTACCCACACCAATTGTTCTGCAAACTAATCCCATCTCTAACCACAAATTATATGCTCATTGATCTAGTGCATAGGATCCACAAGCCACAACACCTACCAGCATCTCTCCCCAGAGATATCTTAGCATGTGTCCACTTTTTCCACACTAAAGATCAGGGATGGGCCTAACACCCCCCCCCCCCCCAGTTCGGTTCGCACCAAAACATGCAAATAGAAAAACAAATGGTATGAACATGTGAACCCAAATTAAAGTCTAAGGACACTAACATTAAACATCAAAAGTGCTCATTTTAAAGGCTTATATGCAAGTTATTGCCATAAAAATGTTTTGGGGCGCGGGTACTGCCCCAGGGGACATGTATCAATGCATAAAAAAGTTTTAAAAAAAAAAACGTTTTTTTAATGTTCATGGCAGGTGAAATCTCAAGGGGATATTCACCCCCGCGCACTAACCCAGCTCCCTCGCTCAGCTCTGCAACACCTTTCTATGGACCTCCCCCTACAAAAGTGGATGTCTGTAAAAAACATGTAGGGGATCTATACGACCAACACCAGCTTCGATCATTCCAACACATCTCAGATCTATATAACATCTCCAACAAAGACTTTTTCATCTACCTGAGAATCTGTCATATTCTACAAGTCAAATAAATGAAAAAAAAATTATTTTTTGAATCGCATGAAAAAAAAAAACATTTTCATGGATAACAACATCACCATCGAGCGAAATTCATACATAGGATTCCAAAGCACATACCATAAGAAACAAATGCAGAGCAATATTGGGTCACGCTAATGATTACTGACACATTTCACAGTACACAGCTGCTTCATCAGGACCAGTGTGGGATTGTTCTGGAAAGTTGAAGAAGAATTATGACAATATACAAAAAAGAGTAATGCCAGCTCACCACATCTTTGAGGTGAGAAGGCATTACAGCTGGCGGCAGTGTGCACATGTTTTTTTTTTTTTGCCGTTGGAGGGCGGAGGGACACAGCGGTGAATTAGACACAATTTTTATATATATATATATATATATATATATATATATATATATATATGGACTGGTGTTTCGCAATATTGGACAAAATACTGTATTTCTGTTGAAGGGCCATCCCATATGGCTATGATATCATTGATACATGTCCCGAAATATACCAGAGCCACAAAGGGATTTTTCCTCAAGATACAGGACTCCTCCCATCAACTCATGGTGAGGTTGGCATAGCTGGGCACAAAAGAAGAGCCCAAGGCAGTGCCTTGTATCTGGAGGAGGTTTTGATCTAAGAACGTGAAGTAGTTGTGTTGTAAACAAAACTGGACGCTGTCCACTAAAAACTGGGCTTGTAGGTGTTGTATACCAGAATCCATGGTTAAACAATGGGAAATTTGGTGGGGAAAGTTTCAACTACAGCCCCCTGCACTGTGGCAAATCTTCCATCAAGGAGTGCTTCCATCACTAGTGATCATTTTTTATAGCAATTCACTGTTCAAAAGAAAAAGGAATAAGAGAGGAGCGAAAACATAACAAAATACGATTGGTCACATACCAACCCAGACACCATAAAAATCTTCACTTTGTCTTTTCACATTCTTACTCCTCAGGAAGCTTCTTTTTACAGAAATGTCTCAATTTTTACCCTTCTAACTTCCTTTGGCATTTTTTCAGGACCATAATGACTTCATATGGAAACTAACTCTTAAATGTTTCTACAACTTGAAAGAATCCATGCTTACCACTTCTAAAAATCACATTCCACAAGCCGAGGACCTGTGGGATGAAAATGAGCTGTTGGCCCTGGACACACTTAAAGATCTTTGGTCTGGTGACACTAGTCACATTGACCTATTGCTAACCTCAAATACAGATAGCCGGCCCATTGCAGATACTCACCTCAGACCCAAATCTGTATTTTACCTATGTCATGCCAAGGGATCCTTCATAAATACTTTTTACCAGCTTGTCTATGACTTTTTGTAAATTTGCTCTTCTTCCCCCCTGTATAAATCATCTAACATTGGACACAATCTTAATAGATCTGAACATTCATCACTTGACACTAGGGATGAGCCGAACACCCCCCCGGTTCGGTTCGCACCAGAACTTTCGAAAAGACCCTAAATTCGTACGAACGTTAGAACCCCATTGAAGTCTATGGGACTCGAACGTTCGAAATTAAAAGTGCTAATTTTAATGGCTAATATGCAAGATACTGTCCTAAAAGGGTTTGGGGACCTGGCTCCTGCCCCAGGGGACATGGGTCAATGCAAAAAAAACTTTTAAAAACGGCCGTTTTGGCGGGAGCACTGATTTTAATGACGATTAAAGTGAAAAAAAAAAGTGAAATATTCCTTTAAATATCATGCCTGGGGGGTGTCTGTAGTATGCCTGTGAAGTGCCACGTGTTTCCCGTGTTTAGAACAGTCCCTGCACAAAATGACATTAAACGGAAATAACGTCATTTAAAACTGCTTGCGGTTTTAATGTTATATCTGGTTCCGGCAATACGGATGAAAATCATTGAGAAAAAATGGCATGGGTAGCCCTCCCTGCCCATTACCAGCCCCTTTAGGTCTTGTACGCATATTAAGGGGAACCCCGTACCCATATTAAAAAAAGGAAATGCGTGTGGTCCCCAGGCCCTATATACTCAGAACAGCAGTATACAGGCGGTGCAAACAAGACAGGGACTGTGTAGGTTTGTTATGTTAAGTTGAATCTGTTTTTAATTTTCAACTGGTACATTTTTAAAGTGTAGCTCCAGTCAACAAAAACTATTTTTAAGGTTTTTGGAAAACATAGGGAAGGGTTATCACCCCTAGAGGCGATTCAGTTCGCATTGTGCGCTATATAAGTATTTCATTCATTCATTCATTCCTGTATAATTTGTTTTGTCGTCCATCTTTTTCAGAGCAGACAGCACACACAATCTCCTACTGCTGACTGCAAGCTCTATTTAAAATGAGCAAGATAGTTAGCTATATAGATGGATATAGCGGTGTGTACTGGGTTCAGAGCACGCAGACAGCACGCACAATCTCCTAACACTGACTGCAAGCTCTATTATAAAAGATAGATAGATATATCGCTAGATATATAGGTGAATATAGCGATGTATACTGCGGTCAGGGCACGTAGACAACAACCACTACAGAAGAGCATGGACGAAAAATCGTCCGATAACGATCGGTGTATACTGTGTTGAAGGTACACAGAACACCCACTAGCTTCTACAGATGCCAACACACTACACAAGGCCGCCGCGCTGGCGACCTTATAAAGTGTGGGGCGTGTACTACACAGCCTGAGCTATGATTGGCCACAGGCATCCTGCCTGTGGCCAATCATGGCTCTCCTCGCTGCCGGCGCTGTGATTGGCCAAGCATGCGGGGTCACAGTGCATGCTTGACCAATCATGAGCCAGCAATGCACTGCGCCATCGCAGTGCATTGTGGGCCGTGAGCGCCACACGAATTTGGCGCGAACGGCCCATAACGTTCGGAATTCGCCGAACGGGCGAACAGCCGATGTTCGAGTCGAACGTATGTTCGACTCGAACACGAAGCTCATCCCTACTTGACACCCTGACTCACAACATGGCGATAGTGATTATATAAGCTGATAAAGTGGGAGGGATTGTTATCATGAATCGATCGGACTACATCTCAAAGGATCATTGGTTGTTAGATGACAACACTTATTGTAAGTTCCCTGAGACCCCCCTGAAAAAAATAGATCAGAACTCCAATGTCTCCTAGACTGGGCAAGAAAGAATTGGGTCATCAACCAAGAATTGTTGGAGTTTCTTTTCAAAGATGTTGTCAAAACACAATACTTTTATACTTTGCCCAAAATCCATAAAAATCCTTCCCATTCGCCTGGTAGACCCATCATAGCATCTATGGAGAGTCTCACTAATGGACTTTCCTCCTATGTAGATGTTTTTCTTTAGCCTTTAGTGCATGCCCTACCATCTTACATTAAAGACTCCTCTCAACTTCTTGACACCTTATAACCATACACCTGGTTGTCTCTAGATGTACAGTCTCTTTATACTTCCATTTCTCACCATATTGGTCTGGCAGCCCTTTCCCATTTTTTACCCATGGATTCTGGTATACACCACCTACAAGCACAGTTTTTAGTGGACAGCATCCAGTTTTCACATTCTTAGATTAATACTTCCTCCAGATACGGGGCACTACCATGAGCGCTTCCGCCAACCTCACCATGGGTTGGTAGGAGGAGTCCTGTATCTGGAGGAACAATCTCTTTGCAAACCATCTGTTATTTTATGGGAGATATATTGGTGATTTAATTGTCATATGGGATGGTCCTTCAACAGAAATACAGTCTTTTGTCCAATATTGCAACAATAACACCCTGGGCCTCTCCTTTACTCATGTTTGGGACAAGACCTCTTTGGTTTTCCTTGATCTAGAATTAAGTCACCACAATGGTACCATAGTTATCAAGACACATTTCAAACAATCCTCTGGTAACTAGTATCTGCACTACCACAGTTGCCACCACCCTAAATGGATTTGTAACATCACCAAAGGACAAGTCACTAGGCTGAGGAGAAACTGTACTTCTGACTCAGATTTCCAACCCCAAAGTGCCCTTCTGACCAAAACGTTTGTAGGTAAAGGTTACAAGACGGGAACAATCAGTAAATATCAATCTGATTGTGCCCAGGCCACTATTATGAATAAAGACAGACGTCTGGCCTTCCTACCCGATGTGGCATGTATTACACACTTTCATTGCAAACTCTGTAAAAAATTAAAAACATTATGTCTTGTCACTGGGATATTTTTCTTTGTGATTTCAAACTCACCTCTGTTATTCCCCAAAAACCCTGTTTTGTTTACAAAATATTAAAAATAAATTTGCATCAAGTAAATTACAGCCTTCTTGTAGGTGGCACTGATGAAGTGGCACTGATGGGCACTGATGAGGCTGCAGTGAAATGCATTACTGATGGGCACTGATAGGCAGCATTGATGGATGGCACTGATAGGCAGCACTGATGGCACTGATTTGCAGCACTGATGGGCACTGATGGGCAATGATAATCAGTACTGATAGATACCACTCATGGGTGGAACTGATGGCACTGATATACAACACTTACAGCACTGATGGGCACTGATTTGCAGCACTGACATGCGGCACTGATGGGAACTGATAGGCAGTGATAAGCAGCACTGATAGGCGCCACTGATAGGTGGAACTGATGGCACTGATGGGCACTGATATGCAATACTGATGGGCACTGATATGCAGCACTGATATGTGGCACTGATAGGTGGTATTGATGGCACTGATATACACTCATATGTGGCACTGATAGGCACTGATAGGCGGCACTGATGGGCACTGATGGGCACTGGTAAGCAGCAATGATAGGCAACACTGATTGGCAAAACAGGCACCAATGATGGGCACTGATTGTCAGCACTGGTGGGCACTGATTGGCACGAATTGTCAGCACTGGCGGGCACTGTTGGTCCTGCACTGATAATTAGGACACTGATGATCAGTGTCCTGGTCGTCAGTGTAGATATCCCCTGTGTGAATTTGCCAGTTTTTGTCTTTCCTCTCCTCATGCGCTGTCAGCATGCGGGGAGGATTACAGATAACCAGCAAATCCTGTTTACATCTGTGATCAGCTGTGAATGGATACAAATGATCACATGGTAAAGAACTGCCGTGATTGGCTCTTTACCCTGATCACAGATCACTGCTGATGCATGCTGCAGGGGGCGCAGGCAGCGTTGGCATGGGAGGCTGTCATATGATGGCCTCCCAGCAAAGTTTGGCCGCTCTGTAGCCATCAATTGGCTATAGTAAAGTAGTAAAGGAGTTAAACCCTAAAGGTGTTCCTTGGATTTTGGGCCCCTCTGCGCATCTAGGCTGTGAAAAAGTCACACACATAGAGTATCCCTATACCCAGAAGAAGCAGCAGAATGTGCTTTGGGATGTAATTGTAAGTATGCCTATGCTGTGTGAGATATAACTTGTTAAAATTACAACTTTGTGAAATAAAATCACATTTTATTTACTATCCTCGTTTTCCAAAAAAAGTGACAAAAACTCACAACTTAAAAAAACTCATCATATCTCTTAAATACATAGGGCAGTCTAATTGTCAAAGGGGGGTAATTTAGGGGGTATGTGTACTGCCCTGGCGTGTTAGGGTGTCAAGAAATAAGATAGGACGTCAGTACGTCAGGATTGATCCATTTTTAAATTCATGTATCATAGTTTGTAGACTCTATAACCTTCACACAGACTAATATACATGAATTTTACCAAAGAAATTCAGCAGAATACATGTTGGCCTACATTTATGAAGAAAGATTATTTATTTGCCAAATTGTATAACAGAATCCAAGATATTTTTTTTTAACCACTTCCCACCCAGCCAATGCACATATACGGCGGGGTGGGAGCCGTCTACTTCTGATAGGACGTTCAGGAACGTCCTTCAGAAGGAGCGGGATCGCGCGCGTGCGCGCGTTCCCGCGCAGCGGCGCGATCCTGATGTGCTCGTGTCACCCGGACACGGCACATCTCATATCGGCAGGAGGGCTCTGTGATTGGCCCTCCTGATCACATGATGGCCGTGTCCAATCACGGCCGTCATGTGATGTAAACAAACAGCCAGTTGCTAGGCAATCGGCTCCTCCTCTCCTCACACAGAAGTCATCGCTGAGGAGAGGAGAGCAGATCGCTGCAGCCGGCTGATGATCAGTGAGTATGAGCTGTTTTTTACAGCTTTTTACTCATTGATCACCAGTCTAGTGTAAACACACAACACACCACACAGTATAAACACAGTCCCCACATATGTCCCAAAAACACACATGTCCCCAAAACATACATGTCCCCAAATAATAAAAACACATGTCCCTAATAATAAAAAAATGTCCCCCACATATGTCCCACTAAAATCACATGTTCCAATGATTATCTGCACACATATGTACGTGATCACCTGCACACACATGTACGTGATCATTTGCGTACATATGTCCGTGATCACACAAACCAATTATTATACACTTAAGAGAATTTTTTTTTTTTTCCAATATTTTTATTCAAATTTTCGACAAGAGAAGTTACAATTTCAGTATCTGACTTAACAGAATTTTTTTTACCAAAAACATGTAGCAGAATACATTTTAGCTTAAATTTATGACAAATTTAGATTTTATTGGATTTCTTTTAAAATAGAAAAAAGAAAATATATATATTTTTTTTTTAATTTCTGCTTTTTTTGCGCTTATATTGCAAAAAATAAAAAACAGAGTCATGAATAAATACCACCAAAATAAAGCTCTATTTGTGCGAACAAAATGATAAAAATGTCATTTGGGTACAGTGTAGCATGACCGCGCAATTGTCACTGAAAGCGCTAGAGCGATGAAAGCTGAGTTGAATTGGGCTGGGAAGGAAGGGGGCGAAAGTGCCCGGTATTGAAGTGGTTAAATAGGTTATTTTTTTCATATAGCAAAAAAAAAAAAAAAACAATTAGAGAAGAGTCAATACCACCAAAAAAAAAAGCTTTATCTGTCTCAAAAGAAATATAGAATTAATTTTGGTAGAGTTTTGCATGACTGAGCATTTGTCATTCAAAGTATGTCAGTGCTGGAAACTGAGAAGTGGCCTGGGCAGTAAAGGGTTGAAACAGTCCGGTCTTCAGGTGGTTAAGGTTTTCTATTTAAGGTTAAACATTAAGGATTAAATATAAACTATAGACTCAAATGTCTCCCTCATTTTTTTTTTTAATAAGATGTTTGTATGATGTTCACAATTTTAGTAGGTTCACAACAAAGGGTTTCCTTAAACTTTCAAACCTCTAAATTAAACACAATTGACTTCACCTCAGTCATTCATATCTAACCACCAACCTCCCGGTTTAGAATCTTTCCAGTGTTTTAATAACAATTGCCATGGGTAGATTCAGGATTTACACACTTCTTGAGGCACCAAAAATAAAGACGTATTGTACCCCAGTCAGAGAATACACCGGAGAGCGGACATATTGTGTTATTATCCTTCACAGTGCATTGTATTCAATGTCTATTGATGACCCCCATACATTGCATATTTTAAAAAAAATAGTTGATTTAAAAGGATAAAATTACTGAGACACCATTATTTTCCATGGGAGATATTGTCTTCTATAGTTTTGTAATTTCACAGAGAGGCTCTGAGAAACTTCTTTGCTTTTTTTCTGTAGTTTTACTGAAATAAAAATAAAGTTTTCTTTGATTAATTAGAAAATTAGGATAATAATTTCTATTGCTGTACATTTAAAAAGGTCCAAATTTTATGTGAGGACATCTGTGTGAGAACAAACCTCATCATTCTTCCTTGGTTTACCTTTTCCAAAAAAAAAAAAATACTAAAATATAAATAAAGTTTTCTTTGATTAATTAGAAAATTAGGATAATAATTTCTATTTCTGTAAATTTAAAAAGGTGAAAATTGTATGTGAGGAAATCTGCGTGAGAACACACCTCATCTTTCTTCCTTGGTTTACCTTTTCCAAAAAAAAATACTAAAATATAAATAAAGTTTTCTTTGATTAATTAGAAAATTAGGATAATAATTTCTATTTCTGTAAATTTAAAAAGGTGAAAATTGTATGTGAGGACATCGGTGGGAGAACAAACCTCATCATTCTTCCTTGGTTTACCTTTTCCAAAAAAAAAAGAAATACTAAAATATAAATAAAGTTTTCTTTGATTAATTAGAAAATTAGGATAATAATTTCTATTTCTGTAAATTTAAAAAGGTGAAAATTGTATGTGAGGACATCTGCGTGAGAACAAACCTCATCATTCTTCCTTGGTTTACCTTTTCCAAAAAAATAAATAAATAAATAAATAAATAAAGTTTTCTTTGATTAATTAGAAAATTAGGATAATAGTTTATATTTCTGTAAATTTAAAAAGGTGAAAATTGTATGTGAGGACATCTGTGTGAGAACAAATCTCATCATTCTTCCTTGGTTTACCTTTTCCAAAAAAAAATAAAAAATACTAAAATATAAATAAAGTTTTCTTTGATTAATTAGAAAATTTTTCCAAAAAAATAAAAATTATAATCTATATTTGTTCTTTCCATTTTTTTCAACGTTCCACCATTTTATTGTTGGTTCTTTCCAGCATCACAACTTATCATTTCAAACTTTTATAAAAGTAGAGAAACATCTATTAGTAAAATAAAAGATGAAAAGGTAAAGATTGGAAAATCTAAAATCAGTGAGGGATAAATTAATTCAGATGATGCTTGATTTTCTGTATAGACTTGCAGAGAAAACATATTTTAAATTGATCTCAGATGAATACAAAGCCAATCTACCCTCTTGTGTGCTCCATATATGTCAGGGGAGATTTCTGTATTATAAATGTAAATAAATATCACATAGATTTTCTGTTCTTTTCATTTATCTTTCCTCAGCAAAATCTCTATATCAGACTTTTAGCACTGGGCTGACCCTTCTGGAGGAGCCTTCCCCTACCCTCTCTTCTATAAGAATTTACCTCTGCAGGGGGGAGATCACTGACTAAATCTGGGCTAGGAGCTAAAACAAGGAAAATTCTTCATATTACCAGTCTGGCCATTCACAGGTTTGTTTGTTTTTTGTTTCCTTCATTATTTGTTTTTAGTCTATGTGGAAGTTAGGGAGATCCACAAGCTGTGGTGCTAATCGTTGAAAACTGATCACGTCTGATGTACTGATGGCCGATCTAATTTATTGAAACACTAAGGCCGCGTACACACGGGCGGACTGTCCGCCCAACTAGGTTCGTCAAACAGTTTGACAAACAGTCCGCTCAAAATTAGCATGAATGGACTTGACCACACACGACGAACAAACAGTCCGCTGAAAACTTGCGCGATGACGGGAACGGCACGTACGACGGGACGAGAGATTCGAAGTCCAATACACTGCAATGCAACCTTCGCCGTGTAAATTCTTTCTGAGCATGCGCGAGACTTAGTTTGTCGAACAAGCCTACACACGAGCGGACTGTCCGCTCAAACCAAGTTTCAGCGGACAGTCTTACGGAAATTCCGAAAAACTTTGTTCGTCAGACTGTCCGCTGAAACTGTCCGCTGAAGCCCACACAGGAGCGGACTGTCCGCTGAAACACTGTTCAGCGGACAAAGTTGGGCGAACAGTCCGCCCGTGTGTACGTGGCCTAACAAGCCAGGAAAGTACAAATACCCTCCTGAATGACCCCTTTTTGTAAAGAAGACATGCCAAGCTATTTAGTAAGAGGCATGGTGAGTTTTTTGAAGTTGTCATTTTTTCCCCAAAATTTTTTGCAAAATTAAGATTTTTTTACTCCCATAAGATTGTCATATTAACGGGTTATTTCTCTCACATGGCATATGCATACATGCAACTACACCCAAAAAAATATTCTGCTACTCCTCCTGAGTATGGCGATACCACATGTGTGAGACTTTTTCACAGCCGAGCCACACAGAGAGGCCCAACATTCAAGTAGCACCTTCAGGCATTCTAGGAGCATAAATTACACATCTAATTTCTCAACCACCTATTACACTTTTGAAGGTCCTTGAGCACCAGGACAGTGGAAGTGCCCACAAAATGACCCAATTTTTGGGAAGAAAACACCCCAACATATACTCTATGAGTTTCACGTAGCTGGTAGGAGTCTGAAATTATGAGGTCGGCCTCTCTTGTATCTCTGGCCCCAGCCCCACTGGAGGTGGAACAGATGGTATCTAGGGTTAGGAAGAACACGAGTGCCTGTAGGTGTTGCGTGCAGAACTTGTGAGTAGAGTTGCAGGCTTGGAGGTGCAGGCAAGGTGTCCAGTGAAGAGCTGGACCTAGGGAAGCTGAGAAGATGGTTAGCCAGCACAGACACTCAGAGACAGCATAGAGCCAAGCAGTAGACAGGAGTAAGGTAACAAGGATAGCCAGGTTCAGCAACAGGTGGGCAGCGAGGTACCAAGGTATAAGCAGAAGCACAAAGTTTTCTTTTTTTAGCATATTTCCAACACATAGTATGTACGTAGCAAAAATTGCACCCTAAAATACATTCTACTACTCCTCCTGAGTATGGCGATACCACATGTGTGAGACTTTTTCACAGCCTGGCCACATAGAGAGGCCCAACATTGAAGTTGCACCTTCAGGCTTTCTAGGAGCATAGATTACACATATAATTACTCAACCACTTAATACACTTTTGAAGGCCCTGGAGCACCGGGACAACGGAATTGCCCACAAATGACCCCTTTTGAAAAGAAAACACCCTAACATATATTGTATGAGGCATATTGAGTCTTTTGAACAATTGTGGGAATGTGGGAAAAAAATGAAAACACATTTTTTTACACAAAGTTGTCCTTTTTCAAGATATTTTTCGGATGGCGTTGGAAGCATCGTCATGATTGTTAATGGATTTACATTGAGGGGGCATTGTTTTTTTTTTTTTTTAAATAAAGGTATTGTTAGAAAATGTCTCTGTGTTTTTATTACTTTTTGACACTTCTTTTGTGAATGGGTAGGCTATACTCACTAAAATAGGGGGGGCTGGGATCTGGGTGCCTCCTTGTTAAAGGGGGCTTCCAGATTTCAATAAGCCCCCAGCCCACGGACCCCCACAACCACAGCCCAGGGTTGTGGGGATAAGGTCCTTGTCCTCATCAAGATGGGGACAAGGTACTTTGTGGTGGAGGACAGGGCCACCCCCTGCCCTACAGCACCCTTCCCTCCCCATGTTGAGGGCATGTGACCTGCTATGGCTCAGGATGGGGGGGTTTGCTACCCCCCTTTCCTGATTTGCCAGGCTGCATGCTTGTATAAGAACCTTGTATGGATTGGTGGGGATCCCCTTGCCATTTTTTTCACTTTTTTATTGCCGGCAATGTTTTTTTCTCTTTATTCAGCTGTTAGCGGGGAAGAACATTGACAGCTAATGACTTATCGGTTGTTAAGGATGCCGCAAACAACTTCCCGACCTGATCCTTAACAACCAGCTATTTTCTGCACCCTGGTTGGGCAAAGCTTAGAATGCACTGTGTAGCGCCCTGCAAATTCGGGTGTTTGCCAAACCTTTGCTCAGCCCGAACCCTTTTCCCACCTCTAAATAAATAAGTTGTTTGGGGAAAGTCATATTTTTATTTGTGATGTTGCCGTAAAAACGGACTTTTCTCTATAGCAGGAACTTTGCTTTCAGAGCAAAAATCTGAGATTTCTGATAAAGAATTTTAATTAAATTTCATTTAATTTGGCATAGCTGATGAGAAACTGGATTGCCATAAATCAAGTCCTACCATGAATTGAAGAGGTGAATTTTGCTCTATTTGCTCTATTTATTAATGTTTTCATGATGAAAAAAATATGGATACAAATATTGTAATGAGAAATCAAACAGATTTTTTTCTCTCTGGACTGTCTGATATTTCGGATCTTCAGCTCCCTCTGTTTCTCTTCTTCCTTCTCATTTACCTTCTGACAATAATCTGGAATTTGCTGATCATTGTCCTCATAGCCACCGACCCTCACCTCCATGTTCCTATGTACTTCTTCCTTGGGAACCTGGGCAGTTTGGACCTCTGTTGTTCCTCAGTCACCATCCCACGAATGTTATTTGACCTTCATAATAAGAGTAGAAAGATTACCGCAACAGACTGTATAACCCAAGTCTTCTTCGTTATATTCTTTGCCAGCTCTGAGGCTTTCCTGTTGTCCGCCATGTCCTATGATAGATATACCGCCATTTGTCAGCCGTTACATTACATACAGATCATGAATTGGAAAGTGTGTGTACAGTTGTCCTCCACTGTTTGGTGTCTTGGTTTTACCTATTCTTTTGCTAACACACTTTGCATCTTAAGATTATCATTCTGTGGATCACATATTATAGAAAGCTTCTTTTGTGACCTTCCCCAATTATTTCATATTTCCTGCAGTGACATCTACCTTAACATTCTGCTTATCTTTCTCGTGGGTGGCCTCATTGGAGGTGGGACTCTGATGTTGACCATCATGTCCTATGTCTATATATTCAAAACCGTTCTTAAAATTCAAACTAAGAGCAATAGGAATAAAGTTTACTCTACATGTACCCCTCACCTGACAGTGGTCTTCATGTTTTATTGCTCCTCCGCATTTACTTACTTTCGGCCAAGCCCTAACCAACGTTTTGCTGCTGACAAAGTGGTGTCCGTCTTTTACACCATAATTGTTCCTCTCCTCAATCCTCTTATATACAGTCTGAGGAACAAGGATTTCAGAACAGCATTTCACAAAATTTTTTATAGAAAAATCTGCCACCTTCCACCTGATATATATAACCTACCTTAATATGAATCTATTTATTACAGATATTTATAAAACGCCAACAATTTGCATCATTGCTTTACATATTGTACATTCGTATCAGTCCTTTCCCACAGTCCTGTCCTTTCACGTAGTTTCCGTGTCCGCTGATGAAGTCCCGCCCATAGGGACGTAACGTACGGACGGAGATCATGTGACGTCACCCGCAGTCATTCATCATTTTAACGATTGTATGAAGCTTCGTTATTGTAAGTGTGTTTTTTTATGTATATTCATCATTAAAACGTTTTTCTATGGAGAGCACTATGGCCTGTCTTTCTATCCACATGGTCTGAGGAATTGTGAATACTGATATATATTGATCCAGTGTGGGTATTCCACGAACGTGTCAGTTCATTTGACTCTGAATGGGAGAAAGCTGTGTTTTCGTTTGTGAATCGGTCGGATATTGTCGGAGAGGAGTACAGCGATTGGACGAGTTGATATTTAAGTGCATACGACCCTCTGTAATTTAAAGGGTCCATACGATGAGGTGAGCAGCCAATTTTACCATTGGTGGTGCCCCCCCCCCCCCCTTGGCACTAAGTCACTTTATGCTTGAACTGACTGTATACCACCAAAGATTCCTCACGTGGACTTTTTGACTCAAAAGCTATCTTTGGACTTTTTATTAATTTTAATATGTTAGTAATCATTTTATTTTAGTTAGAGTGCTGTACCATCTGTTTGATATATTGTATTCTGGGATTTGGTAATTGATCCTTGGTGTTCTGCAGCTTTTCATAAAGGGGTTGTACTGCGCTGATTTTTTCTGTATTTATACCTTTCCCACACAAGCTTACTGGGGCCAATTTAAATGGGATAACTAACCTACCAGCATGTCTTTGGAGTGAAGGAAGAAACTTGTGTACCTGGAGGAAAAACCCACATGAAAATTCCACGTAGGTAGTGTCACAGTGAACCTAAACCGGCTTTAGGGTCTCCGCTCTGGCATTTATGTCCCCCATTTGGTGTGCTCTACTGATGGTGACGGTCCGGAGAGGACTCTGCCCTGACTCCACGTAAACCACAAAACAAGTAGAGAAAAAAATTTCAGCCACAGTCACCATACAAGCCCAGCAAGTAATAGGTGATCAAAGTCTCAGCCTTACTCCATCCCAGGCCGCGCCCCTGACATGTTTTGCCCCACTCGTAAGGCTTAGTCATGGAAACTTGTGGTGTGAAGTGGCTGAGATTTTTCTTTACTTATTCTGTAGGTAGTATCACAGTTGGGATTTGAACTGAGGACCTTAATAGGACCCAGTGGGGACACTTATTCCAGTGGCAACTATCTAAGAAATGATATACCTCACATTGGAGAGTTATCTTATCATTATGGGAATTCTCCTCAGATGCAAAAAACTAAATGTAACAGGAGATTTATCAATTCCCTACGACATCTATAACAAAAGAATACAGTGCCATGAACTTATTCATACCCCTTGGAATTTTCCACATCTTGTCATGTTACAACCGAAAACGTAAATATATTTTGTTGGGATTTTATGTGATAGACCAACACAAAGTGACACATAATTGTGAAGTGAAATAAAAATGATAAATGGTCAATATTTGTAGAACCCCCTTTCTCTGCAATTACAGCTGCAAGTCTTTTTGGGGGTGTCTCTACCAGCTTTGCACATCGAGAGAGGGACATTTCTGCCCATTCTTCTTCTTTGTAAAATATCTCAAGCTCTGTCAGATTGGATGGAGAGCGTCTGTGATCAGCAATTTTCAAGTCTTGCCACAGATTCTCAATTGGATTTAGGTCTGGAATTGACAACACATGAATATGCTTTGGTCTAAACCATTCCATTGTAGCTCTGGCTTGATGTTTCGGGTCGTTGTCCTGCTGGAAGGTGAACCTCCGCCCCGGTCTCAAGTCTTTTCCAGACTCTAACAGGTTTTCTTCTAAGATTGCTCTGTATTTGTCTCCATCCATCTTCCCATCAACTCTGACCAGCTTCCCTGTCCCTGCTGAAGAAAAGCATCCCCACCACATGATGCTGCCACCACCATGTCTCACGGTGATGTGTTTAGGGTGATGTGTTTAGGGTGATGTGCATTACTAGTTATCCACCACACATAGTGTTTTGCTTTTAGCCCAAAATGTTTAATTTTGGTCTCATCTGACCAGAGTAGCTTCTTCCATATGTTTGCTGTGTCTCCCACTTGGCTTCTCACAAACTGGACTTCTTATGGCTTTCTTTCAACAATCACTTTTTTCTTCTTGTCACTCTTCCACAAAGGGCAGATTTGTGTAGAGCACAACTAATAGTTGTCCTGTGGACAGATTCTCCCACCTGAGCTGTGGATCTCTGAAGCTCCTCCAGAGTTACCATGGACCTTTTGGCTGCTTCTTTGATGAATGCTCTCCTTGCCCAGCCTGGTCAGTTTAGGTGGACGGCCATGTCTTGGTAGGTTTGCGCTTGTGCCATACTCTTTCCATTTTCAGATGATTGGATTGAACAGAGCTCCGTGAGATGTTCAAAGCTTGGGAATTTTTTATAACCTAACCCTGCTTTATACTTCTCCACAACGTCATCCCTGACCTGTCTGGTGTGTTCCTTGGCCTTCATGAGGCTGTTTGCTCACTAAGGTTTTCTAACAAACCTCTGAGGGCTTCACAGAACAGCTGTATTTATACTGAGATTACATTACACACAGGTGAACTCTGTTTACTAATTAGGTGACATTTGAAGGCAATTGGTTCCACTAGATTGTAGTTGGGGGTATCAGAGTAAAAAAAAAAAAAGACATAAAAGCAACCAATGCCCCTGTTGAAGACCTATTGTTGTTGAAACGTGTCGGGATTGCATTTTTTGTACCCCACATTGCTCTAACGTTATTTTATGTTGATTTTATTTGTGATCACTGGTTGCTTTTATGTCTTTTTTTTGACAAAATTTTTCAATAAACCTAACGGTTACCTCCTTACCTGCACTATTGGGAGCATTTCTCTTTTTTGAACCTTTTTCTTATGATCCATCACATTTTGAATGCCATTCAAACGTGAGTGTTTGTCACTCTGTGGAGCTTGTAAGCGTGTGACACAGCCATCCACATCAGGAGTTCCAGCCAACCGCCAACTCCAAAGATGATAGCGTGCCCACTTACCTTCAGGACCTGTTGAAAAATGCACAACACCAGTTTGAGACCAGCTATAATTTCAAGCGCTTGTGACTCACTGTCATACGACAGATGGGTCCAATTTCTCTGGTAAGAGTATTTGATTTTTTTATAATTGTTATTACTCCAGACAAGCCATCTACGATAGTTGATTTGTGTGGTGTCCACTCTGCTGCTGGGAAGATCAGTACTGATACGCTCTACCTCTCAATGCATGTGGACTATATATTGGGACACACGTTCTAGTTGTTGATACTTTTTGGGATTCCTGTGCATTTCCACATTGCACCTATATTTGCAGTGAATTATTGATTTCACTCATTGCTTTACAGTTTCATTTTATTATTTTTATTATTATCAATCTGTATTTGACATACGCACGTGATTGTATATGTGTGTTATATAGGATTGGTTTCATTACCACTTTTCTAAAACACAGTTTGAGATCATCATCTGATTTCTTTAGCACTACACTATTTTCTGTTCACCTGCAGTACAATAGCCAAGATGGTGCTGGCCGAGAATGACGAGACTCAGAGCGGCCACCCGACTAGCCAGCCGCACTTGAACCCTCCTCCATCAACATGGAGGAACCAGAATCCCCTCTCCAAGAGCCAGTACCCTCACCAGAAGAGAGAGGTAAGCGCTCTGCTGACTCCACAGATCTGTCTCCTACTAAGCAGGCTCTCCACCTACACAGACACTGGCTGCATTACCCACCACTGACAGCCCAGCCTCAAAGCATTCCCTCAAAGCCATGTTTCTCCCTTTACAGGCTGATCCCCAATGTGGACCTAATATATCAATTAACCAGTTACATGACAAAATCACCTCTCCAATAGAATGCACTGATCATATTGATGCTACCAAAGCCCACAACGCCATTTTGGACATACAGGATGATCAAGCTGCGACCATAAAAATGCTCTACCTAAAGGTTGCAGATTTGGAGCACCGGTCTAGGTGGAATAACGTTAAAGTAAAGGTGGGTCCCCGGAACTCTTCCCACCTCTAAGATAGTACCCTACCCACACCAATTGTTCTGCAAACTAATCCCATCTCTAACCACAAATTATATGCTCATTGATCGAGAGCATAGGATCCACAAGCCACAACACCTACCAGCATCTCTCCCCAGAGATATCTTAGCATGTGTCCACTTTTTCCACACTAAAGATCAGGGATGGGCCGAACACCCCCCCCCCCCCCCCACCCCAGTTCGGTTCGCACCAAAACATGCAAATAGAAAAACAAATGGTATGAACATGTGAACCCAAATTAAAGTCTAAGGACACTAACATTAAACATCATCAAAAGTGCTCATTTTAAAGGCTTATATGCAAGTTATTGCCATAAAAATGTTTTGGGGCCCGGGTACTGCCCCAGGGGACATGTATCAATGCATAAAAAAGTTTTAAAAAAAAAACGTTTTTTTTTAATGTTCATGGCAGGTGAAATCTCAAGGGGATATTCACCCCCGCGCACTAACCCAGCTTCCTCGCTCAGCTCTGCAACACCTTTCTATGGACCTCCCCCTACAAAAGTGGATGTCTGTAAAAAACATGTAGGGGATCTATACGACCAACACCAGCTTCGATCATTCCAACACATCTCAGATCTATATAACATCTCCAACAAAGACTTTTTCATCTACCTGAGAATCTGTCATATTCTACAAGTCAAATAAATGAAAAAAAAAATTATTTTTTGAATCGCATGAAAAAAAAAACATTTTCATGGATAACAACATCACCATCGATTCCAAAGCACATACCATAAGAAACAAATGCAGAGCAATATTGGGTCACGCTAATGATTACTGACACATTTCACAGTACACAGCTGCTTCATCAGGACCAGTGTGGGATTGCTCTGGAAAGTTGAAGAAGAATTATGACAATTTACAAAAAAGAGTATTGCCACCTCACCACATCTTTGAGGTGAGAAGGCATTACAGCTGGCGGCAGTGTGCACAATTTTTTATTTTATTTTTTTGCCGTTGGAGGACGGAAGGACACAGCGGTGAATTAGACACAATTTTTATATATATATATATATATATATATATATATATATATATATATATATATATATATATATATATATGGACTGGTGTTTCGCAATATTGGACAAAATACTGTATTTCTGTTGAAGGGCCATCCCATATGACAATGATATCATCGATATATGTCCCGAAATATACCAGAGCCACAAAGGGATTTTTCCTCAAGATACAGGACTCCTCCCATCAACTCATGGTGAGGTTGGCATAGCTGGGCGCAAAAGAAGAGCCCAAGGCAGTGCCCTGTATCTGGAGGAGGTTTTGATCTAAGAACGTGAAGTAGTTGTGTTCTAAACAAAACTGGACGCTGTCCACTAAAAACTGGGCTTGTAGGTGTTGTATACCAGAATCCATGGTTAAACAATGGGAAATTTGGTGGGGAAAGTTTCAACTACAGCCCCCTGCACTGTGGCAAATCTTCCATCAAGGAGTGCTTCCATCACTAGTGATCATTTTTTAGACTTCATCCCAATTCACTGTTCAAAAGAAAAAGGAATAAGAGAAGAGGAAAAGAGGAGGAGCGAAAAAATAACAAAATACGGTTGGTCACATACCAACCCAGACACCATAAAAATCTTCACTTTGTCTTTTCACATTCTTACTCCTCATGAAGCTTCTTTTTACAGAAATGTCAACATTTTTCCCCTTCTGACTTCCACACTTCCTTTGGCCTTTTTTCAGGACCATAATGACTTCATATGGAAACTAGCTCTTAAATGTTTCTACAACTTGAAAGAATCCATGCTTACCACTTCTAAAAAACACTTCCACAAGGACCTGTGGGATGAAAATGAGCTGTTGGCCCTGGACACACTTAAAGATCTTTGGTCTGGTAACACTAGTCACATTGACCTATTGCTAACCCCAAATACAGATAGCCAGCCCATTGCAGATACTCACCACAGACCCAAATCTGTATTTTACCTATGTCATGCCAAGGGATCCTTCATAAATACTTTTTACCAGCTTGTCTACGACTTTTTGTAAATTTGCTCCTCTTCCCTCCCTATATAAATCATCTAACATTGGACACAATCTTAATAGATCTGAACATTCATCACTTGACACCCTGACTAACAACGTGGAGATAGTGATTGCAGGGGGCACATTTGCAACTGGGGCTCTTTTCTCAAAATGGCGATTTTCTATAAGTGGGAGCACTTCTGACGCTTCTGACGCTGCACTTATCATTAACTGATTATCTGACTGTCTCATCTGAGAATCTCTTCTCTCATCCTACAGGTATGTGCCAACTGAACCATCTCCACCCAAAAACTGAAACACTGCTATCTGCTTTTCATGTGTGTCTTTAAAACTGCTGGTATGTTATTTTTGCTCAACAGTCTGTAGACCTGTCCACATTACAATGCTTTATTATCTCCCTCATCTTACCCAAAATTATGGCCCGTCTAACTTTAGTGCCCTCTTGCTAGTCTGTTTCTGAAGTTAGAATTTTGCCCTGTTAACCAGACGAGCTTTATTACCTCCTGAGTGATAATTGAAATCCACCCGCACCCCACCCCTATCAGTATAAAGATACACTTCTTTTTGGGGGAAGCTATTGCAGAGGGAACATTTGCAACTGGGGCTCTTTTCTCAAAGTGGCGATTTCTATAAGTGGAAGCACTTCTGACTCTGCACTTCAGAGAATGCACAAAGCGAAGGGACACCACACAGACATCAGGTGACCTTGTTTTCCCCTTTAGCTCTTTATCCTTGTAACATGCACTCTCTACCACTCCTTTTGACAGCTCTGTCCTCTATCCTAAAACTATCTCTCCTTCACCCCTCTTCTCCCCCCCACAGCATATATATATATATCACCCTCACTTCTGTCCTCTCCTTATTACTGCATCCACCAACTCCTGCTAATTCTAAATCCACACACTAAAAATCTCCAAGACCCTGGGCCATGTCCCCTCATTTAAATCCCACTCCCTCACCCTCCGGCTTCTCCTAACCTCTGGAGATATATCCCCAAACCCTGGGCCTCCATCATCAAACTGTACACCATGCACCCATCACCCTGCACTCTCTGGCAGAAGCCGCAATCAACACAATTTAATTCCCATTTCTATTCTTCCCAAGACCAGACTTCCTTTCTCTTGTGCCCTTTGGAACTCCCGCTCTGTCTGTAACAAACTCACCTCTCTCCATGACATCTTTTTTGCCAACTCATTTAACCTACTCGCCCTTACCGAAACATGGCTCCACGAATCTGACACTGCGTCTTCTGCGGCCCTCTCCCATGGTGGTCTTCTTTGGACTCACTCCCCCAGATCCAATGGACGTAAGGGAGGAGGTGTTGGAATCCTTCTAGCCCCACATAGCACCTTCCAGGTACTTCAGCCACCTCCCTCTCTGTCACTCTCGTCTTTCGAAGCACACTGCATTCGTCTTTTCACTCCAATTTCTCTAAGGATAGCTGTGATCTACAGGCCCCCTGGACCAGTATCAACATTTCTTGATGACTTCTCTGCCTGGCTACCCTACTTTCTTTCTTCTGAAATCCCCACAACCATTCTCGGGGATTTCAACATTACTATTAATACTAACACTCCTGCCCCTTCCAAACTTCTCAGCCTAACCTCCTCCTTTGACCTGAAGCAGTGGATACACGCTTCTACTCACTCCGAAGGCAATATCCTTGACCTTGTTTTCTCTCACCTTTGCACTACATGCAACCTCTCTAACCATCCATTCCCGCTCTCTGACCACCACCTTATTAGTTTCACCCTCTTCCTCTCCTTCAACCTCCTCTCCCTCCAACCGTGTAAAAGTTACCTGCAGAAACCTACGTCATCTGAACCCTTCTCTTCTCTAATCTGCTGTCAACAACCTCTACGACAAAATCTCACCCCTATCCTGCACCATCCTAGACACTTCTGTCTACAACACTTCACTTCTAGCCTCACTGGTACCCCTCACTACACACAGAATCAAGCCCCGACCCTCATGAATGCCTGTGGCGTAAGACCAAGTCTCAGAAAGAGTTCAACCAATATAAATCTGCCCTCCAAAAATACAATTCCAGCCTCCTCTCTGCCAAGCAGACCTATTTTATCACTCTCATTAGCAACTTATCATCCCGTCCCCGTCAACTCTTCTCTACCTTCAGCTTTCTACTTCGTCCTCCACCGCCTCCACCCGCCAACTCACTCACTGCCCAGGAGATCGCCAATCACTTCAAACAGAAGATTGATACAATTCGTGCGGAGATCTCTACTATTCTGATACCCTCCACGCTTTACACTTCATGCCCACAGGCACAATCATTACTTCCCTCTTTCAACCCCACCACTATAGACGAAGTTGCTAAACTACTTGGTAATGTCCACCTTACCACCTGCTGTCTGGATCCTGTTCCCTCACAAATGCTACGTTCACCCTCTGGCTCTATACTACACTCTCTAACCCACATCTTCAATCTCTCCTTCTCTTCTGGCATCTTCCCCAACTCTCTAAAACATGCACTTGTCAGACCCATACTTAAAAAGCCCTCACTGGACCCATCCAATCCTAACAACCTACGCCCCATCTCCTTGCTCCCCTTCTTATCCAAACTCCTTGAACGTCTGGTCTACAACCGACTGAGCGTCCACCTCACTTATAATAGCCTTCTTGATCCCCTTCAGTCTGGATTTCGTCCTCAACACTCCACAGAAACAGCTCTCCTAAAACTAACAATCAATCTACTAACGGCCAAAACCAATCAACATTATTCGGTACTCCTACTCCTGGACCTCTCTGCTGCCTTTGATACAGTTGACCACCCCCTCCTCCTCAAAAAACTCCACACCTTTCGTCTCCGTGACTGTACTCTTCGCTGGTTCTCTTCCTACTTATCCAACCGCACCTTTACCGTTTCTTACAACTCTACTTCCTTCTCTCCTCTTCCATTCTCTGTTCGGGTCCCCCAAGGTTCTGTTCTTGGACCGCTCCTATTTTCCATCTATACCTCCTTCCTGGGTTGAATGATAGCCTCCCATGGCTTCCAATACCACCTTTACGCTGACGACACCCAAATCTATTTCTCTATCCCTCAGCTCACTCCCTCTGTCTCCTCACGTATCACTAATTTACTATCAGATATATCAGTCTGGATGTCACATCACTTCCTCAAACTCAATCTATCCAAAACCGAACTTGTAATTTTTCCTCCCCCATATGCCCCTTCCCCTGATCTCACTGTCAAAATTGATGGCACAACCATAAGCCCATCCCCACATGCCAAGGTTCTAGGTGTTGTCCTGGACTCTAAACTCTCCTTCAAGCAACACGTCCAATCACTGTCCAAATCCTGCCGCCTCAACCTCCGCAGCATCTCCAAAATACGCCCCTTTCTAACCAATAACACAACAAAGCTCTTCATTCACTCGCTGGTCATCTCTCGCCTCGACTACTGCAACTCCCTTCTCATTGGCTTACCTCTACATACTCTATCACCTCTTCAATCCATCATGAATGCTGCTGCCAGACTCTTCCACCTTACCAATTGCTCGGTGTCTGCTACTCCTCTCTGTCAATCCCTCCACTGGCTTCCACTCGGCCAAATAATTAATTCAAAATACTAAAAACTACATACAAAGCAATCCACAATTTTGCCCCCAGCTACATCACTAGCTTAGTCTCTAAATACCAACCTACTTGTTCTCTTTAATCCTCTCAAGATCTCCTGCTCTCTAGCTCCCTCATCACCTCCTCCCATGCTCACCTCCAGGGCTTTTCCAAAGCCTCTCCAATCCTATGGAATGCCCTACCCCAATCTGTCCGCCTATCTCCTACATTATTCGTTTTTAGGCGATCCCTGAAAACCCTTCTCTTCAGAGAAGCCTACCCTACCCACACCTAACAACTGTATTTTCATTTTCTCCATCAGCTCACCCCCCCACAGTTATTACCTTTTTGTTTCAACTTGACCCTCCCTTCTAGATTGTAAGCTCTAACGAGCCCGGCCCTCTGATCCCTCCTGTATTGATTTGTATTGTAAGTGTACTGTCTGCCCTCATGTTGTACAGTAAGTGCTGCGCAAACTGTTGGCGCTATATACATCCTGTATAATAATAATTATATAAGCTGATAAAGTGGAAAAGATTGTTATCATAAATCGATCGGACTACATCTCAAAGGATCATAGGTTGTTAGATGACAACACTTATTGTAAGTTCCTCGAGACCCCCCTGAAAAGAATAGATCAGAATTAAAATGTCTCCTAGACTGGGCAAAAAAGAATAGGGTCATCAACCAAGAAGATTTGGAGTTTCTTTTCAAAGATGTTGTCAAAACACAATACTTTTATACTTTGCCCAAAATCCATAAAAATCCTTCCCATTCGCCTGGTAGACCCATCATAGCATCTATGGAGAGTCTCACTAATGGACTTTCCTCCTATGTAGATGTTTTTCTTCAGCCTTTAGTGCATGCCCTACCATCTTACATCAGAGACTCCTCTCAACTTCTTGACACCTTATAACCATAGGTTGTCTCTAGATGTACAGTCTCTTTATACTTCCATTTCTCACCATATTGGTCTGACAGCCCTTTCCCATTTTTTACCCATGGATTCTGGTATACACCACCTACAAGCACAGTTTTTAGTGGACAGCATCCAGCTTTCACATTCTTAGATTACTACTTCCTCCAGATACAGGGCACTACCATGAGCGCTTCCGCCAACCTCACCATGGGTTGGTAGGAGGAGTCCTGTATCTGGAGGAACAATCCCTTTGCAAACCATCTGGTATTTTATGGGAGATATATTGATGATTTAATTGTCATATGGGATGGTCCTTCAACAGAAATACAGTCTTTTGTCCAATATTGCAACAATAACACCCCGGGCCTCTCCTTTACTCATGTTTGGGACAAGACCTCTTTGGTTTTCCTTGATCTAGAATTGAGTCACCACAATGGTACCATAGTTATCAAGACACATTTCAAACAATCCTCTGGTAACTCGTATCTGCACTACCACAGTTGCCACCACCCTAAATGGATTTGTAACATCACCAAAGGACAAGTCACTAGACTGAGGAGAAACTGCACTTCTGACTCAGATTTCCAACCCCAAAGTGTCCTTATGACCAAAACGTTTGTAGGTAAAGGTTACAAGATGGGAACAATCAGTAAATATCAATCTGATTGTGCCCAGGCCACTATTGTGAATAAATACAGACGTCTGGCCTTCCTACCCGATGTGGCATGTATTACACACTTTCATTGTAAATTCTAAAAAATAAAAACATTATGTCTTGTCACTGGAATATTTTGCTTTGTGATTTCAAACTCACCTCTGTTATTCCCCAAAAACCCTGTTTTGTTTACAAAATAATAAAAATAAATTGGCATCAAGTAAATTACAGCCTTCTTGTAGGTGGCACTGATGAGGTGGCACTGATGGGCACTGATGAGGCTGCAGTGATATGCATTACTGATGGGCACTGATAGGAAGCATTGATGGGTGGCACTGATAGGCGGCACTGATGGCACTGATTGGCGCCACTGATGGCAATGATAATCAGTACTGTTAGGTGCCATTGATGGGTGGAACTGATGGCACTGATATGCAACACTGATGGCACTGATTTGTAGCACTGATGGGCACTGATTTTTGCTACTGACATGCAGCACTGATGGGCACTGATAGGCAGTGATAAGCAGCACTGATAGGTGCCACTGAGAGGTGGAATTGATGGCACTGATGGGCACTGATATGTGGCACTGATGGGCACTGATAGGCATCACTGATGTTCACTGATGGGCACTGGTAAGCAGCAATGATTGTCAGCACTGGTGGGCACTGATTGGCACAAATTGTTAGCACTGGCGGGCACTGTTGGTCTTGCACTGATAATTAGGACACAGATGATCAATGCCCTGATCGTCAGTGTAGATATCCCCTGTGTGAATTTGCCAGTTTTTGGCTCTCCTCTCCTTATGCGATGTCAGCATGTGGGGAGAATTACAGATAACCAGCAAATTCTGTTTACATCTGTGATTGGATACAACTGATCACGTGGTAAAGAGCCACCGTGATTGGCTCTTTACCCCGATCACAGATCACTGCCGATGCATGCTGCAGGGGGTGCAGGCAGAGCGGGAACGGGAGGATGTCATATGATGGCCTCCTGCAAAGTTTGGCCGCTCTGTAGCCATCAATCTGCTATAGCACAGTAGCAAAGGAGTTAAACCCAAAGGTGCTCCTTGGATTTTGGGCCCCTCTGCGCATCTAGGCTGTGGAAAAGTCGCACACATAGAGTATCCCTATACCTAGAAGGAGCAGCTGAATGTGTTTTGGGATGTAATTGTAAGTATGCCTATGCTGTGTGTGAGATATAACTTGTCAAGATTACAACTTTGTGAAATAAAATCACATTTTATTCACTTTCCTCATTTTCCAAAAAAGTGACCAAAACTCACAACTTAAAAAACTCACCATGCCTCTTAAAAAATGCAAAAAAATGTCAAAAAGGGGGTAATTTTGGGGGTATGTGTACTGTCCTGGCATGTTAGGGTGTCAATAAATAAGATAGGACGTCAGTACATCAGGATTGATCCATTTTTAAAAACATGTATCATAGTTTGTAGACTCTATAACCTTCACACAGACTAATATACATGAACTTTACCAAAGAAATTCAGCAGAATAAATTTTGGCCTACATATACGAAGAAAGATTATTTATTTGCCAAATTGTATAACAGAAACCAAGAAAAATCTTTATTTTTCAGTAGGCTCTTTTTTTTTTTCGCATAGAAAAAAAAAATAGAGTCAATACCACCAAAGAAAAGCTCTATCTCTCTCTCAAAACGTATATAGAATTAATTTTGGTAGAGTTTTGCATGACTGAGCATTTGTCATTCAAAGTATGTCAGTGCTGGAAACTGAGAAGTGGCCTGGGCAGGAAAGGATTGAAACAGTCCGGTCTTCCAGTGGTTGAGGTTTTCCTTTTTAAGGTTAAAGATTAAGGATTAAAGATAAACTATAGACTCAAATGTCTCCCCCATTTTATTTTATTTTTTAAATAAGATACTTGTATGATGTTCACAACAAAGGGTTTCATTAAACTTTCAAACCTCTAAATTAAACACAATTTACTTCACCTCAGTCATTCATGTCTAACCACCAACCTCCCGGTTTAGAATCTTTCCAATGTTTTAATAACAATTGCCATGGGTAGATTTAGGGCCGGTTCACACTGCGAGGCGAGGCGAGGCGACACGGCTCGCCTCGCCTCGCTCCCGCAAGTCGTCCCCATTGAGTACAATGGAACCGTTCTGAGAGGAGCGACTCGAGTCGCTCCGACTCAGAAAAAAGGTTCCTGTACTACTTCGGGGTGACTTCGGGGGCGACTTGCATTGACTTCTATGCAGAAGTCCTCTGCAAGTCGCCGCTGACCCCCCCTGCAAGTCGCGGCGAGGAAGTCGGAGACGCCTCGCCGCGGCTCGCAGTGTGAACCGGCCCTTAGGATTTACACACTTCTTGAGGCACCAAAAATAAAGACGTATTGTACCCCAGTCAGAGAATACACCGGAGAGCGGACATATTGTGTTATTATCCTTCACAGTGCATTGTATTCAATGTCTATTGATGAACCCATACATTTCATTTTTTTTTTTTTTAAAGTTGATTTAACCAGTTCCCGACCAGCACGCGCCGATGTACTTCGGCAGAATGGCACGGGCAGGCAAATGGGCGTACCTGTACGTCCCTTTAAATTTGCCGCCCTGCCATTGCGAGCGCGCCGCTGGCGGCACGCTCGCGTGATGCTGGGGACCCCCGTGAGTCTGGTCACGGGTCCCGTGGACTCGATCGCCACGGGCATACCCGCGATCATCTCACGGGGTGGCTGAACGAGGAAATGCCGTTGTAAACAGCATCTCCCCGTTCTGCCTAGCAACTGTTGACGCTGATCTCTGCTCCATGTGATTGGAGCAGAGATCAGTGTTCACTAAATTAAAGCCCAGCCCCCCCCACAGTTAGAAACACACCCCTAGGAACACTTAACCCCTACACTGCCACCCACTGGTTAACCCCTTCAGTGCCAGTGTCATTTACACAGGAATCACTGCATTTATATAGCAGTGATTGCTGTATAAATGACAATGGTCCCAAAAATGTGTCAAAAATGTCCATAATGTCGCAGTGCCAATAAAAATTGCTGATCGCCGCCATTACTAGTAAAAAAAAATGATTAATAAAAATGCCATAAAACTATCCCCTATTTTGTAAACGCTATAACTTTTGCGCAAACCAATCAATAATCGCTTATTGCGATTTTTTTTTTTTACCAAAAATATGTAGAAGAATACGTATCGGCCTAAACTGAGGGAAAAAAAGTTTTTATACATTTTTGGGGGATATTTATTCTAAAAGAAAAGTAAAAAATAATGCGTTTTTTTTTTCAAAATTGTCGCTCTATTTTTGTTTATAGCGCAAAAAATAAAAACTGCCGGGGTGATCAAATACCACCAAAAGAAAGCTCTATTTGTGGGGAAAAAAAGGACGTCAATATTGTTTGGGAGCCACGTCGCACGGCCGCGCAATTAAAAGTTAAAGCGACGCAGTGCCGAATTGCAAAAAGTGGTCTGGTCTTTGACCAGCAAAATGGTCCGGGGGCTGAAGTGGTTAAAAGGATGAAATTACTGTGACACCATTATTTTTCATGGGAGATATTGTCTTCTATAGTTTTGTCATTTCACAGAGTGGTTTTCTTTGATTTTTTTCTGTCGTTTTTACTAAAATAAAAATAAAGTTTTCTTTGATTAATTAGAAAATTAGGATAATAATTTCTATTGCTGTAAATTTAAAAAAGGTCCAAATTGTATGTGAGGACATCTGTGTGAGAACAAACCTCATCATTCTTCCTGCTTTACCTAAAAAAAATAAAAATAATATACTATATTTGTTTTTTTCAATTTTTTCAACTTTCCACCATTTTATTGTTGGTTCTTTCCAGCATCATAACTTCTCATTTCAAACTTTTATAAAATGGAGAAATAAATAAAAAAGGAAAGGGTAAAGATTGGAAAATCTAAAATCAGTTATTTATTTCTAAAGGCCCAAGGCGAGTGTCGTTGAGGGATAAATTAATTCAGATGATACTTGATTTTCTGTAGAGACTTCCAGAGGATCCATGTTTTAAATTGATCTCAGATGAATACAGAGCCAATCTACCCTCCTGTGTGCTCCATATATGTCAGGGGAGATTTCTGTATTATACATGTAAATAAATGTCACATAGATTTTCTGTTCTTCAGCACGGGGCTGATCCTTCCGGAGGAGGCTTCTCCTCCCCCATCCTCTATCAGAATTTACCTCTGCAGGGGGGATCACTGACTAAATCTGGGCTAGGAGCTAAAACAAGGAACATTCTTCATATTACCAGTCTGGCCATTCACAGGTATTTGTTTCCTTCATCATTTGTTTTTAGTCTATGTGAAAGTTGGTCTACAAGCTATGGTGCTAATTATTGAAACTTGATCACACCTGATGTACTGATGCCCTATCTCATTTCTTGAAACACTAACAAGCCAGGAAAGTACAAATACCCCCTAAATTACCCCTTTTAGAAAAATAGACATTCCAAGCTATTTAGTAAGAGGCATGGTGAATTTTGAAGTTGTCACTTTTCCCCAAAATTCTTTGCAAAATTAAGATTTTTTTCTCCCATAAGATTGTCATATTAACGGGTTATTTCTCTCACATGGCATATGCATACATGCAACTACATCCAAAAAAAAATATTCTGCTACTCCTCCTGAGTATGGCGATGCCACATGTGTGAGACTTTTTCACAGCCTAGCCACATAGAGAGGCCCAACATTGAAGTAGCACCTTCAGGCGTTCTAGGAGCATAAATTACACATCTAATTTCTCGACTACCTCTTACATTTTTGAAAGCCCTCGAGCACCAAGACAATGGAAGTGCACACAAAATGAACCCATTTTGAGAAGAAATCACCCCAACATATACTCTATGAGGCATAATGAGTCTTTTGAACATGTCATTTTATTACACACGTTTTTGGAAAATATGGGGAAAAAATGAAAATGCTTTTTTTTTTACACAAAGTTGTCCTTTTTTTAGGATATTTCCAACACATAGTATGTACATAGCAAAAATTGCACCTTAAAATACATTCTACTACTCCTCCTGAGTATGGTGATACCACATGTGTGAGACTTTTTCACAGCCTGGCCACATAGAGAGACCTAACATTGAAGTAGCACCTTCAGGCGTTCTAGGAGCATAAATTACACATTTAATTTCTCAACTACCTATTACATTTTTGAAGGCCCTCGAGCACCAGGACAATGGAAGTGCACACAAAATGAACCCATTTTGGGAAGAAAACACCCCAACATATACTCTATGAGACATAATTAGTCTTTCGAACACGTCATTTTTTTACACACGTTTTTGGAAAATGTGGGGAAAAAATGAAAATGCTTTTTTTTTTTACACAAAGTTGTCTTTTTTTTAGGATATTTTCAACACATAGTATGTACATAGCAAAAATTGCACCCTAAAATACATTCTACTACTCCTCCTGAGTATGGCGATACCACATGTGTGAGACTTTTTCACAGCCTGGTCACATAGAGAGGCCCAACATTGAAGTAGCACCTTCAGGCGTTCTAGGAGCATAAATTACACATCTAATTTCTCGACTACCTATTAAATTTTGAAGGCCCTCAAGCACCAGAACAGTGAAAGTGCCCACAAAATGACCCCATTTTGGGAAGAAAACACCCCAACATATACTCTATGAGACATATGGAGTCTTTTGAACATGTCATTTTTTTACACACATTTTTGGAAAATGTGGGGGAAAAATGAAAATGCTTTTTTTTTACACAAAGTTGTCCTTTTTTTTAGGATATTTCCAACACATAGTATGTACGTAGCAAAAATTGCACCCTAAAATACATTCTACTACTCCTCCTGAGTATGGCAATACCACATGTGTGAGACTTTTTCACAGCCTGGCCACATAGAGAGGCCCAACATTGAAGTTGCACCTTCAGGCGTTCTAGGAGCATAGATTACACATCTCATTTCTCAACCACTTAATACACTTTTGAAGGCCCTGGAGCACCGGGACAATGGAAACGCCCTCAAATGACCCCATTTGGAAAGCAAACACCCTAACATATATTATATGAGGCGTATTGAGTCTTTTGATCATGTCATTTTTTTCCACACATTTTTGGAATATGTGGGAAAAAATGAAAACACATTTTTTTACACAAAGTTGTCATTTTTCAAGATATTTTTCAGATGGTGTTGGAAGCATCGTCATGATTGTTAATGGATTTACATTGGGGGGCATTGTTTTTTTTTTTTTTTTTTTAATAAAGGTATTGTCAGAAACTGTGTTTTTATTACTTTTTGACACTTTCTTGTGAATGGGTAGGCTATGTACCCCATACTCATGCAAATAGGGGGGCTGCGATCCGGATCCCTCCTTGTTAAAGGGGACTTCCACATTTTCGATAAGCCCCCTGCTCACAGACCCCCACAACCACAGCCCAGGGTTGTGGGGATAAGGCCCTTGTCCTCATCAAGATGGAGAGAAGGTGCTTTGTGGTGGAGGGCAGAGCCCCACCTGCCCTACAGCACCCTTCCCTCCCCATGTTGAGGACATGTGACCTGCTAAGGCTCAGGATGGGGGGTTTGCTCTCCCCCCTTTCCTGGCTTGCCAGGCTGCATCTAAGATAAGAACCTGGTATGGATTGGTGGGGATCCCCTTGCCATTTTTTTTCACTTTTTTATTGCCAGCAATGTTTTTTTTTTTTCTTTATTCAGCTGTCAGCGGGGAAGCCCATTGACAGCTAATGATGTATCGGTTGTTAAGGATGCCACAACCAGCTTCCTGACCTGATCCTTAAGAACCAGCTATTTGCTGCACCCTGGTTGGGCAAAGCTTAGAATGCACTGTGCAGTGCCCTGCAAATTCGGGTGTTTACCGTCAGCCCGAACCGTTCGCCCACCTCTAATTGTCATATATAGCAATGATTGCATTATCCATCAATTTTTTTTAACCTAATTAGGGATCTGTTAATACAGCCTGGACTACAAGAATTGCTGCACACATTAAAATAAATATCTTGTTTAGAGAAAGTCATGCTTTTATTTCTGATGTTGCAGTAAAAACTGACTTTTCTCTTCGTAGCTTGGATAAAGGACAACTGACTCTGCTCTGTGTATTCTGCAGGAATCTGAGATTTCTGATAAAGAATTTTAATATTTGGCATAGTTGATAAGAAACTGGATTGCCATAAATCAAGTCCTACGATGAATTGAGGTGGTGAATTTTGCTCTATTTGCTCTACTTATGAATGTTTTCATGATGAGAAAAATCTGAATACAAATATTGTAATGAGGAATCAAACAGATTTTTTTCTCTCTGGACTGTCTGATATTTCGGATCTTCAGCTCCCTCTGTTTCTCTTCTTCCTTCTCATTTACCTTCTGACATTAATCTGGAATTTGCTGATCATTGTCCTCATAGTCACCGACTCTCGCCTCCATGTCCCTATGTATTTCTTCCTTGGGAACCTGGCCAGTTTGGACCTCTGTTGTTCCTCAGTCACCATCCCACGAATGTTATTTGACCTTCATAATAAGAGTAGAAAGATTACCGCAACAGACTGTATAACCCAAGTCTTCTTCTTTATATTCTTTGCCAGCTCTGAGGTTTTCCTGTTGTCCGCCATGTCCTATGATAGATATACCGCCATTTGTCAGCCATTACATTACATACAGATCATGAATTGGAAAGTGTGTGTACAGTTGTCCTCCACTGTTTGGTGTCTTGGTTTTACCTATTCTTTTGTCAACACGCTTTGCATCTTAAGATTATCATTCTGTGGATCACATATTATAGAAAGCTTCTTTTGTGACCTTCCCCAATTATTTCATATTTCCTGCAGTGACATCTACCTTAACATTCTGCTTATCTTTCTCGTGGGTGGCCTCCTTGGAGGTGGGTCTCTGATACTGACCATCCTGTCCTATGTCTATATATTCAAAACCGTTCTTAAAATTCAAACTAAGAGCAATAGGAGTAAAGTTTACTCTACATGTACCCCTCACCTGACAGTGGTCTTCATGTTTTATTGCTCCTCCGTATTTACTTACTTTCGGCCAAGCCCTAGCCAACATTTTGCTGCTGACAAAGTGGTGTCCGTCTTTTACACCATAATTGTTCCTCTCCTCAATCCTCTTATATACAGTCTGAGGAACAAGGATTTCAGAACAGCTTTTCACAAAAAAATGTATAGAAAAATGCGCCACCTTCCACCTGAAATATATAACCTACCTTAATATAAATTTATTTATTACAGATATTTATAAAACGCCAACAATTTGCATCATTGCTTTACATATTGTACATTCGTATCAGTCCTTTCCCACAGTCCTGTCCTTTCACGTAGTTTCCGTGTCCGCTGATGAAGTCCCGCCCATAGGGACGTAACGTACGGACGGAGATCATGTGACGTCACCCGCGGTCATTGATCATTTTAACGATCGTATGAAGCTTCGTTATTGTAAGTGTGTTTTTTTATGTATATTCATCATTAAAACGTTTTTCTATGGAGAGCACTATGGCCTGTCTTTCTATCCACATGGTCTGAGGAATTGTGAATACTGCTATATACCGATCCAGTGTGGGTATTCCACGAACGTGTCAGTTCATTTGACTCTGAATGGGAGAAAGCTGTGTTTTCGTTTGTGAATCGGTCGGATATTGTCGGAGAGGAGTACAGCGATTGGACGAGTTGATATTTAAGTGCATATAACCCTCTGTAATTTAACCACTTGCCGACCAGCGCACGACGATGTACGTCGACAGAATGGCATGGGCAGGCAAATGGGCGTACATGTACGTCCCTTTAAATTTGCCGCCCTGCCATCGGGAGCGCGCCGCTGGCGGCGCGCTCCCGCGCTGGTCGGGACCCCCGTGAGTCCGGTCGCGGGACCCGCGGACTCGATCGCCGCGGGCATCCCCGCGATCGTCTCACGGAGTGGCCGAACGGAGAAGTGCCGTTGTAAACAACATTTCTCCATTCTGCCTAGCAACTAGTGACGCTGATCTCTGCTCCATGTGATTGGAGCAGAGATCAGTGTTCACTAAATGAAAGCCCAACCCCCCCACAGTTAGTAACACGCCCCTAGGAACACTTAACCCCTACACTGCCACCCCCTGGTTAACCCCTTCACTGCCAGTGTCATTTACATAGGAATCACTGCATTTATATAGCAGTGATTACTGTATAAATGACAATGGTCCCAAAAATGTGTCAAAAATGTCTGATGGGTCCCCCATAATGTCGCAGTCACAATAAAAATCGCTGATCGCCGCTATTACTAGTAAAAAAATAATAATAAAAAAATATTAATAAAACAGCTATAAAACTATCCCTATTTTGTAAACGCTATAACTTTTGCGCAAACCAATCAATAAATAAATAAAAAAAATATGTAGAAGAATACGTATCGGCCTAAACTGAGGGAAAAAAATGTTTTTTTATATATTTTTGGGGGATATTTATTATAACAAAAAGTAAAAAATAATGCGTTTTTTTCAAAATTGTCGTTCTATTTTTGTTTATAGCGCAAAAAATAAAAACCGCAGAGGTGATCAAATACCACCAAAAGAAAGCTCTATTTGTGGGGAAAAAAAGGACGTTGATTTTGTTTGGGAGCCACGTCGCACGACCGCGCAAATTGTCAGTTAAAGCGACGCAGTGCCGAATCGCAAAAAGTGGTCTGGTCTTTGACCAGCAAATTGGTCCGGTCTGAAAGTGGTTAAAGGGTCCATACGATGAGGTGAGCAGCCAATTTTACCATTGGTGGTGGTCCCCCCCCCCCTTGGCACTAAGTCACTTTATGCTTGAACCGACTGTATACCACCGAAGATTCCTCACGTGGACTTTTTGACTCAAAAGCTATCTTTGGACTTTTTATTAATTTTAATATGTTAGTAATCATTTTATTTTAGTTAGAGTGCTGTACCATCTGTTTGATATATTGTATTCTGGGATTTGGTAATTGATCCTTGGTGTTCTGCAGCTTTTCGTAAAGGGGTTGTACTGCGCTGATTTTTTCTGTATTTATACCTTTCCCACACAAGCTTACTGGGGCCAATTTAAATGGAATAACTAACCTACCAGCATGTCTTTGGAGTGAAGGAAGAAACGTGTGTACCTGGAGGAAACCCACATGAAAATTCCATGTAGGTAGTGTCACAGCGAACCTAAACCGGCTTTAGAGTCTCCGCTCTGGCATCTATGTCCCCCATTTGGTGTGCTCTACTGAGGGTGACGGTCCAGCTAGGACTCTGCCCTGACTCCATGTAAACCACAAAACAATTAGAGAAAAAAATTACAGCCACAGTCACCATACAAGCCCAGCAAGTAATAGGTGATCAAAGTCTCAGCCTTACTCCATCCAGGCCGCGCCCCTGACATGTTTTGCCCCACTCGTAGGGCTTAGTCATGGAGACTTGTGGTGTGAAGTGGCTGAGATTTTTCTTTACTTATTCTGTAGGTAGTATCACAGTTGGGATTTGAACTGAGGACCCTAATAGGACCCAGTGGGGACACTTATTCCAGTGGCAACTATCTAAGAAATGATATACCTCACATTGGAGAGTTATCATCTCTTTATGGGAATTCTCCTCAGATGCAAAAAACAAAATGTAACAGGAAATTTATCAATTCCCTACGACATCTATAACAAAAGAATACAGTGCCATGAACTTATTCATACCCCTTGGAATTTTCCATATCTTGTCATGTTACAACCGAAAACGTAAATATATTTTGTTGGGATTTTATGTGATAGACCAACACAAAGTGACACATAATTGTGAAGTGGAATAAAAATGATAAATGGTCAATATTTGTAAAACCCCCTTTCTCTGCAATTATAGCTGCAAGTCTTTTTGGGGGTGTCTCTACCAGCTTTGCACATCTAGAGAGGACATATCTGCCCATTCTTCTTCTTCTTTGTAAAATATCTCAAGCTCTGTCAGATTGGATGGAGAGCGTCTGTGATCAGCAATTTTCAAGTCTGGCCACAGATTCTCAATGGGATTTAGGCCTGGACTGTGACTGGGCCATTCTAACACATGAATATGCTTTGATGGAAACCATTCCATTGTAGCTCTGGCTGGATGTTTGGGGTTGTTGTCCTGCTGGAAGGTGAACCTTCCACCCCGGTCTCAAGTCTTTTGCAGACTCTAACAGGTTTTCTTCTAAGATTGTCCTTTATTTGGCTCCATCCATCTTCCCATCAACTCTGACCAGCTTCCCTGTCCCTGCTGAAGAAAAGCATCCCCACCACATGATGCTGCCACCACCATGTTTCACGGTGGGGGTGGTGTGTTCAGGGGGGTGGGCAGTGTTAGTTTTGCACCACACATAGCGTTTTGCTTTTAGGCCAAAATGTTTAATGTTGGTCTCATCTGATCAGATCACCTTCTTCCACATGTTTGCTGCCCCCTCCCCCACATGGCTTCATAGAAACTGGACTTCTTATGACTTTCTTTCTCCAATGTCTTTCTTCTTGTCACTCTTCCATAAAGGGCAGATTTGTGGAGAGACGACTAATGCCCCGTACACACGAGAGGACTTATGTCCGACAGACTTCCAAAGGAGTTCCGCCGGAATTCCGCCGGAGTTCTGACAGACTTTTCGGCCGAACGGACTTGGCCACACACGATCACACTAAACTCCGACGGATTCGAACGTGATGACGTACGATCCGACTCGAATAAGGAAGTTCATAGCCAGTAGCCAATAGCTGCCCTAGCGTCGGTTTTAGTCCGTCGGAGTAGCATACACACGAGCGGATTTTTCGAAGGGGACCGGGTCCGGCGGAGTTCCGTCGGGAAAATTTGAAGCATGCTTCATTTCTAAAGTCCGTCAGACTTTTGCGAAGCTAAAGTCCATTGCAGCCCACACACGATCGGATAGTCTGACGGACTCGGTCTGACGGACTTCGGATGTTGAAAAGTCCGCTCGTGTGTACGGGGCATAATAGTTGTCCTGTGGACAGATTCTCCCCCCTGAGCTGTGGATCTCCACAGCTCCTCCAGAGTTACCATGGGCCTCTTGGCTCTTCTCCGACGAATGATCTCCTTGCCCGGCTGGTCGGTTTAGGTGGATGGTCTTGGTAGGTTGGCAGTTGTGCCATACTCTTTCCATCCATTTTCCGATGATGGATTGAACAGAGCTCTGTGAGTTGGGAGATTTTTTTATAACCTAACCCTGCTTTATACTTCTCCACAACTTCATCCCTGACCTGTCTGGTGTGTTCCTTTACGGATGAACTTCATTTAATTTACAACATATTTTACATCTTTTCACGGGTGTTTTATATACATATTGTTTATATGGACTTGATAAATTAGGTAATTGTTCATACCATTTCCATATGGGCATGGATTAATACATTTTTTTTCCTCTATATATTTTTTAATAATCAATATTTTATTTTTTGTTTTGATGAATGAGACATCTGTTCACTACATGTGGGATTATACACAACTAATTGATGTACTTAATTGTATTGTGATATATAGTTGTAAATGACACAATTGTTTAGGTAATTTTTCCCCAAAAATTCTGGAGAATTTCCTCACATAATGTTTTGCCCATTATTAATTTGGATTTAGCGCAGCTCTGTCGTGGTTTTTTTGGTGTGTTCCTTGGCCTTCGTGATGCCGTTTCCTCACTAAGGTTCTCTAACAAACCTCTGGGGGCTTCACAGAACAGCTGTATTTATACTGAGATTACATACAAGTGGACACTTTTTACTAATTAGGTGACTTGTGAAGGCAAATGGTTACGTTAGATTTTAGTTGGGGGGGTATCAGAGTAAAGGGGGCTGAATAACAAATGCACACCACACATTTCACATATGCATTTGTAAAAAAAAAATTGGAAAACCATTTATCATTTTCCTTCCACTTCACAATCATGTGTTGGTCTATCACATAAAATCCCCAAAAAATGCATTTACGTTTTTTTGGGTGTAACATGACAAAATGTGGACAATGTCAAGGGGTATGGCACAGTGGTGTAGTGGTTAGCACTCTCACCTAGCACTCTCGCTGGTTCGAATCCCAACCAGGATACCACCTGCCTGGAGTTTGCATGTTCTCCTTGTGCCTGCGTGGGTTTCCTCCGGGTACTCCCGTTTCCTCCCACACTCCAAAGACATGCAGGTAGGCTAATTGGCTTCTGTCCAAAATTGACCCCTAGTATATGAATGGGGGACTTTGGATCATGGGCTCCTTGAGGGTAGGGACCAATGGGAGTGTGCAATGTACAGGGATATGGACAATTGTAGACACCTCACTCAGGATGGACTGGTGTCTTTATTAAACCTTACTAACTATGTAACTATGAATACTTTTTCAAGGCACTGTAAGAAATTTTGGCTTTATATATAGTTTAACCACTTCCCGACCAGCGCACGACGATGTACGTCGACAGAATGGCACGGGCAGGCATATTGGCGTACAGGTACGTCCAATATTCAATGCCGCCCTGCCATCGGGAGCGCGCCACCGGCGGGGCACTCCCACGCTGGTCGGGACCCCCGTGAGTCCAGTCGTGGGACCCGCGGACTCGATCGCCGCGGCCATCCCCGCGATCGTCTCACGGAGCGGCCGAATGGAGGAAATGCCGTGTAAACAGCATTTTTCCATTCTGCCTAGCAACTAGTGACGCTGATCTCTGCTCCATGTGATTGGAGCAGAGATCAGTGTTCACTAAATGAAAGCCCAACCCCCCCACAGTTAGTAACACACCCCTAGGAACACTTGACCCCTACACTGCCACCCACTGGTTAACCCCTTCACTGCCAGTGTCATTTACACAGGAATCACTGCATTTATATAGCACTGATTACTGTATAAATGACAATGGTCCCAAAAATGTGTCAAAAATGTCCGATGGGTCCCCCACAATGTCGCAGTCACAATAAAAATCGCTGATCCCCGCCATTACTAGTAAAAAAAATAAAATAAAAAATTATTAATAAAAATGCTATAAAACTATCCCTATTTTGTAAACGCTATAACTTTTGCGCAAACCAATCAATAATCGTTTATCCCTTTTTTTTTACCAAAAATATGTAGAAGAATACGTATCGACCTAAACTGAGGGAAAAAAATGTTTTTTTATATATTTTTTGGAGGATATTTATTATAACAAAAAGTAAAAAATAATGCGTTTTTTTCAAAATTGTCGCTCTATTTTTGTTTATAGCGCAAAAAATAAAAACCGCAGAGGTGATCAAATACCACCAAAAGAAAGCTCTATTTGTGGGAAAATAAGGACGTCAATTTTGTTTGGGAGCCACGTCGCACGACCGCGCAATTGTCAGTTAAAGCGATGCAGTGCCGAATCGCAAAAAGTGGTCTGGTCTTTGACCAGCAAAATGGTCCGGTCTGCAAGTGGTTAATGAATCTCTGAACAGTAAAATGTTGGAAAATTCTAGAAAACAGTCCATTGAAAAAATGATTTAATATATAAGTTGATTTCTGTGTATTTGTTCCTATTATAAATAATTGAAACTCGTGGCGCTAAACCAAGTGACTGTTACACCACTAAATAGTATACTACAAAGTGCAGCAAATATAGCTGAAAAACAATTGTATACATAACCCCTTCCCACCAAGCGTACGCAGATGTGCGTACTTCGGCTTCCGGGGGGTATACCGGGATGATGCCCGCACCTGCAGGCATCATCCTGGTACCGTTTTCTTCAGCAGGCGATTGGCTTTCCAGCCATAACAACCGATGCGGCTAAAAGCCGCTCGGCTGTTATGCCGGAGGAGCGGGAGGGGACGCCCCCCCCCCTCCCGCCGCCTCCCGCCGCTGTTACCGGTGCTCCCGTTCGATCGGGAGCACCGATTCCATGTGCGATGCCTCCGGCCGCTGGGGAGGAACTGGAACGAAGCCATAATCGGCTTCGTTCAGTCTCCTCATAGTAAACACGGAAGCGAAGTCATGACGTCACTTCCCGTTTACTCGGCTGCCAATGGCGCCGGTTTTAAAAAAATATAAGTTTTCGGTGATCTGAATACATTGAAGTGTAAAGGAGGGGTGGGGGGTCTTTTAGACCCCCGATCCCTCCATAAAGAGTACCTGTCACCACCTATTACTGTCACAAGGGATGTTTACATTCCTTGTGACAGCAATAAAAGTGATCAATTTTTTTTTTTTTTTTAACAATTTAGTCATTTTAAAATAAATAAAATAAAGAAAAAAATAAAAAAAACATTTTTAAAGCGCCCGTCGTCCCCGCGAGCTCGCGAAGCAAAGAAAACGCATACGGAAGTCGCGCCCGTGTATGTAAACGGTGTTCAAATCACACATGTGAGGTATCGCCGCGATCGTTGGAGCGAGAGCAATAATTCTAGCACTAGACCTCCTCTGTAACACTAAACTGGTAACCGTAAAAAAAATTTAAAGCGTCGCCTATTGAGATTTTTAGGTACCGTACTTTGTCGTCAATCCACAAGTGCGTGCGATTATAAAGTGTGACATGTTTGGTATCTATTTACTCGGCGTAACATTATCTTTCACATTATGTAAAAAAATTGGGCTAATTTTACTGTTTCGTTTTTTTTTTAATTCATGAAAGTGTCCCTTTTCCCAAAAAGTTGCGTTTAAAACACTGCTGCGCAAATACCGTGTGACATAAAATATTGCAACAATCGCCGTTTTATTCTCTAGAGTCTCTGCTAAAAAAAATATATATATATATATATATATATATATATATATATATATATATATTGTTTGGGGGGTTCCAAGTAATTTTCTAGCAAAAAATATGGATTTTTACTTGTAAACACCAAATGCCAAAAATAGGCTTAGTCATGAAAGGGATAAATAAAAAAATAAAAAAAATTATTAATAGTAAATAAACATGAAATAAAAATAAATAACCCAGTGAATAAGTGATAGTTCACACTATACATTTAAACACTCCTCGGGGAGTATTGCAGAGCATATGCAGTGTTCATACAATGTTGCAAAAGTCCGGGAGTCTCCAAAACATATTTCACTTTAACAAGCAATATTGATCAGTGTTTTTTGTTTTTTTTTTCTCTCAAACCGCCTCTCCTTCACCACGCCGCTGTGAAACGTGATTCCTCTCCCCCTTATGTGAATTAACTCACCGACTAAATCAGCCTCACACTCTACGCTTTCCAAACCCTTTTTTTGCAGGGATGTGGATGACAGGCATACAACCCTTCACTTCAGCGGGAGAAAAGCTGACCCAATTGAAAAAGGGAAATGCTCCCATAGCTTGATACCGTAGAAAAAAAAAACCTTTTAATCACACATAAGAAGATCCTCACATTTAAAAAACGTGTAACCCACGCCAAATAAGTCAAGCCACGGCACACTTTAACACAGCTGGTTGCCAAAGCATTGGTGATTTTTTAGCGGGCCCAGCTATGGGTGTCCGCAGGTAGGGGCAAGGGGGGTCAAGTGCCCCCCCCCCGGAATCAGGGATGAGATCTTAAATTCAACACAGTTCCATCACTATCGGGGTGCGGCAGCCCACACCCATGTGCAACCCACAAGTGGGGTGACACCATCAAGGTTCTGCCAAGCCCCCCTATCAGTGTAGTGTGACTGCGGGCTCTTTTCCGTGCTCAGTCCAGCAGAGAACTCGGCGGCCATGCTATCAGGTTTCCCCCGGTCACCCCCCCTTTATCCTGTCAGGGAGAAGAGACGACGGTTCTCACCAGGTTCCTTGCCCAGCTTCCTGCCAGCTCTGTTCCTTCCCTATTGCCCATAACTGAGGGCCAATCAAAGGAGAGGAGAGAATCATGGGACATGTAGTCCCAAAGATTAGAGGCCCCATTTTCCACAGGGAGGAGGATACAGCTCGATCAAGAGAGAAATTGAGAGACTGTAGCCTGGGAAAAAAGCTGAGGGAGAGAGTGCTACAGGAAAAAGAACAAGGATTTTGCTGGGCAGAAGCCAGAGAGAGAGAGAGAGAGAGACACTCTGCCCAGCACCACCAAAGAGAGAACTACACTGCCCTGCGCCACCAGAGAGAGCCATGCTGTCCAGCACCGCCAGAGAGAGAAAGACAGTCACTGCCAGGGTACAGACATGCTACACTACTGACCAGAGTCGCCCCCGGGGCGAGTGAGCGATCGTCCAGCCGGAGGGATCACTGGTGTTGTTTAGCTGGATCTGGTAAGAGGGCCTGTTGGCCATTATCTATTACTTTTTTTTTTTTTTTTTATTTCAAATACTTTATTGTTTTAAACAAAATGTGATCAGACAGGAAAAACAGATAATAATTGACATGTAGCATCAACAGAATACACAGCTCCGAATAACAATACATTTCCAGTAAACATAAAACAAGTAGATAACCAAGACCCCCGAAGGGGAGCAGAATTTTCATGAGATACCAATCGCTGGTCTCAAGTCTTATCCAGAAGGGAGCTGGTTATACTAAGTAAACGTTAGTGGCAAAAGTTGAAAACTAATCAGCCTCAGAGAAATTGGTTACCAATGCACAAGGGATGGCTTGTGGAAAAGCAGGAAATACAAGTCATAGAGGGAAAGTTGCATAGGGGTAGTACTAAAGTCACATCAAGGCTCTCATTGGGGGTCAGGGGGTGAGAAAGGGAGAGGGAGGGGGGTGGTTAAGGGGGTAGGAAAAAGGGTGAGGGGGAGGGGGGGAGGGAGGAAGGAAGAGGCGGGAAAAGACAGGAATGGAAAGGAGAGATGTAGGTATAGAATAGAATAAGGGTGAGAATAAGAATAGGATGAAGAGTGAAAAAAGAGGGGTAGAGGGAAAGGGAAGGATAAGGAGGGGAGATGGGCAAAATGAGGGGGGGATCTCTGGCCACTCCCCGCTGCCAGGTAAGGGTGTATTAAAACTTAATCCAGGAATTCGGGTAGAAGAATTCGAAGAAAAAAAAAAAGAAAAGACTCCCATTAGGAGGCCGTAAGGGACAAATATTCTTGTGTAGTCTGGAAATGTAACCAGCAGGCCCACTTCACACTAAATTTAGACGGGGTATCGTGAGAAACGGCAATGAGCTTCTCCATGTCGGCTACTTTTTGGATTCTGGTAAACCAATCTTTAATGGTAGGAACTCGGGAGGATTGCCAGTGAATGGGTATGCATTGTTTTGCCGCGTTTATCAAATGCATTCCAAGAGATTTATGATAGGTGGAATGTGGCAGACTGGAATGGTGTAGAAGGAACAAGGCAGGATGAAATTCAAATGAGTAAGAAGAGATTTGTTCGGTAAGACGGTGTACTTCCTTCCAAAAGGTATGGATTAGAGGGCAGGACCACCATATGTGTAAGAGAGTTCCCTTCTCTTGGGAACATCTCCAGCAGGACTCGGGGACAATGGGTTTATATCTATGTATAATGTCTGGAGTGTGGTACCATCTAGATTGAATCTTGAAGCCATTTTCTTGGGTATTTACATTAGAGGACCCTTTGTGGATGTTAGCAAATATTCGTTCCCACTGATCTTCCGATAGTGAGATAGACAGGTCTCTTTCCCATTTAGTGCACGCGGGGGTATCATTCGCTTTAAGTTCCGCAAAAAGTAAAGTGTGTATATATGAGATAAGACGCGATTGAGGGGAAGTTTGGATACATAATTGTTCAAACGGGGAAAGTGGGCGGGAACAACAGTGGTCTCTATCTATGCTCTGTAGGTATGAGGCCGACATAAAATATTGCCATGGGGGAATGGGAGCCTCTCCGTTCCCAATCACGAGCTGAGCTCTGGTTAGGAGTTTGCCATTGTGAAAGAATTGATGTGCTCTGATTTGGTTCGTGGGCCAGCAGTCTACTAGAAAATCAGTTCTCCCTCCCGGTGGGAAATCAGGGTTGAATTTCAAAGGGGTTAGGGGGCCTGGAGCAGAGGAGATATTCAATTTTTTACAAGTGTGGTGAAAGCATCTCAGAGTCGGGCCTATAAGAGGGTGTTGCAGCAAGCTGTGAGGGACACGGTTAAGGGGAATCCACGGTATTGGGGCAAGAGGCACATCTGAGAAAGAAGCTTCCAGCGAAACCCAATCCTTGTTAGCTATGTGTACATTCCAATCCACTATCCTCGTCAAGTGAGTTGCAAGATAGTATCTGTGTAGGTTCGGAAGGCCTATACCCCCTAAATTTTTAGGGCGCGAAAGTAATGCATAACTGAGTCTGTGCTTACGCTTGCTCCATAGAAATTGTGTGCAAAGTCGCCTGTATTTATCAAAAAAGGACATAGGAATGTGGATGGGAATCGTCTGCAATAGGTAGAGCATACGTGGAAGAGCGTTCATTTTTAAGATTGCTGCCCTGCCAAACCAGGTAAACGTTGGTTTATCCCAGGCCTTGAGGTCTTTAGTCAATTGATTTAAAAGGGGAAGAAAATTAGTAGCGAATAGATCCGACAAAACTAGAGGAATCCGAATACCCAAGTATGTAATCGAATCTTTCTTCCAGACAAAGGGGAAATTCTCTTTACATTGGTCTACCACCGTTTGGGGCAATGAGATGTTGAGGGCAAAAGATTTTGCCAAATTGATTTTAAGGTTTGATAAAATTTGAAACTGTTTAAACTCTGAGAGCACTACTGGTAAGGTAATCAACGGATTGGAAAGAAAAAGCAGAATATCATCCGCGAAAGCCGCATACTTATATTCTTTCAATGGGGACTTAATGCCCTGAATGTCAGGGTTGGCAGAGATTTTACGGAGTAAGGGCTCAAGGGTCAGAACAAATAGAATGGGTGACAGGGGACAGCCCTGTCTCGTCCCATTACGGATGGGAAAGGCGTCCGACAGAGTGTAATTGGCTCTAACTTTAGCGACCGGGTTACCATACAATGCCATGATTAAACCTATTAAATGGGGTCCCAGGCCAATCGCTTGCAGCACCGCTTTCATATATTTCCAAGACACTCTGTCGAACGCCTTTTCCGCATCCAAGGAGAGAAAAAAGCCTTTCTGGTTGGAGCTCGTAATGAGATGGTGGAGGTTTACGGCTTTAATAGTGTTGTCCCTGGCTTCCCTTCCAGGGACAAAACCTGATTGATCTTGTGAAACTAAAGAGGGGAGAAAAGGGAGCAACCTATTGGCTATAATTTTAGAGAAAATTTTGATATCCGAATTTAGAAGGGAGATGGGCCTGTAATTACTAGGCTGGGATGGGTCTTTACCTTCCTTTGGTATGACAGCTATGTGTGCCTCCAGCATTCCTTGGGAAAGAGGGGAGGATGGGGAAAGGGAGTTGAAAGCTGCGAGAAAGGGCTTCCTCAACGAGTCAGAGAATGTTCTATAGTAGACTGCTGGCAGGCCATCTGGGCCTGGGCTTTTCCCGGGTTTCAAGCTCTTAATAGCAAGGTTCCACTCTGCTGAGGAAAGCGGAGACTCCAGGCTTTGCGAAGCTTCAGAAGAAAGCTTGTCGGGGGCAAATTGGGAAAGGAAAGAGGAGATCGCTTCGTCCTGAAGTGACAAACCTTCTGAGGTTGAACTCGGGTTCTGAAGGTTATAGAGGGATGAGTAATAGTTTTCGAACTCCTTAGCAATGTCCCTGTTATGGGTAATCAAGTCTCCCGCAGGGGAACGCAGATGGTGTATGACATTGTTATTGCGTCTCTTACGTAGTGCTTGGGCAAGGAAGCGACCACACTTATTCCCGTGTTCATAAAACAGCTTTTGAGATAAAATAAAAATTTTCTTAACGGTAAGGTTCAGGGTTTCGTTTATCAGAGCCCTCGTGTTTGTTAATTCGTCTAGGGTATGTTGGGCTAGTGTTCGTTTATGACTGGCTTCAAGATTCCTTAGTTTGGAGAACAGAGCAAGGAGTTCGGCCTTGCGTGCTTTCCTAAAGGATGCTGAGATTGCAATCATTTTACCTCTAATGACACATTTATGGGCCTCCCATTGAGTCAATTTAGATATGTCCGGTGTGTCGTTGTCCTTGAAATAGTCTGTAAGACATTTCCTCAAATCTTCCTCAACAGATTTATCTGTTAAGAGAGTCGGGTCAAGTTTCCAAATGAAAGTCCGGTCATTTGTCTCAGGTAAAGTAAGTGTCAAGGAAATAGGATGATGATCAGAGATTGTCATTGGTTCGATCGTCGTAGCCGTGAGTAGCGATAAGTCCTGCTGCGATAGAAAGAGGTAATCTATGCGAGAATATTTATTATGGGGGGCAGAAAAATAGGTAAAGTCTTTGGCCTTGGGATGCATAATGCGCCAGGTGTCGTGTACATTAAGATCATGAAGGCAGAGCTTGATTTGTTTAAGTGCTCTATACGTAAGGTGTGACTTTCCCGAGGAGGTGTCCAGCAATGGGTCTAGGGGCAGGTTGATGTCTCCCCCCATTATCAGAATTCCCTCTTGGAAGGATAGCAACCGTCTAACTATAGCTCTTAGGAAGGGGACTTGATGCGAGTTGGGACAATATATATTCGCCAGGGTGACAGGTCTGTTCTTGTGTGTCCCTTTCAAAAAGACAAACCTCCCTTGTTCATCCAATAGGGAATCAGTAATTGAGATTGACGAATTCTTGGAGAGTAAAATAGATACCCCCTTAGACTTAGTTAAGGGAGAGGTGGCGTGGAAGCCCACAGGGAAGTATGGGTTAGATAATTTTGGTACATGTTTTGAACAAAAATGGGTCTCCTGGAGAAAGATTACTTCAGCTTTGGTTTGTCTCGCATAGGAAAGTACTCGGGAGCGTTTCTCGGGAATGTTCAGACCCCGGGCATTCAAGGATAAAATTTTTAGCGTAAGGGGGGCCGACTTGGATTGGGGGCGTGACATAGTAGCCGATTAGTGAGTCTTACCGTGAACGTGGAACAGACAGCGGGAGAGGCCCAGAGACCCTGGGAGAAAGAGGGGAAGGGGGGGAAAGAGAGGAAGAAAGGGCACAGAAACTTAAAGGGGAGAGGCAAGGAAGGGAGGGGGGGAGAGGCAAGGAAGGGAGGGGGGGAGAGGCAAGGAAGGGTGGGGGGGAGAGGTAAGGAAGGGTGGGGGGGAGGGATACTCCACAAGAAATTGCAGAGACTGCACCGGTTGACGGGTATGACCCGCACACCTTCGTCAGACAACAGATGTAACCGGGCAAGATCGGGAGAACTACTTGAGTTACCCGCTTGGGAGACAGAAGTCCGGAAACGGATCGAGAGGGGAGTCATAGGTCCTACCGAGGCTTCTGTAGCAGAAGGGAGGTAGGGGGAGGGTAGCAAGGGCTAGGCCCAGGAAGGTATAAGAAGCCCACCCGGGTCAGCCCATCATGTATTCTAAATTACCCATGGTGAGGTGCACAAATCGTTCAAAAGGTATGCTAGTGTAGCCTCAGGACAGTCATGATAAAAAGATGAATAGTCATTATCTAAATAACCAGGATTAAATAGATAATATTTAGGGACATAACTACAGTGAATACAGTGAATAACAGAAGGTGTGGGGTTATTCCCAAATGGTATCTGGGAACATGCAATGAGGAAGAGAGGAAGAGAGCCGAGCGATGAAGCAATGGGGGTAAGGAAAAAAGAAAAAAAATATTATATAGTAAAACCGTATAATAAATGTGGGAAGCCAAGAACAGAGATTAATGAACATAAAACAGTCGTTGGGAGCTTTTACTGCAAAAAACATAGTACCTGACACCACTGTGGAAAGCTACATCCCATCCGAACAACCTGAGTAGGAATCAACACAATAAAATAAACATTTCTTACAAAACCAAAATGATCACACTAGCTGCAAAAACATAAGGCATTGCAAGAAGTAAGGTGAAGGGGGAGAATCCCCTACCGGGGGGATAGGGTGAGGACAAATAGGTTTTAACTTTTAAAACGACTACAATTCCCCCTTACATTGACCCACACACAAAGAGGTATCTTTGGAACTGGAGAGGCCACACTCGAGTCCATGACCTACGGAGTTGCAAGAGGTCCATATGCATATCCATCCTTTTAGGGAGGAATGGTGGTGCCATGAATGCAGGGAACGTGAGAGGAATTGCTGGCTCCAGCATGCGGAGCAGGCGCTCACAGAGTATGGGATGTGAGAAAAGGCTGTCACCCGAGTGTGGCATCTCCCGGGCCAGTCATGTCACTAAAAACCCAAAGATAGCGGAATAACTGTCCTGAGAGCAGGGAAATGGTAGTCATTGGGAGCGTTTGAGCCCCAAAAAGAGACTAAAATTTCCCTGATCTAAAGGTTCAGCATCTCCCAGTATGACAGCACTTAACACATTGGTAGTAGAAAGCAAGAAGAGAGAGAGAAGGGATAAAAGAAAAGTGAATGAGAAAGACGAGGGGGGAGGAGGGGTAGAGAGGTGAGCAGGAAAGTAGAGAGAAGAGGCTATAGAATAGTAAAGTGGAGTATTGTGGTTGGAAAGCAATTTAGGATAGCATGTTCAACCAAAAGGAATAATGTACCAAATTCACTCTGTATCTAGAAAATACCAATAAGGGGCAGTCCCAGGAGTCAAGGGTGGTCCTAATGCAGTACTTCAATGTCTTAGGGAATCCAAGTTTGTCGTCCTGAAGTGTTCCTGGTGTCTCTGCATACAAAATCCAGTGGAAAAGTGATAACGGTGAAATAGTAGAGACCTTCACATGAGGTGGTAGTGAGCTCATGACTTTAAAAATATAAAGGGCAGAAGGGCAGTGGGGGGAAGAGGAGAACAGGCAGAATACGGGAATCATAGTGCTTGAGATTTAAAATGAGGGGGTTAGGGCAAGGGGCGAAATGGGGGCAAAAAAAAAAAGGGTCCAGGGTTAAGGTAATTAAAAGCAGATTGGGCATGACATGGCAAATCCTGATTGACACCGGGTAAGTCTCAATGTGCGGGGCAATGCACAGAGAAATAAAAGTAAGAACCAAAAACAATGGAGTAGAGACGAAGGGCAGAAAAACAAAAAGCCATAAACAGTACCTTAACTTCGGATGGGAGCAGTATGCAAAAGAGAAATGTAGATACTAATGGATTCTGGCCCTGCGGTGCGCAGGAGAGGCTGAGGGACTTCCATTTCTTGGCGCTCCGGCATCACGTGCAGGTGAACGAGGAGGAAGGGGGTGAGGACGGCGGCGGCCTAGGTTGAAATTTCCCGCTTCTGCTATACCGTCCATGGAGAACGATCGGGTAAGTGTGGAGAGGCGAAAGTCACTGTACCAATCTGGCAGATCCACGGGTGGTATATCCAGGGTAAAGAAGAAATGGTCCAGGTCCTCTGGCACTCTGAGCAACGCTGTTTTGCCATGATGGGATGCCGTCAGACCGAATGGAAACTTCCACCTGTATATTATAGACCTGGCCCTCAAGGCTTCCAGGAGGGGGCGGAGTTCCCTTCTCCTTTGTAGAGTGATACCGGACAAGTCCTGGTAAATTTTTACGGTAGCTCCCTGTACCATGACTCGATCATGTGTCCTGGCAGCATGGAGGATTTGCTCTTTGAGGTGAAACTCCATGAGGCAGCACACCACGTCCCGGGGGGGGTCTGTCTCTCTCCCTCTTGGGCGCAAAGCTCTGTGGATGCGTTCAAAGTTGATCTGGGTGTCAGGAGGGCGGTCTAAAATTTCATTAAACAGCATGGCAACAGTCTGGGACAGTTGAGAGGGCTCGATGGTCTCAGGTATACCTCTCACTCTGAGATTCCGGCGTCTTCCCTGGTTATCTAAGTCCTCCAAATGCCTGTTAATATCCCGGAGATGAACAGCGTGGGACTCTGTTATCTGTTGCACATGGCATAGAGCGTTGTCCTGCTTCACTTGATTCGCCTCTACTTCCTCAACCCTCAGTGTCATGGCGTGGATATCTGACCGCATGTCCGAAATCGCCGCCATGAGTGTGTTTTTAATATCCGCTGCCACGCTGCGGAGGTCGTCAATGCTCACCGCCGCAGCCTGGTTCGGAGGTCGGTCTGTCCTGGGGCTAGCGGCGAGTTGTGCCTCTGGTCTATTAGGGCTGGCGCTTGGAGATCTACCGCCACGCGCCTCTGCCTGAGAGGCCTGCATCCTGCCGGAGGGCCTCGCACGGAATATGTCCGGAATTGGCCGGGCGGAGAGGTCGTCGGATCCCCTGGGAGATCTGGACCGGGTAGCGGAGGTATCTCTGGGTGTCCTCACCATGTCAGGAGTATAGAAGAGGGCTATAAAGCTGAAGTTGCTGGCCTCGAGGACGGAGCTCCAGATCTAAGCGTCCATCTCGGGTCGAATCCAGGCCACGCCCCCCCATTATCTATTACTTAACCTAGGGATTGTACTAAGTCTGCCGTCTCTGACCATGATAATCTGATAATGACATTGTCGAAAAAGGGCGGCGCATGGGTGACCCTAAAATTATGCCCCCCCTTGAAAAAAGTTCTGCGGACGCCCATGGGCCCAGGGTATGCGAGACACACTCTTTAAATCTCTCACCGCTCCTTGGCCTCGCCAGCACCCTGGTGAAGATAGATGTGAGCTGACCTGGATACAATGGTGGATAAACTGGTCTATTCGAAAAAAAACACATGGCGGATTAGGTGTAAAGTTGATAAATGTAAAGTTCTGAACTGTGGAGCTAAAAACATACATGTGTCATAGAATCTAGGAACAGAGAACTAGGTGAGACAATGATGACCCTGGATTTAGGTATTCTAGTAGCTCATAGACGTAACAAAAGCATGCAATGGAAATCTGTAGCGTTTGATAGAAGAGGTAGCGTTGATAGAAAACGTTTGCTCCTCAGCACATCTCCCGATCAGAGTGGTGGTCAGCGGTTGGGTAGCAGCAGAAGCAAGTATTTGTTTTCTTCTTTACGGGTGAGCGCTTTACTGAAAGGTTTTCGTTATGTGAGCGGGCCTCTTTTGCCGTTTCTGCTTGTGGTTATACCGATTGGGAATCAGAGCAACTTTTCCATTTCCACTACGGGCCCGGTTTATATGGCGATATGTTTTTCAATGCTTAAATTGGAACTTAAAGAGGAAGTAAACCCTGATGGGTGTTACTTCCTCTTTCATTCCCTGCAAAGGCAAAGCATAATGGACTACTATGCATCGCATCGCATCGCATCGCATAGTAGCCCATTATGTGTCACTTACCTGACACACGAACCAGCAAAGTCGCCGCTGTCCCCTGTAGTCCGCCGCATCCATCTTGTTGGTGGGGTCTCGCAGCTCCGCCGCTGTCATTCGGCGAAACCGCGATGACGTCACTCCCGTGCATGCGCACGGGAGCCGACACGCGCGGCAGCTCCGTCGCTGAGAATGCCGCGCTCAGTGCGCCTGCGCGCCGCTGTCTACGCCGTAGACAGCGGTGCCTGTTTTCGGGCAAAGATCTCCTAAACCGTATAGGTTTAGGAGATATTGCTTGGACCTACAGGTAAGACTTAATCTAGGCTTACCTGTAGGTCAAAGTGGTTTGTAAGGGTTTACAACCACTTTAAGTCCTGATAGAGGACTTCAAGCTGGCCCCTTTTGCAGCTTTACTATAGCTAAAACAGAAAAAAATAAGTGTCTTTACTGTTCAACCGCGCCCCCTTTAATCGTCGGGGGTAGCGGGTGTGTGCGCCCGCTGCGTACAGCATGACTGTGCCCCGCGGGTCCCATGGACTCGATGTCCGCCGGTGTCCCGCGATCATGTCACGGAGCCGCAGAACAAGGAGATTCCTATGTAAACAAGGAATTTCCCCCGTTATGCCTAGTGACACGAGCGGGATCTACTGCCCCCTGTCATCGGGAGCAGTGATCTCTGTCATGTCAGCGGTAGCCCCCCCCCCCGAGTTAGAATCACTCCCTAGAGCACATTTAACCCCTTGATCGCCCCCTAGTGTTTAACCCTTGGCCTGCCAGTGACATTTACACAGTAATCAGTGCATTTTTATAGCACTAACCACTGTATAAATGACAATGATCTCAAAATAGCATCAAAAGTCTCCGCCATAATGTCGCAGTCGCGATAAAAATTGCAGATCGCCACCATTACTAATAAAAAAACAATATAATAATAAAAATGCCATAAATCTATCCCCTATTTTGTATAACTTTTGTGCAAATCAATCAATATATGCCTTTTTACCAAAAACTTGTAGAATAATATGTATCGGCCTAAACTGAGGAAAAACAATGTTTTTATATATTTTCGGGGGATATTTATTATAGCTAAAAGTAAAAAAATATTTTTTTCAAAATTGTTACTCTGTACCTCAGAGGTGATCAAATACCAACAAAAGAAAGCTCTATTTGTGGGAAAAAAAGGACTTCAATTAAGTTTTGGTGTAACGTCGCACGACCGCGCAATTTTCAGTGCCGTTGCAGTGCCGAATTGCAAAAAGTTCTCTGGTCAGGAAGGAGGTTAAATCTTCAGAGGGCTGAAAGCGGTTCAAATACAGTAATACATTGTCTCATCCTGCTCTGCACATGCTCAGTTGCTCTCTGTTCTCGGCGCTGTGCCTAAAATCGGAGCCACTAGAGGCCGGTCAGCTTTAATATTTACTGAGGGGGAAGAAAGCAACAAAAGTGAACACAGAATCGAGAGAGAAAAGGAGAGCAGAAGAGGTGACAGGCCAAACTCTGCTGTCAGGGAGACATCAAAGAGTTCAACTTACAAGAATAGTGTCTTCTCTTATCCACCTTTTGCTCGAAACAGGTTGATACTTTTACTTGTGCTATATTTGAATTAGGGTATAGCTACAGTGGTGTGAAAAAGTGTTTGCCCCCTTCCTCATTTCCTGTTCCTTTGCATGTTTGTCACACTTAAGTGTTTCGGAACATCAAACCAATTTAAACAATAGTCAAGGACAACACAAGTAAACACAAAATGCAATTTGTAAATGAAGGTGTTTATTATTAAAGGTGAAAAAAATCCAAACCATCATGGCCCTGTGTGAAAAAGTGATTGCCCCCTAAACCTAATAACTGGTTGGGCCACCCTTAGCAGCAACAACTGCAACCAAGCGTTTGCGATAACGTGCAATGAGGCTTTTACAGCGTCCTGGAGGAATTTTGGCCCACTTATCTTTGCAGAATTGTCCTAATTCAGTTACATTAGTGGGTTTTCGAGCATGAACGGCCTTTTTAAGGTCATACCACAACATCTCAATAGGATTCAGGTCAGGACTTTGGCTAGGCCACTCCAAAGTCTTCATTTTGTTTTTCTTCAGCCATTCGGTGGTGGACTTGCTGGTGTGTTTAGGATCATTGTCCTGCTGCAGAACCCAAGTTCGTTTCAGCTTGAGTACATGAACAGATGGTCGGACATTCTCCTTCAGGATCTCTTGGTAGACAGCAGAATTCATAGTTCCTTTTATCACGGCAAGTCTTCCAGGTCCTGAAGCAGCAAAACAGCCCCAGACCATCACACTACCACCACCATATTTTACTGTTGGTATAATGTTCTTTTTATGAAATGCAGTGTTCCTTCTATGCCAGATATACTTGGACACACACCTTCCAAAGAGTTCCACTTTTGTCTCATCGGTCCACAGAATGTTGTCCCAAAAGTCTTGGGGATCATCAAGATGTGTTGTGGAGAAATTGAGACGAGCGTTGATGTTCTTTTTGCTCAGCAGTGTTTTTCTCCTTGGAACTCTGCCATGCAGGCCATTTTTGCCCAGTCTTTTCCTGATGGTGGAGGCATGAACGCTGACCTTAACTGAGGCAAGTGAGGCCTGCAGTTCCTTGGACGTTGTTGTGGGGTCTTTTGTGACCTCTTGGATGAGTCGTCGCTGTGCTCTTGGGGTAATTTTGGGCGGCCGGCCACTCCTGGGAAGGTTCACCACTGTTCCATGTCTTCGCCATTTGTGGATAATGGCTCTCACTGTGGTTTGCTGGATTCCCAAAGCTTTGGAAATGGCTTTATAACCCTTTCCAGACTGATAGATCTCAATTACTTTCTTTCTCAATTGTTCCTGAATTTCTTTGGGTCTCGGCATGATGTGTAGCTTTTAAGGATCTTCTGGTGGACCTTACTGTGTCAAGCAGCTCCTATTTAAGTGATGCCTTGATTGTGAACAGGTGTGGCAATAATCAGGCCTGGGTGTGGCTAGAGAAATTGAACTCAGGTGTGGACAACCACAGTTATAGTATGTTTTAACAAGGGGAGCAATCACTTTTTCACACAGGGCCATGATGGTTTGGATTTTTTTTCACCTTTAATAATAAACACCTTCATTTACAAATTGCATTTTGTGTTTACTTGTGTTGTCCTTGACTATTGTTTAAATTGGTTTGATGTTCCAAAACACTTAAGTGTGACAAACATGCAAAGGAACAGGAAATGAGGAAGGGGGCAAACACTTTTTCACACCACTGTATATGAGTTATAGTAAAATGTGAATAAGTACTGTTTTGACACTATTTGTGTGTTTTGATATATAATATACTTTAAAATATCAGTAAAAAAATCATTAAACAAACAAAAAAAATCTCCCTGATCGTCTCTCCTTTCTCACTTCAGCACTGTAAAGCTTCTGTCAGCCTTTCTCTCTAGCTAAGCCAAGACATCCAGCCAAGCCTGGACATATGCATATTTTAACCACTTGCTTACTGGGCACTTAAAACCCCCCTCAGTCCCAGACCAATTTTCAGCTTTCAGCGCTGATGCACTTTGAATGACAATTGCGCGGTCACACAACACTGTACCCAAATGAAATTTTTATCATTTTTTTCCCACAAATAGAGCTTTCTTTTGGTGGTATTTAATTACAGCTGGGAGTTTTATTTTTTGCTAAACAAACAAAAAAAGATGCAAAAAAAAAATCATGTTTAATAGTTTGTTATAAAATTTTGCAAACGGGTCATTTTTCTCCTTAATTGAAGTGCGCTGATTAGGCGGCACTGATTGGCTGCACTGGTGGGCTGCATTGGTGGGCACTGATAGGCTGCATTGGTGGGCACTGATAGGCTGCACTGGTGGGCACTGATAGGCATAGTTAAGGCGGCACTAATAGGCACAGATAAGGCGGCACCGATGGGCACAGATAAGGCGGCACTGATGGGCAAAGATGGGCACAGATGGGTGGCATGGATGGGTGGCACGGATGGGTGGCACGGATGGGCACTGATAGGTACCACTGATAGATGGGACTGATGGGCACTGATAGGTGGCACTGATAGGTGGCTCTGATAGGTGGCACTGCTGGGCACTGATGGGCGGCACTGCTGGGCACTGGTAGATGACACTGATGGGCACGGATAAGTGGCACTGGGGTGCAGCACCTTTGAGGCAGATTGTGGGCACTGCTGGGTGGCACTGCTGGGTGGCACTGTGGGCACTGCTGGGTGGCACTATGGGCACTGCTGGGTGGCACTGACGGGGGCACTTACTTTTTAAACATGTGGCACTGCAGGGGGCAGGTGGGCACTGGCAGGGGGCAGGTGGGCACTAGCAGGGCTGGCCGTGATCGGGACTGATGCCCCGATTACGGCCGCCGGTGATCGGCTTTTTTTTTTCTCCTTGAGCTGTCAGCGCGAGGAGGAATACTAGCCGATTACCGGCTCCGTTATATCACATGATCAGCTGTCATTGGCTGACAGCTGATCACGTGATAAGGGGTCGGGATCGACCCCTTGCACGGATCGGTGATCAGGCGAGTCTCGTAGACTCGCCGATCATAAAGCGCGCCGCGCGCGCCCCTCAGGGGGGGCGCAGGCCGCTCGTGCACGGGACGACGTCAATAGACGTAGTCCCGGAAAAGGAGATCCGCGCTGTAGCCGTCATTTGGCTATAGCGCGGATCTCAAGTGGTTAATTAGAGAAAGTAACATGCAGTTCTTGAGACTAATGCCGCGTACGCACGACTGGACTTTCGGGCAGACCAGGTCTTGCCGACGGAATTTTGGCGGAGTTCCAATGGAATTTCCAAAGGAATGGACTTTGCCACATACGAACGGACTAAGTCCATTCGAAAGCCCGTTCGTTTTGAACGTGATGACGTACGACGGGACTAAAAAAGGAAGTTCAATAGCCAGTAGCCAATAGCTTCCCTTGCGTCGTATTTTGGTCCGTCGGACCAGCACACAAACGAACGGTTTTCCCGATAGGAATTGAGTCCATCGGACAGATTTGAAACATGTTCTATTTCTAGGTCCGTCGGATTTTTTAAACGAAAAACGATCTGACTAGCCCACATGCTCCTAAGTGAACCCAGGCTTGTCATAGTGACTTCAGCCTGGGTTCACCACACAGGAATGGTGTGGGAAACTGCATACGATTAGGAATTGCCTTGTATTCCTTTTCAAATCGCATGCAATTCTTTGGAGTGCGATTTGAGCCCATTATTTTGTATGGGAGCAAATCGCACCACAAATGTACCGATACTCGCTACTTGACTGAAATAATCAGCAGTTGTATTTGCCAGCAAGAAAAACAATATTGGTACAACCATAGTCTCAAAAAAAGGACCAGATGAAATTGGCGCACAACTCGCAGATAGGAACAAAAGTGGCGAACATGGTGGTTGCATTTGGTGCAATGCATTAACAATGGCTATTTACCCCAGAAAAAAATGTCACAGGCCTTTTATTGGATTCCCCCAACCGTCCTTTGGTGACTCTCAGGTGACAACCTGGTCAGATCTGACCACCTCTCCTTGAGGTCAGGTGACAACCTGGTCAGATCTGACCACCTCTCCTTGAGGTCAGGTGACAACCTGGTCAGATCTGACCACCTCTCCTTGAGGTCAGGTGACAACCTGGTCAGATCTGACCACCTGTCCTTGAGGTCAGGTGACAACCTGGTCAGATCTGACCACCTCTCCTTGAGGTCAGGTGACAACCTGGTCAGATCTGACCACCTCTCCTTGAGGTCAGGTGACAACCTTGTCAGATCTGACCACCTCTCCTTGAGGTCAGGTGACAACCTGGTCAAATCTGACCACCTCTCCTTGAGGTCAGGTGACAACCTGGTCAAATCTGACCACCTCTCCTTGAGGTCAGGTCACAACCTGGTCAAATCTGACCACCTCTCCTTGAGTTCAGGTGACAACCTGGCAGGATCTGACCACCTCTCCTTGAGGTCAGATGACAACCTGGTCAGATCTGACCACCTCTCCTTGAGTTCAGGTGACAACCTGGTCAGATCTGACCACCTCTCCTTGAGGTCAGGTGACAACCTGGTAGGATCTGACCACCTCTCCTTGAGGTCAGGTGACAACCTGGTCAGATCTGACCACCTCTCCTTGAGGTCAGAGTAGACACACTCCTAGTGATTTTCACACACATAAGCTGATCCCGCAGCAGCCTGTCTTCGGGGGAAAGTAGCCCAGAATTTCAACCAGCCCCTTAAGTGAAAAGGCTGTGCACAACTGCACCATCAGCGCAAGGTTAGAGGATTCATCCCTCCCAATCTCTTTGAAGCCTCCAGAGTCCAGAATCCAATCCGTGAGTTACCAATCTTAGAGAAAACGGCAAAACTAATTTTCTCTATTCAAAATGGACATTCTGGAGCCCCTCAACCTGCAATAATGGCTGAGCACAGCACTATCACACACACACACATCTTTTGTGCCATTAGAAGAAAGATATCCTCTACTAGAGATGGGCCGAATACCCCCCTGTTGGGTTTGCACTAGAACTCCCGAACAGAGAAAAGGTTCTGACCCAAACATCGAACCCAATTAAAGTCTATGGGGTCTGAACTTGAAAAATCAAAAGTCCCCATTTTTGAAGGCTTATATGCAAGTTAATGGCCAAAAAAGGGATATGGAGATCTGGGTAGTGCCCTGGGGGGGGGCATGTTTTAATGCAATTTTTTTTTTTAAAGATAATTTTTACAGGAGCAGTGATTTTAATGAGGCATAGAGTGCAACAATAAAAAATAAAAAGTACCTGGGGGTCACCTTAGTCTGCCTGTAAAGTGGAACATCTGTACAATGTATAGAACCTGCTGCAGCAAAACTTACATTTCTAAAGAAAAAAGTCAAATCACATTCACCACAAGAGTGTAAAAACAAATCAAAACAGGAGGCCGTTTTTGACAATTCCTTTATTAAAATAATTGTGACGTCATCGACCCAGCATGCACTGGTTGGTCACATCACAAGGGGGGCGGTGCTACCAGGTGATGTTGCCAGGTGGATCCGCCCTTTACCTATATAAGAACTGTCAAACGACAAGCCAGACATTCGTTTGCATTAGTTGATGGCGGAGCATTTTTTTTTCTCCTTTTTTTGGATCTGGTGTTGACGTTGTGATTGACGATGGATTTTTTTATTTTTAATAAAGGTATGGTGAAAAACTGCCTCCTGTTTTTATTTATTTGTACACATTTTTGGTGAATGGGTAGGGGGTACCCCAAACTAATTCACATGGGGGGCTGGGATCTGGGCCCCCCCCCCTTGTTAAAGGGGGCTTCCAGAATCCGACAAGCCCCTTCTCACAGACTCAAAGGTGGACTGGAGGGACACCCACAACATTTTTTTCCACTTTTTTTTGGCCTGCAATGTTTTTGTTTTATTCAGCTATGTCATGGTTATGCAGTGATCTTCCTGTGTTTGCTTACCTCCCCTCATGTCTTCAGACTAAGAGGCCAGCCACTTCCACCTGGTGGTTTTTATAACCTATCCTCTAAGCATGGCTCCACCCCAGGCCCTATCAGGGAGCCCGATATTAAACTGTGCACTGCAGGCCATCAGTGCTGATCAACCATTGTGTATTCCTTTGTGTGTTAGCTTCCTGTTCCCTGCCGTGTGCTCTGCTACTGTTTTCCGTTACCGACTTTGGCGTGTCTTGACTATCCCTGTTTGCCTGTGATCCTGACCTTTTGGTGTGTACCCGACTATTCTTGTCTGCTTGTCGCCCCGACCTTGGCTTTGTCCCTCACCATCCCTATCCTCCTGTTGCCCACTGTGGGGCGTGAGCTGGGGGACCCTGGGGGTCGCGACCTGGAGCCAGTTGCAACCAAGTCCATCCTCACCACCAGAGGCGTTGGTGAACACCTGCTGGCTCTTAGACTCCGCGCCCCCAGGGAATCTTACGCTCTAACCCCAGTGGGATCTGTCCCCCGTCTGCAGCAGTCAGCCGTAGGGTCCACAACCTTGCGGTGCACTCCTGATCCCTACGGTGTGCATCTGTCACCTGGCCTCAAGGTGACCTGACAAGCTATCAGCAGGGAAGGCCATTGACAGCTGATGACTCATCTGTTGTTAAGGACGCGGCAGCCAACTTCCCAGCCCCGCTCCCTAACAACCAACTATTCACTGCACCCTGATTGGTCAAAGCTTAGAATGTACTCTGCCGCATGAATATACACCGAAAACCCTGAAAATTTGGTTGTTCACCAAACTTTATCCTTTACCTATCAATCCTCAAATCATAAAACCCATTCATCTCATATCCTCATTTTAGCTTCTCTCTGTATTTAATCCGCTAAAGAGATCTGGTGTAGTTAAAATGTTCCAAGGAATGTAGGCAGGTCCTCCAGAGTACAGAAAACTGCCGACTTGCCCTCATGAAAGGCTTTAAGCTGAAATGGAAAGTTCCAGCAGTACTTGATGTGTTTAGCCTGTAGGGCTTTCGTCAGGGGCTTCAAAGCATGTGGCATCACCACAGTTTGTTTAGACAGGTTAGGCAGTGGCATAACAGGTGTCTCAATAAAGAGGATGGTGTCCTGTGTACAAGCTATCTGCATGATCTCTTCTTTTATCTTATAAAAAAGCACCCAAAATATGATGTCACGGGGAATGCTGAGTTAGGATAGTGGAGGCCCAAGGCCCTGTGGTTGCGATCAAGCCATCGGGGTGCATCTTTAGGCTTCTGAAAATGTTGATTGAAGATCACCAAGACTGCCAGGACTTTGGTCTCAACAGTCTCAGCCACGTATCCGTATGCTTATTAAGGTGCCAATTTAAACGTAAAATTATGACATAAAATTGGCAATATCTCGAGTGGTTAGATATTATACATAAAGATTTTTTTTTTTGTACGACAAAGCTTTATTGAAAAAAAAACACACTTATTAGATTAAAAAATTCTGTATAATAACAGACATTTTACAAAGAATACCACAATACAAGGATAAAAATATTCAATCCACTCAGTTTGAATTGCTGGTCAAGAAAGTCCCGACATGTTTCGCCATAACCATGGCTTCTTCAGGGGGAATCAGTTCTTTAACCCAAAGGAGAATGAATAGCAACTAAGGATGGCAATAAACAGTACATAATTATTTACATAAAAGAATGCATAATAACATACCGCCCAATCCCCCCCCCCCCACCGAAATAGTCTACATAAATCAATTGAGACAAAAAAAACCACTGAAGAAACCAGATGAAGATCTTCAGTGGTTTCTTTTGTCTCAATTGATTTATGTAGACTATTTCGGGGAGGGGAATTGGGCGGTATGTTATTATGCATTCTTTTATGTAAATAATTATGTACTGTTTATTGCCATCCTTAGTTGCTATTCATTCTCCTTTGGGTTAAAGCGGGATTCCGCTGCCGTTTTTTTTTTTTGTACCTGTGTCACTGGTGGGCGATTCCTACGGTGTCTTTGCAGTCACGATCGGCGTCTTTTTAACCCCCGGCGTGACGATTTCATTGCTAAGGAAAACTTTTAAAAAAGCAGTCCGGCGGTTTCCATTTTCACTGTGGGCGTTTGAAGCCCACAGGCATTTACTTCCTGGATGCGATGACGCTGAGCTCCCAGCATCCACCGCTCCATCTCGCACATGCTCATTGAGTGTCCTCTTTGTTTTCCTTCCTCTTGCCTCGTGTGCTATAGTGGTAATGGCAGATAGAGCTGCCTGCCCGCTTTCAAAATGGCAATTTCGGACACGCCCTCCTTCCGAAATCTCACGAGATTTCGGCATGACTGTGTCCCCCACGGATTCCTGGGAAATAGCTAAAAAAGTTCCCAGGGACCATTGCGAAGCTGATAAACATGCCTTCTCCGACGGGAGGAGAGCCCGGAAGTCGGCATAAACATTAAAAATAAAAGGTAAATACTGCATATTATTTTATTTCAATGGTCATAACTGCATCTATGTTCCAAAGCCATTTGAATAAGATGAACTTGCAATTTTCTGTACAAAACCGCTTTAAAGAACTGATTCCCCTGAAGAAGCCATGGTTATGGCGAAACATGTCGGGACTTTCTTGACCAGCAATTCAAACTGAGTGGATTGAATATTTTTATCCTTGTATCGTGGTATTCTTTGTAAAACGTCTGTTATTATACAGAATTTTTTAATCTAAAAAAGTGTGTTTTTTTTCAATAAAGCTTTGTCGTACAAAAAAAAAATCTTTATGTATAATATCTAACCACTCGAGATATTGGCAATTGTATGTCATAATTTTACGTTTAAATTGGCACCGTAATAACCCCACTCTCCCTACATCCATACCTTCCATTTGCAACTAGGGATGAGGTGCCTCACATATTAACCACTTCCCGACCAGCGCACGACGATGTACGTCGACAGAATGGCACGGGCAGGCATATTGGAGTACAGGTACGTCCAATATTCAATGCCGCCCTGCCATCGGGAGCGCGCCGGCGGCGGCGCGCTCCCACACTGGTCGGGACCCCCGTAAGTCCGGTCGTGGGACCCGCGGACTCGATCGCCGCGGGCATCCCCGCGATCGTCTCACGGAGCGGCTGAATGGAGGAAATGCCGTGTAAACAACATTTCTCCATTCTGCCTAGCAACTAGTGACGCTGATCTCTGCTCCATGTGATTGGAGCAGAGATCAGTGTTCACTAAATGAAAGCCCAACCCCCCCACAGTTAGTAACACACCCCTAGGAACACTTAACCCCTACACTGCCACCCACTGGTTAACCCTTTCACTGCCAGTGTCATTTACACAGGAATCACTGCATTTATATAGCACTGATTGTTGTATAAATGACAATGGTCCCAAAAATGTGTCAAAAATGTTTGATGTGTCCTCCATAATGTCGCAGTCACAATAAAAATCACTGATCGCCGCCATTACTAGTAAAAAAAAAAATAATAAAAAATTATTAATAAAAATGCTATAAAACTATACCTATTTTGTAAACGCTATAACTTTTGCGCAAACCAATCAATAATCGCTTATTGCGATTTTTTTACCAAAAATATGTAGAAGAATACGTATCGGCCTAAACTGAGGGGAACAAAATGTTTTTTTATATATTTTTGGGGGATATTTATTATAACAAAAAGTAAAAAATAATGCGTTTTTTTTCAAAATTGTCGCTCTATTTTTGGTTAGAGCGCAAAAAATAAAAACCGCAGAGGTGATCAAATACCACCAAAAGAAAGCTCTATTTGTGGGGAAAAAAAGGACGTCAATTTTGTTTGGGAGCCACGTCGCACGACCGCGCAATTGTCAGTTAAAGCGACGCAGTGCCGAATCACAAAAAGGGGTCTGGTCTTTGACCAGCAAATTGGACCGGGGGCTGAAAGTGGTTAAACTTTCTCGCCAAAAAAACTCCTTTCCCTAAACATATCCGTATGCTGTTGTGGCGGCTGTGATTCTCCGGGTAACCCTGGTGGTAGAAAAGCTGTTGAATTTGAACAGTATGCATAAAATAGATTAAAATGATCAATATCTATTACAGTAGTATTCTAACAACCTCAGGTGTGTTAAACTATGCTCAGGTAGTTGCCTGAATCTGAATAACCCAGAAAAGATAGCTCCTCTTTTATAGTGAATTGGAGAAGTTCTTCTTGACAAAATCCCTGAACGCGTTTCTTAAATCCTGGTTCCTCAGGCTGTAAATGAGAGGATTGAGGAGAGGAGAAATTGCCGTGTAAAAAACAGACACCACTTTGTCACCAGGAAAATGTTTAGAACTTGGCTGAAAATAATTAAACATAAGGGAGCCATAAAATATAAACACCACGGTCAAGTGAGAAGAACACGTAGAGAAAACTTTACTTCTTGTACCCTTAATCTGCATTTTTAGGACAGTTTTGAATATATAAATATAGGACAGGAAGGTCAGTATCAGAGACCCACCTCCAACGAATCCACCCACGAGAAGGATGAGCAGAAGGTTGATGAAGGTGTCGCCGCAGGAGATCTGAAACAACTGTGGAAGGTCACAGAAGAAACTTTCTATAATATCCGATCCACAAAATTGTAATTTTAATGCACACAGTGTATGCACTAAAGTAGTGCTAAGACCCAGACATCCCGCAATGGATGCCAACTGTACACACGCCTTCCAACACATGACCTGCGTGTAATGTAACGGCTGACAAATGGCGGTATATCGATCATAGGACATGATAGTCAACAGAAAAAGCTCAGATATGGCAAATAATAAAAAGAAGAAGACTTGAAACATACATTCTGTGATGGAAATCTTTCTCATCTTGGTGAGAAGGTCGAATAGCAATCTTGGAATGGTGACTGAAGAGCAACAGAGGTCCAAACCGGCCAGGTTCCCGAGGAAGAAGTACATAGGAACATAGAGGTGAGAGCCGGTGACTATGAGGACAATGATCAGAGAATTCCAGATTATTGTCAGAAGGTAGATGAGAAGGAAGAAGAGAAACAGAGGAAGCTGAAGAGCCGGAAGGTCGGACAACCCAGAGAGAAAGAATCCATTCAAAACTCTTTGATTCCCCATTGAAATATTGTCACTCATTTCTATTTAGTAGAGAAATACGTTATTGAGGATAATGTGCTGAAAATATATAAAATTTACTTTTATTTCCTGCAGCATACAGATTATTAAGGCTGCAACTAACGATTATTTTCATAATCGATTAGTTGGCCCATTATTGTTTCGATTAATCGATTAATCGGTTAATAACCTTTAAAAAAAAAAGTGTGGTGTATAATTTAGTTAATATGTAAAGTAAAAAATAAAAAAGGCAATTTATTATTAAATATCTCTATGCAGTAGTAAATATAAATAACCAACTATATGGTTAGGGAGCAAAATATCTAAACCACTCTGAGAATAACAGACAGAAGAGATATACTGTAAATATATATATATTAGAGGGGATATATACTGTATATACTATTAAAGGAGATGTACTGTATATACTATTAGAGGAGAGAGATACTGTATATACCGGTACTATTAGAAGAGATATACTGTATATACTATTAGAGGCTATATACCATTAGAGGAGAGATATACTGTATATACTATTAGAAGAGATATACTGTATATACTATTAGAGGCTATATACCATTAGAGGAGAGATATACTGTATGTACTATAAGAAGAGATATACTGTATATACTATTAGAGGCTATATACCATTAGAGGAGAGATATACTGTATATACTATTAGAAGAGATATACTGTATATACTATTAGAGGCTATATACCATTAGAGGAGAGATATACTGTATGTACTATAAGAAGAGATATACCGTATATACTATTAGAGGCTATATACCATTAAAGGAGACATATACTGTATATACTATAAGAAGAGATATACTGTATATACTATTAGAGGCTATATACCATTAGAGGAGAGATATACTGTATGTACTATAAGAAGAGATATACTGTATATACTATAAGAAGAGATATACTGTATATACTATTAGAAGAGATATACTGTATATACTATTAGAGGCTATATACCATTAGAGGAGAGATATACTGTATGTACTATAATAAGAGATATACTATATATACTATTAGAGGCTATATACCATTAGAGGAGACATATACTGTATATACTATAGGAAGAGATATACTGTATATACTATTAGAGGCTATATAAAATTAAATGAGAGATATACTGTATATACTATAAAAAGAGATATACTGTATATACTATACGAAGAGATATACTGTATATACTATTAGAAGAGATATACTGTATATACTATTAGAGGCTATATACTGTATATATATTAGAGGAGAGATGTAATGTATACACTATTAGAGGGGATATACTGTATAAACTATTAGCAGAGATATACTATATATACTATTTGAGGAATGATAGTGTATATACTATTAGAGGAGATATAGTGTATATACTATCAGAGGAGAGATATACTATTAAAGGGTCAATCTAGTAAATATCATCAGACTCATTAACTTTAACCCCATTTTGTTACTGGCCGATTAATCGATTATGAAAATAGTAATCGATTCATTTCATAATCGATTAGTTGTCGATTAATCGTCTCACGGGACGGCTGAATGGAGGAAATGCCGTGTAAACAACATTTCTCCATTCTGCCTAGCAACTAGTGACGCTGATCTCTGCTCCATGTGATTGGAGCAGAGATCAGTGTTCACTAAATGAAAGCCCAACCCCCCCCACAGTTAGTAACACATCCCTAGGAACACTTAACCCCTACACTGCCACCCACTGGTTAACCCCTTCACTGCCAGTGTCATTTACACAGGAATCACTGCATTTATATAGCAGTGATTGCTGTATAAATGACAATGGTCCCAAAAATGTGTCAAAAATGTCCGATGGGTCCCCCACAATGTCGCAGTCACAATAAAAATCGCTGATCGCCGCCATTACTAGTAAAAAAAAAAATAATAAAAAAATATTAATAAAAATGCCCTAAAACTATCCCCTATTTTGTAAACGCTATAACTTTTGCGCAAACCAATCAATAATCGCTTATTGCGATTTTTTTTACCAAAAATATGTATAAGAATACGTATCGGCCTAAACTGAGGGTAAAAAATGTTTTTTTATATATTTTTGGGGGATATTTATTATAACAAAAAGTAAAAAATAATGCGTTTTTTTCAAAATTGTCGCTCTATTTTTGTTTATAGCGCAAAAAATAAAAACCGCAGGGGTGATCAAATACCACCAAAAGAAAGCTCTATTTGTGGGGAAAAAAAGGACGTCAATTTTGTTTGGGAGCCACGTCGCACGACCGCGCAATTGTCAGTTAAAGCGACGCAGTGCCGAATCGCAAAAAGTGGTCTGGTCTTTGACCAGCAAAATGGTCCGGGGGCTGAAAGTGGTTAAAGACCGATGGAGCATACACACGGGCCACATTTTCCGAACAAAAAAAGCTGTCATCTGAGTTTTGCCGGCAGAATTTCCGATCATGTGTACGTGGCATAAGCATGACTATTTACATACCAATGTTCCCAAGGGAGCCACAATTCATGAAGTCGGGAGTGTGAGGGTTTACCTCGCAAAAGTATAGCTTCATACATGCAGTGCGTTTGCACTGGGGCAATTACTTCTGTAATTTGGGGAATGTCTTTTGTCTTCCATCGTCTAGTTATTAGAAGTTTTGTTGCCAGCAGTATGTGAGTGGTGATTCGTCTAAGTTTGGGCGGGATTGATTCTATGGTTAGGTTTAAGATGCTTAGCTGTGGAGTTAGCCCCTGTACACACGGGTCGGAGATTCCGACAACCAAATCCGACGGATCTTGTCGGAAACTGTTGCATACACACGGGTCGGACGAAGTTGTCGGAAAATCCAATCGTTCAGAACGTGGTGACGTTATTTCGTTACGACGGGACTACGTTCAGGCTAGTAGCCAATAGCTTTGATGTAGGAATTTGATCTGAGCATGCGTGCCACTTTGTCCGATCGGAATTCTCTACACATGATCGGAGTATGTCCTATCGGAGCAGTTTGTCGGAAAATATTTCCAGCAAGTTGAAAAATTTGGTCCGACGGATATTCCGACGGAAACAGTGCGATGGAGATCACACACAGTCGGATTATCCGACAAAACGCTCCGATAGGACGCATTCCCGACGGATTCTTCGACCATGTGTCGGGCTTAGGGTGATTGGAAGATGTTGTACATTTTGTAGCATGTTTTCTACCTCTTTCCAGAGTTTCCTCAGTGGTGGACATGACCTCAACGTATGTAAAAGGGTGCCCTGTTTGATTGCATTCCCTCCAACAGTTAGATGAGGAGTGTGTCTGAAATGTAGCCATTCTCTGTGCTTGTAAGTCCCATCTCATTATGTTTTTTTTTTTTTTGTGTTATGCAGGCCATACACGGTCGAATTTCGAACGAATTTTCTTTTCAAAATCAGAAAATTCGTTTTTTTTGTGATCTGATGATGCCACCATTGATTTTCGAAATTCGGCCGACCAAGCCTTCAATTTCACCTCATGTTGCTACAGAAAAGAATTTTCTTGGCTGGAAATCTTCTTTTCTCTCCGTAAATTTTCTTTTCTCTCCGTACATTTTCTTTTCTTATTACGTTTCTCGCACGATTCTCCCATCATTGATTAGAAAATCGTTCGTTTTTCTAAAAATTTCCAACATGTCCGATTCCTCAAATTTTATTTCCGCATGAAAATCGGCTGTTGCTGCCGCCCCGCTAATGGTGCGAAATTCATACGAAAATTCTTAGATGAGATTTTCGAAAGAAAATTCTTTCGAAATTCGAACCGTGTATGGCCGGCATTAGTTCCCATAAAGAAGTGCAGTTAGTTGATTTATATATATTTTTTTTTTAAATCAGAAAATTTTATTTTTTTTTTTTTTCCTCAAAAAGAATTTTTTTATTCGTACATAACATAAACAGATACATAGCACAGTACATGGGTAAACAAAAGCAGCTTCCATGACTTTGTGGTATATTGATAAAGTCTACATACAGTGATAATTGGCTGATTAGGCAAGACCAAATAGAATACACAATGTAATGAGCCTAAGAAGTCAGTAAACAGAGAAAACTAACATATGTACTACCAGCAGTTACATAAAGTCAAGAGGCTTTGGGCGAGTGGCAGTGCGTGTATATCAAACAATGAATATGGGGACCCCCTCATCGGGTCCCCCCAGGGACCGACGAGGGTCGGGGGACTTGTCCCCCAGAGTATAAAGGAGTAAAAACATTAAGTGCCTCCTAGTATCTTTGGTACACAGAGGTAGGGGGCCTCGGTGTTGGGTAGTGTGCCAATGGGGCATAGTATACTTATAAGGGATGTAAAGAAGGAGTAGAGAAAGGGTGAAAGTGGAGGGGGTGGATACAGAAGGGAAGGGAGGGCCAAGAGGGGCCAGAGGGGGCTATGGGGGGGTTGGTGAAGGATCAGAGGGGGAAATGAGGGGATAGGGATGGGGTCGCTCCTCTCCACAGCCCCGGCTCGTCATACAGTTAGTACCAGAATTCAACTCGGGTGATTAATGTGGAAAGCAAGATTTGTATCTGTCTGTGGACTTAAAGTGCGTCCAGCAGGCCCACGTGGCGGAGAATTTCTGCGTACGGTCCTGAGAAATAGAAATCAGCTCTTCTATCTCTTCAATTTTAGCAACTCTTGTCAGCCAATCTCTGATAGTAGGAATCTGGGAGGAACGCCAAAGCGCAGGTATGCACAGTCTCGCCGCATTGACCATGTGCATGGCCAGGGACTTGTGATACGTTCGTCTGGGCAAGGAGGTGTGGTGAAGGAGGTACTGACCAGCATTGAAATCAAGTGTATAAGTAGTGACTTGCGATATTATGGAATGCACCTCTTTCCAGAATGGTTGGAGCTTAGCGCAATCCCACCATTTGTGGAGCATAGAGCCTTCTTCATTGTTACATCTCCAGCAGACATTTGGGATTGATGGAGAGAATTTATGAAGGCGGGAAGGGGTCCTGTACCATTTTGTGATTATTTTGTAGCCATTTTCTTGAATGGCGACGTTCATTGAACCTTTGTGTGCATACGTGGCGATGGCACTCCAGTCTTCCTCTGTAAACTGTATACGTAGATCTCTACCCCATGATGCTTTAGAGGACTCCGTCTGTGGGGAGCGTGTTTTGTCTTGTAGGATAGAGTAGAGTAGGGATATGAGGTGTCTTTGTGGCATGGCCTGGGTGTGAAGGGATTCGAAAGGGGTGAGTTGTCTTGTCCAAACGTCTGTGTGGGACTTGGAAGTGAAGAAATGCACCAATTGTCTGTAGGTCCAGAAAGGAAATTCCTCTGTGCGAGACATGGATTTAAGGGCGTCATAGGATCGAAGTCGTCCTCTATGAAAAAAGTGTTGTGCTAAGACATCAGCATGTGGCCATTCCCTCGAAAGGAATGTTGCCGATTCACCGGGTAGGAAATCTGGGTTTCCCAGAAAAGTTTTTTTATTAGAAAACATAATAATACAAGACATCCGTAACATTGACCATGCAGCGCACCAATGTACATAGCATTGAATCCGGATAACATGCAGAATCTCCACATAGAGAATAAAGCAAAGGGGTACAATTAGTTTGACCAAGTAAAACAGATGCGTTGGTACACAGACAAAATAAGGAAACTGGTCATATATCAGGACATCCTTACACCAAAAAAAAAAAAAGAAAGAAGGAGAAGCCTTCCGTTTGTTTTCATTTTTTTAACTTTTTGTTTTCTTTTTTTGTTAAACAAAAAAGAAAAAAGAAAAGAGAAAACAGTAAAGGGGGGGAGGGGGGAAAGAGAGTCAGAAATCCCTGAGAGTCATAACATATGGGGAGTAGTGGCGTGCATAGCACCCTCACCCTAACATTGTTCAATAACATGCCCCAAACAATTGTGTACAGAAGCTCGAGACAGGTAGTATAGATCTCATGGTGAAGGTTAAAGCGGAGGTCCACCCTAAAAAGTGAACCTTCCGCTCATCGGAACCCTCTCCCCCCCCCCTCCGGCGCCACAATTGGCACCTTTCAGGGGGGAGGGGGGTGCAGATACCTGTACAGTACAGGTATTCTGCACCCACTTCCCGGGATAGCTCTCTGCGGAAAGGGGCGTAGATTACGCCCCTTTCCGCAAGTGCCCGCCCCCTTTCCGCAAGTGCCCCGCTGCCTGCTGGGAAAACACACGGATCCCAGAGGCAGCGGGGACCATCCTTATTGCACAGCGCGACTCGCGCATGCGCAGTAGGGAACCGGGAAATGAAGCCGAAAGGCTCCACTTCCTGATTCCCATACCCAAGATGGCGGCGGCAGCACTCGAGAGACGATCTAGAGATCGGCTTCGGGTGCCGACATCGCGGGCACGCTGGGCGGGTAAGTGTCACTATTTTAAAAGTCAGCAGCTGCAGTATTTGTAGCTGCTGGCTTTTATTAAAAAAAACGCGGAGTCCCGGTGGACTCCCGCTTTAAGGTCGGGTCAGCCCTGTAGCAACCTATTTTGAATCAACTGGTGCGGCGCCAGACCTGGGAAGTCAAGCCAGTCTTGCCAAAGGTTATAACATTTTTGGGGGGGCGTTCCTATGTTGGTATGTCAGTTTTTCACGTATCAGCATTCTGATCAATCCACCGTTGCCTGCTGGGTACCCCGGGGCGTGATCCATAGTTGGGCTATCAGTTTACGGGCTACATAAAGTAATCGGATTATTGCCGTGTGTGTACGGCTGGGGTTAGGGACTCTCCATCCAGGGGCTCCCAGCAGGCAGATCACAGGATTTGTGGGAATCGCAACTCTGAATACCTGAGTAATAGTCTCCAGAATCGCAGTCCAGTAGCGAACCAATTTGGGGCATCTCCAGAACATATGGAGGAGAAGGTCTCCATGGTCTCTTTAATGCCGCGTACACACGGGCGGACTGTATGGCGTACTTAGTCCGTCGAAACACATTTCAGCGGACAGCCCGCTCGTGTGTGGGCTTCAGCGGACTTTTTCAGCGTGCAGTCCGGCGTACTAAGAATTTCGGATTTTTCCAAATTCTGTCCGTCGTACTTTGGTTTCAGCGGACAATCCGCTTGTCAGTAGGCTAGTTCGACGGACTAAGAATGGCGCATGCTCAGAAAGGATTTACACGGCGGAAGGGTGCTTTGCTGTTTATTGGACTTCCTATTTCTAGTCCCGTCGTACGTGCTGTACACGTCATCGCGCACGCTTTCGACGGACTGTTTGTGCATCCGTGTGTGGTCAAGTCCGTTCAGTCGAAAGTACGACGGACTGTCCGTCAGATTGTATGACGGACTAAGTAGGCCATACAGTCCGCTCGTGTGTACGCAGGCATTACATTTAGGGCACAAGGGAGAGTCCCGCAGGCCCCAGCCATACAATTTGGCCGGCGTCCTGTAGGCTCTATGTAACAAGTAAAGATGTGAAAGTTTTTGGGAAGGCCGACACTGAGACCAGGGGAGCAGAGACAAGGCAAAGATCCCAAGTCTCTCCATCCATCGGTCCCAGCTCCTCCTCCCATTTACGCCTACTTGGCAACGTGGCCGAGTTTTGAAGCGCACCAAGGATAATGGCATACCCCCTTGAAATCATACCCTTTTTACTATCTGTCATCATGATTGATTGCACAACAGCATGATCGGTCAGGCCAAGCGGTGTGGCTCTGGAATGGGTCTGCAAAGCACGCCTCAATTGAAGATACCTAAAGAAGTCATTGCGTGGTATTGCAAACTCTCCTTGTAGTTGATTTATATATTGATTTTATGGCTGTTTGCCATTGCTGCTCAGTGAACTGTGTTTGTAAATCTTCTACCCAATCAATAATGGGTTTGGATTTGTGAAACACGTTTTTTTTCTTGTAGTGTAGAGTAAAGCAGGGAGATTCCGTTGGAATCCATGTTGCTGATGAAAAGGAAGTTCCATATCTTTGTAGGTAGTGTTCCTTCTAAAAAAGGGGATGCGCCGATAGACATTGTAGTCTCTTTGAATTTGTGTTAAGGGTTTGTTTGTCATGATGGTGCGGAGTTCTGAAGTGTGGTCCGCCTGTTCTGTTAACCAGGTGGGTGTGTTCAGATCTGGAGATAGGAATTTGATCGTGTTTTAGAGGTATTTGGGCAGTTTTTTGGTCAAGAGTCTTGACCATTTAGTGTAGTGTAGTGTTTTCCATGCTTTGATGGATGCTCGGATGGTTGGGGAATAGTGGGTCAAGTGTATCTTTCTAGTGGGCGTGCTAAATAAAAAAAATGTTTAAAGCGGGACTCCGCGTTTTTTTTTTTTTTAAAAGCCAGCAGCTACAAATACTGCAGCTGCTGACTTTTAAAATAGTGACACTTACCCGCCCAGCCCGCCCGCGATGTCGGCACCCGAAGCCGATCTCTCGATCGTCTCTCGGGTGCTGCCGCCGCCATCTTGGGTATGGGAGTCAGGAAATGGAGCCTTTCGGCTTAATTTCCCGGTTCCCTACTGCGCATTCGCGAGCCGCGCTGCGCAATAAGGACGCCCCCCGCTGCCTCTGGGATCCGTGTGTTTCCCAGCAGGCAGCGGGGCACTTGCGGAAAGGGGCGTAATCTACGCCCCTTTCCGCAGAGAGCTATCCCGGAAGTGGGTGCAGATACCTGTACTGTACAGGTATCTGCACGCCCCCTCCCCCCTGAAAGGTGCCAATGGTGGCGCCGGAGGGGGGGAGGGTTCCGATGAGCGGAAGGTCCACTTTTGGGTGGACCTCCGCTTTAAGGTTGTTTCCTGGTGTCACGTTGTTTTCTATGTCACCCCAAAGTGTGGTGGGTGTTGTGTTCATCCAGTCTTTCAGTTGTGATAGTATGGTAGCTAGGTACTGTATTTTCTGGCGTATAAGACTACCTTTTACACTTAAAAAAAAAAATGCCCAAAAATCGGGGGGTCGTCTTATACGCCGGGTATACAATGCTGCCCGATGGATGTCAGCCCCCAAATGTCTGCTAATACTGTATGTGGCTTCAGCTACAAACAGTATACGCCGTTGAGCCAATCCTGGCGAGCGATGTATTCTATTAATGAATACAGAGCCTGCTTGGATTGGAGTAACAACCCCTGCCAATCCGAGCAGGATACATAGAGTAGCCTGCTTGGATTGGCTTTGAGAGAGAGAGAGAGAGAGAGACAAGGGCTGATGATGCTACAGCCTCTGCCAATCCAAGCAGGCGTTGTATTCATTAAAATAATACACCGCTCACCATACTTCCCTGGGTAAATCCATTCACTGATCTCCTACTACTATACATCCTGCTGTTTGCCTTTGAGGTCCCAGGCACCCAAGAGGGACAGGCAAATCTGGGACATATGACAGGGGGGGGGTTATTAACCACTTGCCGACCGCCGCACGACGATGTACGTCCTATTTTTGAAGAGGGATACCTCGGTAATGGGAGCAGCTGCTGCCACAACCGAGATATCCATCTCTTCAGGCGGCGGTCAGCTGAACGATAACGGTGGTCTCCGCGGCGGATTCGCCGCAAGATCACTGCTATCGGCGGCGGGAGAGGTGCCACCTTCCGCCGCTTACCGTAGCCGTCGGTAGCGGCGGAGGCGATCGGGTCCTTTCATCTGCTGGGCATAGAGACAAGTGAGGCTAAGATGGCCCCCCACTCATCTCTATACCATAGGAGGGCGGAAGCGACGTCAAAACGTCACTTCCGCCCATACCTCTTAAAGGTATATTTTTTTTAAATGTCAGATTTTCTTTTTTCTTTTTTATTTTTTAATTTTTTTTGCATTTTAGCCCAAATATGAGATCTGAGGACTTTTTGACCCCCCGGATCTCATATTTAAGAGGACCTGTCATGCTTTTTTCTGTTACAAGGGATGTTTACATTCCTTGTAATAGGAATAAAAGTGATCCATTTTTTTTTTTTTTTAAACAGTGTAAAAATAAATAAAATCAATTAAAATAAATAAGAAAAAAAAATATTTTTTTTTTAAAAACACCCCGTCACGACGAGCTTGCGCACAGAAGCGAGCGCACATACGTGAGTAGTGCCCGCATATGAAAACGGTTGGTCAAACCACACATGTGAGGTATCGCTGCGTTCGGTAGAGCGAGAGCAATAATTCTAGCCCTAGAGCTCCTCTGTAACGCAAAAAAATGCAACCTGTAGAATTTTTTAAATGTCGCTTATGGAGATTTTTGAGGCTAAAAGTTTGACGCCATTCCATGAGCGGGCGCAATTTTGAAGCGTGACATGTTGGGTATCAATTTACTCGGCGTACCATTATGTTTCACAATATAAAAAAAAATTGGGCTAATTTTACTGTTGTCTTATTTTTTTATTAAAAAAAAAAGTGAATTTTTTCCAAAAAAAAAGTGCGCTTGTAAGACCGCTGCGCAAATACGGTGTGAAAAAAAAAGTATTTCAATGACCGCCATTTTATTCTCTAGGGTGTTAGAAAAAAAAAAACAATATAAAATCTTTGGGGGTTCCAAGTAATTTTCTAGCAAAAAAAAAACTGTTTTAAACATGTAAACACCAAATCTGAAAAAGAGGACTGGTCCTTAAGTGGTTAAATGCATTTTGGTGGACAATTCCCATAGAATGTAACCCAAGAGTGGTATAGGTTTGGTTAGTGAAAAATTCTACTTTCCAGAGTTGTGGCATTCAATAGATCTCTGTTTGTGTTATTATTGTTTGATTTACTTTATGACCTATCACAGCATGGCGGATGAGTAGTTGGCATTCTTTCTTTGTGTTTTTTAATGGTTCTACTGTTTTTTTTAAATGGTGTTGCCTCAGAAGGGGGGTGTAGTCTTATACCGCGAGTATTGCCCAAAACCTATGTTTTCACTTGAAAAATAGGGAGTCGTCTTATACGCCCAGTCGCCTTATACGCCGGCAAATACGGTAGTAGTTTTTTAGGTCAATGTAACCCAGGGATCCTCAAACTACGGCCCTCCAGCTGTTGCAAAACTACACATCCCATGAGGCATTGTAAAACTCTGACATTCACAGACATGACTAGGCATGATGGGAATTGTAGTTCCTGAACAACTGGAGGGCCGTAATTTGAAGACCCCATGATGTAACCCATCCCACCAGCTGATCTGTGTTTAATAAGTTTTGTGTGGTTGCTCCTGGGTTTTTTTCTCTTGTCACACGTAGCGACTTAGCCCTTGTACACACGATCGGAGATTACGGAAGGAATGTGTCCGATCGGAGCGTTTTGTCGGATATTCCGACTGTGTGTGTGGTCTGCATCGGACTGTTTCCGTCAGAAAATATCCGTCGGACCAAATTTTCCAACTTGCCGGAAATATTTTCCGACAAAATGCTCCGATCGGACATACTCCGGTCATGTGTAGAGAATTCCGATCGGAACAAAGTGCCACGCATGCTCAGATCAAATTCCTACACCAAAGCTATTGGCTACTAGCCTGAATGTAGTCCCGTCGTAACGAAATAAACGTCATCACGTTCTGAACGATCGGATTTTCCGACAACTTCGTCCGACCGTGTGTATGCAACAGTTTCGGAACAAAATCCGTCGGACAAAATCGGATGGATTTGGTTGTCGGAATCTCCGACCCGTGTGTACAAGGGCTTAGGATGCATTGGAGAGTGTGGAGGTATGAGTGTGAAAGTGGCAATGGCGGCAATGTTTGGAATAGATAGAGTAATTTAGGCAAGATTAGAATTTTGAATGCTGCCAGTCGTCCTGGCCATGAGAATTCATGTTTGGAGAGTTTGGCTGTTTCCCCTCGTAAGCATTTTTTTGGCTTCAGTATAATTTTTGGTGAATAGACTCTTGCAGATTTGGTAAGGGCAGGCATGTACTGGCCATCGGGACTAACGGGAGTTTCCTGGTGGGCCGGAGGCTCAGTGGGCCACTCTGATGTAAGGGGGCTGGTGATGGGACACTCTGATGTAAGGGGGCTGGTGATGGGACACTCTGATGTAAGGGGGTACTGATGGGACACTCTGATGTAAGGGGCTGCTGATGGGACACTCTGATGTAAGGGGGCTGGTGATGGGACACTCTGATGTAAGGGGGTGCTGATGGGACACTCTGATGTAAGGGGGCTGGTGATGGGACACTCTGATGTAAGGGGGTACTGATGGGACACTCTGATGTAAGGGGGCTGCTGATGGGACACTCTGATGTAAGGGGGCTGCTGATGGGACACTCTGATGTAAGGGGCTGCTGATTGCCCCTAGTTAACCCTTTCACCCCCTTTTGCCAGTGTCACTAAGCGATCGTTTTTCTGATCGCTGCATTAGTGTCACTAGTGTCGCTAGGTAGCTAGTTATTTTTTTAGGTTCACCACCAGGTTTTTATAGCGTTAGGTACCCCGATATACTACCCAATAATGGTTTTAACCCCCTGATTGCCCTTAGTTAACCCTTTCACCAGCGATCACAGTATAAGTGTCACTGGTGACGCTGGTTAGCCAGTTAGTTGTTTAGGTTCCCCGTCAGGTTTTTATATAGTGCGTCTGCGTCGCCCCAGGCAGCGCTAGGTTAGTGCCAGTACTGCTAACACCCACGCGCAAAGCATAAACCTCCCGTAGTGGTATAGAATCTGAACATATCAATATCTGATCTGATCAGATCTATACTAGCGTCCCCAGCAGTTTAGGGTTCCAAAAAAACGCATTGTTAGCGGGATCAGCCCAGATACCTGCTAGCACCTGCGTTTTGCCCCTCCGCCCAGCCCACCCAAGTGCAGTATCGATCGATCACTGTCACTTACAAAACACTAAACACATAACTGCAGTGATCACAGAGTCAGGCCTGATCCCTGCGATCGCTAACAGTTTTTTTGGTAGCATTTTATATTTAAATCCGGAAGGCAGTGCTTGGTTTTCGGGGTCCCGTACGCGGCTAGGCTCCCAAAAAGTCCCCCACATGTGGTATCCCCGTACTCGGGAGAAGCAGCAGAATTTATTTTGGGGTGTAATTTGACTTATGCCCATAGCATGTGTGAGCAATATATCATTTAGTGACAACTTTGTGCAAAAAAAAAAAAATTGTAATATTCCCGCAACTTGTGGCAAAATATAAAATATTTCATGGACTCAACATGCCTCTCAGTAAATAGCTTGGGATGTCTACTTTCCAAAATGGGGTCATTTGGGGGGGTTTTGTGTTATTTTGGCATTTTATGGCCTTCGAAACTGTGATAGGTAGTGAGGAGTGAAATCAAAAATTTGCACCCTTATGCCGCGTACACACAACCAGACTTTTCAATGATTCCGGCAGACTATTCGATCGTGTGTGGGGCTGCAGCGGACTTTTGATTTGCAAAAGTCTGGCAGACTTTAGAAATGGAACATGTTTCAAATTTTTCGGCCAGAACTCCGCCGGACCCAGTTCCTACCGAGAAATCCGTTCGTGTGTGTGCTAATCCGACGAACAAAAACCGACGCTAGGGCAGCTATTGGCTACTGGCTATGAACTTCCTTATTCTAGTCTGGTCGTACGTCATCACATTCGAATCCATCGGACTTTGGTGTGATTGTGTGTGGCCAAGTCCGTTCATTCGGAAAGTCCGTCAGAACTCTGTCAGAACTCCGTCAGAACTCAGTCGAAAGTCTGTCGGACCTAAGTCTGGTCGTGTGTACGCGGCATAAGAAACCCTGAAGGCAGTGATTGGTTTTCGGGGTGCCGTACGCAGCTAGACTCCCAAAAAGTCCCACCTATGTGGTATCCTCGTACTCAGGAGAAGCAGCAGAATATATTTTGGGGTGCAATTCCACATATAACTATGGCATGTGTGTGCAATATATCATTTAGTGACAACTTTTTGTAAACTTTTTTTTTTTGTGTCATTATTCAATCACGGGGTGCCGTACGCAGCTAGACTCCCAAAAAGTCCCACCTATGTGGTATCCTCGTACTCAGGAGAAGCAGCAGAATATATTTTGGGGTGCAATTCCACATATAACTATGGCATGTGTGTGCAATATATCATTTAGTGACAACTTTTTGTAAACTTTTTTTTTTGTGTCATTATTCAATCACTTGGGACAAAAAAAAAATATTCAATGGGCTCAACATGCCCCTCCACAACTTCCTTGGGGTGTCTACTTTCCAAAATGGGGTCATTTGGGGGGGTTTTGTGTTATTTTGGCATTTTATGGCCTTCGAAACTGTGATAGGTAGTGAGGAGTGAAATCAAAAATTTGCACCCTTAGAAATCCTGAAGGCAGTGATTGGTTTTCGGGGTGCCGTACGCGGCTAGACTCCCAAAAAGTCCCACCTATGTGGTATCCCCGTACTCAGGAGAAGCAGCAGAATATATTTTTGGGTGCAATTCCACATATAACTATGGCATGTGTGAGCAATATATCATTTAGTGACAACTTTTTGTAAACTTTTTTTTTGTGTCATTATTCAATCACTTGGGACAAAAAAAAAAAAATATTCAATGGGCTCAACATGCCCCTCCACAACTTCCTTGGGGTGTCTACTTTCCAAAATGGGGTCATTTGGGGGGGGGGGGGGGTTGTACTGCCCTGCCATTTTAGCACCTCAAGAAATGAGATAGGCAGTCGTAAATTAAAAGCTGTGTAAATTCCAGAAAATGTACTCTAGTTTGTAGACGCTATAACTTTTGCGCAAACCAAAAAATATACGCTTATTGACATTTTTTTTACTAAAGACATGTTGCTGAATACATTTTGTCCTAAATGTTTGACTAAAATTGAGTTTATTCGATTTTTCTTATAACAAAAAGTAGAAAATATATTGTTCTCTCAAAATTTTCGGTCTTTTTCCATTTATATCGAAAAAAAAAAAAATCGCAGAGGCAATCAAATACCATCAAAAGAAAGCTCTATTTGTGGGAAGAAAAGGACGCAAATTTTGTTTGGGTACAACATTGCATGACCGCGCAATTACCAGTTAAAGCAGTGCAGTGCGAAATTGTAAAAAGACCTCTGGTCCTTAGGCTGTTTATTGGTCCGGGGCTGAAGTGGTTAAACAACTCATAGAACACATTGGAAATGTTCATTTAAAAAGTGATGTGAAATTAAATGTATCAAGAAAAACAGTTTTGCTATACAGGCTACAAATATAAATATATCCATTTCTGTATTTGCCGAAATCTGCCTCGTAATAAAGGGAAGAACTTGGAATACCTGTAAAGCAAGTGAAGAAAGAAATACACACACGTGTACGGCCGGACTCGTAAAAAATGTTGAAAATGTTCTTATATTTCTTCATTTTCTTGTCTCGTGGTTCCAACTCAGAGATAAATATTGATGGGACGAGGGTGGTGGGAGACTTACCTGGCAGGATCCGTTTAGCTGGCACCAGATTCAATATAAAGAAAACATTTTGATGATTAAATGTAAATGAACGATATAGAAAGTCCATGTAGCATTTTGTGTCACAATACAGTTGTATTGGTCTCACATTCATATATTTATAATACAGACGTTCCCCCTGACACCCCCCGGAGCACACAACCCCCGGGGCACACAACCCCCGGGGCACACAACCCCCGGGGCACACAACCCCCGGAGCACACCGGGGTGTTTATTGGCTCTGTGCTCATCTGAGATTAATTTAAACCAGGGTTCCTCAGTGAAAGGAATCTCTACAGAAAAAGAATTATCAATTGAATTGAATTTCTTCCTCTGCGACACCCAAGACGTCGGTCTATTTATAAAGATCAGCAAAATATCTGCTGTTTGCTTCCTCACACTTTACCTGTTCCTGACTTATTTTATTAATAAATGTTTTTTTTTTTTTTTTCCAAATGCAAAAGTTTTAAATGGAAAGTTGTGACGTTGAAGTGAAGACAATAGACCAAAATAACAAAACAAAAAAAAAAAAGCTCAAAATAAAACATTGCGACGTTGGCTCTTCAAACTCCTACCATTAAAAGTGAGGAATTGCATTCCAGATGGCCTCGGTACTAATACATGAAAACCATGAAAGCCCGACCCCCACATTAGCTCTGCTCAATCTAGCACCCCAAGAATGCACCCGAACCCACGGCAGCGAAGCAAACCATAGCGAGAGCTTGGAAAACTCCGACCCTCAACATTACAGAAGTGAAGAACAGGGTTACCCAGGCCATGATCCACAGTGAAATAGAAGCAACGATCCAGGACCGTCTACCTCGACATAGTAGGATATGGCAACCCTGGGTCAAGCACTTTTTTGCCCCCCAATCTGGACTCTAGCCTCTTGGAGCCTTGATCGCATCTTTCCAAAAACACATTGACGGCAACCATACCGGGCCCACCGACCACCCCTCCCCTCTACCCTGTACTCTCTTTTCTTCTCCCCACTTCCCCCTCTCTTAGCTCTAGTTGTCATGGTTATGCAGTGATCTTCCTGTGTTTTCTTACCTCCCCTCATGTGTTCAGACTAAGAGGCCAGCCACTTCCACCTGGTGGTTTTTATAACCTCTCCTCTAAGCGTGGCTCCACCCCAGGCCCTATCAGGGAGCCCTATATTAACCTGTGCACTGCAAGCCATCAGTGCTGATCAACCATTGTGTATTCCTTTGTGTGTTAGCTTCCTGTGTCCTGCCGTGTGCTCTTCTGTTGTTCCGTTTCCGACTTTGGCGTGTCTTGACTATCCTTGTTTGCCTGTGATCCTGACCTTTTGGCGTGTACCCGACTATTCTTGTCTGCTTGTGGCCCCGACCTTGGCTTTGTCCTTCACCATCCCTATCCTCCTGTTGCCTACTGTGGGTGTGAGCTGGGGGAGCCTGGGGGGTCGCGACCTGGAGCCAGTTGCAGCCAAGTCCATCTTTACCACCAGAGGCGCTGGTGAGCACCTGCTGGCTCTTAGATTCCGCGCCCCCAGGGAATCTTACGCTCTAACCCCAGTGGGATCTGTCCCCCGTCTGCAGCAGTCAGCCGTAGGGTCCACAACCTTGCGGTGCACTCCAGATCCCTACGGTGTGCATCTGTCACCTCGCCTCAAGGTGACCCGACACTAGTCTTCTCCTCCTTTCTTCTTTACTTTCCTACAATTAAAATTGCTGCTCATACAGTACTAGTACTCCCACGTAATCCAACGGTCTCTGTTTCGGGAGAAAACCAAAGCAGCCAGCCCCTGAAGCTCCGGGGGGCACCCAGTTTTAATAGTTCCTACTAGGACTCACCCCAGCTCAACTAGGACTCTACAGACAATGGTTTAGTTCTCGAGGGCTATTCCCTTGGACTTAATGTTGATATTCCATTCGCACCGTTGTTTAATTAATCCTGTGATAGCTTTATTTGTTACAATTTTGCACTGTACTGTGTACCTACACTGTTAAATCACAATAAAACAATTTGAAAAGGAAAAGTGAGGAATTATGGCACTTTAAACTGGTGTAAGTTATTCTTCATTTTCTTCAAAAAGTCACATTAATCTCATTGATCCGTATAATAATATAAATGGTTAAGCACAAGTCACTTTTTTAAGTTGCGATTTTTTTTTGCACCATCTTTGAAGGATTGGATTTCATTTATCCGAAAACCATTTCATTAGATTTTATTTTTATTTTTATTTTATTTTTATTTGTATCTTTGCATGTTTTTGGCACACACTTTTTAATGGATTTTGCTTTAAATATTTATTTCTCATATATTTTAATCAATTCACTACATATGGATTCGTACAATTATGTGCTGCTATGAATGATTAACTGTTTATATTATATGAGATATATATATATATAGTGATGGACGAACGTTTCGCCCGGCGGTCGTTTCGCGGCGAATTTCCGACTTTCGCCGTCCGCGGGTTCGAACGCCTTTTTCCGTCGTTCGCCCCGGCGGACTTACGTGTTTAATGTATACAAGAACTTTAACCTTTCGTGACACGTTTATCATGTGTTACAGGACAACCAATTGAGACATGACAGCTCATGGACACTTGGACATTCCCCCTAACCTATAAATACACCCGATCCGGTGGCCATTTTACATTCTTTCTTCTGTCACTGTAGGGAAAGGATCCTGTGTGGAGTAGGGACAGAGAAAACGCTAGCTATTTGGTACACAAAAGTTCTTTTCAGGACTGGTATAGGTGTTAGGTCAGCAGCCTGAGTTTCTTTTGTCAGTTTAGATAAAGGGACAGAGCGCTGTATGCTGCTATTTTAGGGACAGCTCAGCCAGATTAGTCTTTCTTCATCATCATCATCATCATCATCATTAGCTGTTACTATCAGGTCCACAAAAGAGCTATTCCAGCTAATCGTTCCAGCCTACTCTTTTTTGCCAATTTGTATAGGGACAGGCAGGAAGCAGTGTGTCAGGCAGTGAGGATAATTTTAAAGACTTGCTGTTACTATTAGTTCCACAAAGGTTCTTTTCAGGACTGGTATCAGTGGTACGGTAATAGGCTTGTACACGTATAATATTCTTTCTTCCAAATATAGAAAGAATATTATACTTGACTGCTGCCCTTCTGCTGCAGTCTGCTAATCATTCACAACTCACTTGTTCCACAAAGCTCTTTATCAGGACTGGTAACTTGGTCTGTCTAGGGTGCTACGGTACATAGGCTTGGGTGCGGTACAGTCTGCTGTTCTGTAAGGACCGCTATCGGTCCACAATACATAGGGTTGCCGTGCACTACTGCTGACCGCTGCCCTATACTGCAGCAGTCCTTCAGCGGTATAGGGACTGACGCACAGTCTGCTAAACACTAATACACAACCTGCTTGGTCCACAAAAGTTCTTATAAGGACTGGTAACTTGGTATAGGGTGCTACGGTACATAGGCCTGAGTGCGTTACAGTCTGCTGTTCTGTAAGGACCGCTATCGGTCCACAATACATAGGGTTGACGTGCACTACTGCTGACCGCTGCCCTATACTGCAGCAGTCCTTCAGCGGTATAGGGACTGACGCACAGTCTGCTAAACACTAACACACAACCTGCTTGGTCCACAAAAGTTTTTATAAGGACTGGTAACTTGGTATAGGGTGCTACGGTACATAGGCCTGAGTGCAGTACAGTCTGCTGTTCTGTAAGGACTGCTATCGGTCCACAATACATAGGGTTGCCGTGCACTACTGCTGACCGCTGCCCTATACTGCAGCAGTCCTTCAGCGGTATAGGGACTGACGCACAGTCTGCTAAACACTAATACACAACCTGCTTGGTCCACAAAAGTTCTTATAAGGACTGGTAACTTGGTATAGGGTGCTACGGTACATAGGCCTGAGTGCGTTACAGTCTGCTGTTCTGTAAGGACCGCTATCGGTCCACAATACATAGGGTTGACGTGCACTACTGCTGACCGCTGCCCTATACTGCAGCAGTCCTTCAGCGGTATAGGGACTGACGCACAGTCTGCTAAACACTAACACACAACCTGCTTGGTCCACAAAAGTTCTTATAAGGACTGGTAACTTGGTATAGGGTGCTACGGTACATAGGCCTGAGTGCGTTACAGTCTGCTGTTCTGTAAGGACCGCTATCGGTCCACAATACATAGGGTTGACGTGCACTACTGCTGACCGCTGCCCTATACTGCAGCAGTCCTTCAGCGGTATAGGGACTGACGCACAGTCTGCTAAACACTAACACACAACCTGCTTGGTCCACAAAAGTTTTTATAAGGACTGGTAACTTGGTATAGGGTGCTACGGTACATAGGCCTGAGTGCAGTACAGTCTGCTGTTCTGTAAGGACTGCTATCGGTCCACAATACATAGGGTTGACGTGCACTACTGCTGACCGCTGCCCTATACTGCAGCAGTCCTTCAGCGGTATAGGGACTGACGCACAGTCTGCTAAACACTAACACACAACCTGCTTGGTCCACAAAAGTTTTTATAAGGACTGGTAACTTGGTATAGGGTGCTACGGTACATAGGCCTGAGTGCAGTACAGTCTGCTGTTCTGTAAGGACCGCTATCGGTCCACAATACATAGGGTTGCCGTGCACTACTGCTGACCGCTGCCCTATACTGCAGCAGTCCTTCAGCGGTATAGGGACTGACGCACAGTCTGCTAAACACTAACACACAACCTGCTTGGTCCACAAAAGTTTTTATAAGGACTGGTAACTTGGTATAGGGTGCTACGGTACATAGGCCTGAGTGCAGTACAGTCTGCTGTTCTGTAAGGACCGCTATCGGTCCACAATACATAGGGTTGACGTGCACTACTGCTGACCGCTGCCCTATACTGCAGCAGTCCTTCAGCGGTATAGGGACTAAGAGTTTTGTCACAGGGTGATTTAAAAAATGACAGGCAGAGGAAGAGGCAGGCCCTTCCGCAGGGGTGGTAGGGGTAGGGCAGGAGCAACAGCCTTGAGCCAAAGTGGGAAGTTGCAGAAGGTGCGTTCAATTACTTTAAAGGACGCACCAGACTTGGTTGAGTGGCTCACTCAGCCTTATTCTTCTGCACCCTCCTCATCCTCTCGATCTGCACCCTCTTCTTCACTCTCTGCTATGTGCACCCCCAAAGACACTACCACCAACAACACCACCACCACCACATACCTTCCGCTTGAGTGCAAATGGGGGCCTTCATGCTCCAGTGTTTTAATAGGGACCCCCGTATAAAAAGCATGAGGGTCAAGGACCAGTACTGGGTGGCAACGTACTTAGATCCCCGGTACAAACACAAAATGGCGGAAATGTTACCGCCGTCGCAGAGGGCTGTCAGAATGCAGCACTTCCAGGCCTTGCTTCGAGAAATGCTGCATTCTGCTTTTGCGTGCGCTGGCAGAGGAGCAATTCCCACTCCCAGAGAAGGATTTGCGGGTACCAATCCAACAGCGCCTGCAAGAAGAGGCCGGTTTGAAGATGTGTTGGTGACTTCGGATATGAGGTCATTCTTTCAGCCGACCCATCGACAGGTGTCATCCGGATCCAGCATCAGGGAACGCCTAGACCGTCAGGTGTCCGACTACATTGGGTTAACGGCCGATGTGGACGCTCTGAGGAGTGATGAACCCCTAGACTACTGGGTGGGCAGGCTTGACCTCTGGCCAGAGCTTGCCCAATTTGCAATCGAACTGTTGGCTTGCCCCTCATCCAGTGTCCTGTCCGAAAGGACGTTCAGCGCAGCAGGGGGGATTGTGACCGATAAGCGTACTCGCCTAGCTCACGACAGTGTTAACTACCTCACATTTCTAAAAATGAATGAGGCATGGATCTCGGAGGAATTCAACACATGTGATCAGTAGACCATGTATATGTCTATAAACAATTTTTGGAATCAAGCACACAGACCTTCTTAATTCATTTGGCTCACTTCCCTGACCCAAAAAAGCACACCGTACTATATGCCCCTACCCTCCTCTTTGAAGAGGTTGAGCGGTGTCATATTTCTACTGGGGCTGCTTATTATGAGGGGTTCCCACCATCCCTGTGCTGTGCTGACTTCCTCCTGGGGGTTCTTATTATGAGGGGCTCCCACCATCCCTGTGCTGTGCTGACTTCCTCCTGGGGGTTCTTATTATGAGGGGATCACACCATCCCTGTGCTGTGCTGACTTCCTCCTGGGGCTGCTTACGGTGCTGCTGTCAGCGCTGTATGTCACGGAGCTGCTGTCAGCGCTGTATGTCACGGAGCTGCTGTCAGCGCTGTATGTCACGGAGCTGCTGTCAGCGCTGTATGTCACGGAGCTGCTGTCAGCGCTGTATGTCACGGAGCTGCTGTCAGCGCTGTATGTCACGGAGCTGCTGTCAGCGCTGTATGTCACGGAGCTGCTGTCAGCGCTGTATGTCACGGAGCTGCTGTCAGCGCTGTATGTCACGGTGCTGCTGTCAGCGCTGTATGTCACGGAGCTGCTGTCAGCGCTGTATGTCACGGAGCTGCTGTCAGTGCTGTATGTCACGGAGCTGCTGTCAGCGCTGTATGTCACGGAGCTGCTGTCAGCGCTGTATGTCACGGAGCTGCTGTCAGCGCTGTATGTCACGGAGCTGCTGTCAGTGCTGTATGTCACGGAGCTGCTGTCAGCGCTGTATGTCACGGAGCTGCTGTCAGCGCTGTATGTCACGGAGCTGCTGTCAGCGCTGTATGTCACGGTGCTGCTGTCAGCGCTGTATGTCACGGAGCTGCTGTCAGCGCTGTATGTCACGGAGCTGCTGTCAGCGCTGTATGTCACGGAGCTGCTGTCAGCGCTGTATGTCACGGAGCTGCTGTCAGCGCTGTATGTCACGGAGCTGCTGTCAGCGCTGTATGTCACGGTGCTGATGTCAGCGCTGTATGTCACGGAGCTGCTGTCAGCGCTGTATGTCACGGTGCTGATGTCAGTGCTCTGTATTACGGTGCTGCTGTCAGTGCTCTGTATCTCCTGCACCCTCTTGTTTGCCTACCCTGGTCCCTGACCTTCCCTCTCCTCCATTGCCTTCATTAGCTCCATAGTCCTGAATTGTCAGAACAATTTCCCAAATAAAAAAAAAATGCTTGTAGTTATCGATCCCAAATTCACCTCATACATGTATTATGCTATTGTCCAGGTGGTGGGACTACGTGCTACCCCCTAATAATTACCCCGTGGCCGCAAATTCGACCTAAAGGTTTGCGAAATTCGCCTCCCATTGAAGTCAATGGAGCCCGCGGCGAACGGTCGTTTTCGCGAACGTTTGTGTCCGTTCGCGTTTCGCGTTCGCGAAACGTCCCGTCGGAAGTTCGTCCATCACTATATATATATATATATATATATATATATATATATATATATATATATATAATCTCATATATGGATATTATATGAGATTAATATTGCTTTTTGATCACTTTTATTCCTATTACAAGGAGTGTAAACATCCCCTGTAATAGGAGTATGGCCTGATCTGTCCTCTTTACAGTGAGATTTGGGGATCGGTAAGACCCCGCATCTCACCTCTAGGCTGGGAAGCCTGAAATCAAGAAAATAAATAAAACAATCTTGGCTCCCCAGCCAAGGCGGCGCCATTCGTTTGAATGCAGAGTCTGGGCGCAGGGCCGGGACAAGGGGTGGGCAGGAGGGACGGCTGCCCCTGTCGCAATGGTATATTGCAGGGGTAGGGGGCACCCTGAGCCTAACTCTAAGGGAAAGGGGGGGGCGCAGTTTGCATCTTTGCCCTGGGCGCGGGATGATTTTGTCCCGGCACTGGCTGGGAGTGAGGTCATAACATCGCGCCCGGCCTCCGAACAATCATAGAGACTCCAGCGACCATCTGGTCCACCGGAAATCTCTATGGTCACCATCTGGGGCCGGCGGATCCGTTCTCTGACTCACTGATGGAAATGTTGGGTCGGTAGAAGAACTGGAGGGTGGCGGGAGGGGGGGGGGCGTTCCCTTCCGGCCGCTCATAAGAATGATCAAGTGGTGGAACAGCCGCTATGATCTTTTTTATGGTGTAGGGAATCATCGTCACTAAAAGAAGATATCTGAATGATGTCTGTAGCTGCCCCCATCATTCAGATATACCCCTGCAAAATCAAGGACATCCCTGGACGTACCTTTGGTGGGAAGTGGTTAACTGACAATTCAGGTAAATAAGCCACCTTGAGTCACATTTTTTTTTTTGCAATTCGGCACTGCGTCATTTTAACTGACAATTACGCAGTTGTGCGACGCTGTACCCAAACAAAAATTTGCGTCCTTTTTTTCCCCCACAAATAGATCTTTCTTTTGGTGGTATTTGATCACCTTTTTATTTTTTACGCTATAAACAAAAAACAAACCAACAATTTATAAAAAATAAATACATTTTTTTTTTACTTTCTGCTATAAAACATTTCCGCTAAAAAATGTAAAAAAAAATAATTTATTCATCAATTTAGGTCAATATATATTCTGCTACAAATTTGTGGTAAAAAAAATCCCAATAATTGATTGGTTTGCACAAAAAGTTATTGCTTCTGCAAAATAGGGGATAGATTTATGACATTTTAATTGTTTTATTTATTTTTACTAGTAATGGAGGTGATTCGTGATTTTTTAGCGGGACTGCGACATTGCTGGCGGACAGATCGGTCACCTAACGGACATTTTTGACACTTTTTTTGGGAACCAGTGACACTATTACAGTAATCAGTGCTAAACGTATGCACTGTTATTGTACTAATGACACTGGCAGGGTAGGGGCTAACATCAGTGGTGATCAAGGGGTTAAATGTGTTCCCTGGGTGTGTTCTAACTGTATGGGGGGTAGGGATGGCGGAACGGTTCGCCCGGCGGTCGTTTTGCGGCGAATTTCGGCTGTTTGAAATTCGGACTATTGCCGCCGTTCGCCCGGCGGACTTCCGTGTTTACTGTGTAAAAGAACTTTGACCTATGATGACACATCCATCATGGGGTAAAGGACAGCCAATTGAGACATTACAGCACATGGACACTTGGACATTCCCCTTAACTTATAAATAGACCCGATCCGGCGGCCATTTTACATTCTTTCTTCTGTCACTATAGGGAGAGGTTGCTGTGTGGAGCAGGGAGAGACTGCAGTGACCCAAATCGCTAGCTATTAGGTCCACAAAAGTTCTTTTCAGGACTGGTATGGTATAGGTGTTGGGTGTAGTGCAGGATATAGGTTTGAGGCACTGCTGTGCTAGTGATTGTTGCAGCAGCCTGTCTTTTGTCAGTGTAGAGAGAGGGACAGGATGCTGTGTGCAGCAGGGACAGTCAGTTTTTTTTTTTTTTTTTTTTTTTTTTTTTTTTTTTTTTTTTTTTTCTTGCCACATCAGTGTTTCTATACCAGAGACTAGGTTCAGCTTATCGCTCACTCGTGTCTCATTCTCTGTTCCACATCATTGTAGCATATTTAGTTATATAAGTTTTAAGCTTAATATAGTCACCTAAGGATTTTATAACATTTAATTTAAGTACAAAAGTAGTAAAAAAAATCCCCTAGTATTTACGTGCTACACACATACCAGTGTCTATTATCCTGGTATCTCATATCTATTACAATTTTTTCTTTTTCCTTTTTCTTTTTTCCCTCCTTCCCTTTCTCTCCCTACTCCTCCCCCCCCCCCCCCCCCTCCAATCCCAAATCTATTAAAAGACACACTAAGCAAAGAATGCCTAGTACAAATAAATGAAGGAACTATATAGGCTAAGAGACGCTTTTTACAATAATTTATAGGGGAATCCCCAATCTTCCCAATCCGGGACCCCATATCTTTTTAAATTTCTTGGCGTTACCCTGCTTAATAAAAAAAACCCTTTCATTGCCTATAGTTTTCCTTATATTATCCAACCATGTATCTGATAGTGGACTAGAGTATGCCTGCCAATTCTGGGCAATTAATTTCCTTGCCTGGAAAAGGCATCTAGTAACTGGTTCAAATATATTTTTAGGGATTTTATATCCCTCCGGTATAGCCAACAAACAAGTCCTCGCTGTTGCCTCCAATGTCAACCCGAATATTTCATTCACATGGTCTATAACTTGTGTCCAGTATCTGAACAGTTTCGGGCACCTCCAAAACATATGAATGAAATCCCCAACCCGACCACATCTGGGGCACTGATCATTATCCCTCCATCCCATTTTAAACATTTTCCTAGGCGTGTAATATGCCTGGTGGAAAAAAAAAAGTTGAGAAGCATTCTGTGCCGGAGAAATAGAGACCTTGGTTCCCTGTTCCATTATCCAGTCCCATTCCGGAATGGACAACGGACCCACATCTCTCTCCCATTTCCCTTTACTTTTAATCATACCGCTTCTGTCTAGTAGTTTATCTCCCAACCTGTTATATAGGAATGAGATCAATCCTTTGAGCGTGTCTCTGGACATAATTTGAGATAGCACCGGGATCTCGATCAACTGTATCTCCTGTGATCTAAATTGAGCCTGGATTGCGTGTCTGACCTGAAAGTACTTATAAAGCGAGTGATTTGATAAAGAGAATTCAGACCTTAGATCCATGAATGATCTAATATCTGAGTCTTGGAGCATTTGCGCTAGTTTATCTAACCCTTGGTTTACCCACTCCTTACATTTTTCCACCTTAAATAACTCATTTAAATTTCTATTGTCCCATAGGGGGGCCAACACGGATACCTGTTGGTATCCTAACAAGGCCTTAGCTGTTTTCCAGATTTTAGCAATCTGGGTGATCGTTGGACAACGCATATTAAACGAGTTTGCTTCAAGCGCTTCCATAAGCGTGTTATGTGGGCACCCTAGCATTAATAGCCTATGACAGGGATTGGCTTCGTTTTTTGTTATTGCTCCAGCTAAGTGTTGCAATTGGGCCGCTAGGTAGTAAAGTCTGGGATGTGGAATCGCCAACCCCCCTTCTTCCAGCGGCAGCTGCAAAGTTCGTAAACTAATCCTCGATGGACCCTTTTTCCATATACAGGATCTAAATAAAGCTTCTATTTTCTTGAACCACTTTTCCCCGATCCATAGAGGTGAGTTATGGAGGACATACAAGATTTGAGGAAGCCATACCATCTTGATCAGGTTGCAGCGGCCCGCCATTGAAAGGGGGAGGCGGCTCCAAATATCAGCCTTTTGTTTTAACTTTACTAAAAGGGGGGATAGATTATCATCTAAATAAGAATTTACATCCCTAGTAATCCACACCCCCAGATATTTAAACTTCTCGACTTGTTTCAAGTTCCCGATGTCCTGGGGAGCACAAATATATCCACTTTCCAGTGGTAATATAGCAGATTTATCCCAATTAATGGTTAATCCTGATATATAACCAAATTCTCTGATCATCTTCATTACCACTTTCAGTGAGGCTTGAGTATCCCCTAGGAAAAGTAAAATATCATCGGCAAACAATGCCATTTTTTCCTCTACCTGTCCTCTTCTAAATCCCTGTATATCAGGACTGGCCCTAATGGCTATAGCTAGCGGCTCCACTGCCATAACAAACAATAAGGGGGAGAGGGGGCACCCCTGCCTCGTGCCTCGTTCCAACAAAAATGTTTCAGAAAGCTCATTATTAATTTTAATTTTCGCTCTTGGATCCGTATATAACAATTTTATCCATTTAATAAATTTTGGTCCAAACCCAAATCTAATAAGCACATTAAATAGGTATACCCATTCGAGACTGTCGAATGCTTTAGCTGCATCCAGGGTCAAAACTGCTCTGGAGTCCCCATTGTCCACCAAAACCTGTGTATTCAAAAAAAGTCTACGTATGTTAACGCTAGTAGACCTATTCGGGATAAAACCCGACTGGTCGGGATGGATGAGCTTTTGGACACTTCTTTTTAAGCGTGTTGCAAGCACTTTCGCTAGAATTTTTACGTCCGACCCCAACAACGAGATCGGGCGGTATGAGGCCGGGTCCATAGAGTCTTTGTCCTCTTTGGGAATAACCACTATTGTGGCTTCCAACATCGAAGAGGGCAGAGCTCCACACTCAAAGGAATGTCTCAATGTCTCCAGCAGTTGTGGCAGCAGGACCCCTCCATATCTCTTGTAGACCTCGATTGGCAAACCATCTGGTCCTGGTGCTTTTAAGTTAGACATCCCTGCCACTGCACTTTGGAGTTCCTCAATAGTAATCGGGGCCTCCAATACTGCTAGATCCTCTAGTGTTACTGTTGGCATATTCAGATTCCCCAGAAAAGCAGCTATAGCTCCCCCTTCACTCCCCCCTTGGGACTTATACAGTGAACTGTAATAATGGTAAAATACATTATTAATAGTGGATGTTTCAGACGTAGTCTCCCCCTCTGGTGTCCTAATCGCCAATATCGCTGGAGGGGCCGTATTTGCTTTAATCAGCAGGGACAGCATTCGTCCCACTCTCTCTCCCTCCCCAAAGTTTGCTTGTTTCTGCAATATACATTTATTTTCTATCTTACGCCTAGTAATTGTCTTGAATTCTTGCTGTTTATCAAGCCAAACCTTCTGGGTAGTAGGGTTCGGGTTTACAGTATACTGTCTTTCTGTCTCTAGCACCGCCTTAGTAACTTCCTCTTCCTGTTTTTTCAATTCGGCCCTATTCCTAGCAGTTGATTGAATAAAAAGACCTCTTAAAAAGGCTTTTAAAGAATCCCAAACAACTCCTACTGGCGCTGTACCTACATTGATATTAATGAACTCCTTTAAGTCAGTTGTCACCCGGTCCGCGTCTTTTATTAATTCCAGCCAAGCAGGGTCGATTTTCCATTGGCTAGGACCTTGTTTCTTGCCAATGCAAAATGTCAATATTAGGGGGGAGTGGTCCGAGATACTTCTTGGACCATATTCTATCTCATCCACTCGTGGCATCGCACTACTATTCAGCAAAGCCATATCGAGTCTCGATAGTGTAGAGAAGGAGGTTGAGTAACATGAGTATTGTCGCTCCCTCGGATACCGAGTGCGCCATGCATCGTATAACCCTGCCTCACTTAGGAAGCGGGCTAGCCTCGTGGAATCTTTCACTATTGATGTATTTACGATTGGGAACCTGTCCATAGATTTATCCAAAACTTCATTAAAATCCCCTACTACTATCACAGGGATATCAGGTTTATCTATTACAAAAGATAATAACTCATATAAAACCTCTAATTTAAATGGAGGAGGGATATATATGTTGGCTATCACGTAGGGATTATTTTCAATTTGGCAATATAAGAAAATATATCTACCCTTTTCATCTATACAACTATTATGGCAAAGAAACCGAACCGCCCTATCGACAAGAATGCTAACCCCTCTTGCATAGGTTGAAAATACGGAATGGAACTGGGTCTGGTATTTCCGACCTTGCAGACACCGAATCGTATCACCTGTTAAGTGCGTCTCCTGAAGACACAGTACTCCGGGTCCTTTGCCCTCTAAAGCTGACAAAACCACTTTTCTTTTGGTCGGATCTCCCAGACCCCGCACATTCCATGATACTATCTTAATTCTTTTCGCCTGCATCACCACTTAGCGATCTGCAATTTGGGCAGGACTCTCAAAAACCATATAAAGAATAATGAATAAGAAAAGAAAAAAAAAAAATAAATAAATAAATAAATAAATAAAAAATTCCCTTCCCTATCCCTTTCCTGCCAATCAACAACCCGCATATTAGGTGGTCTAGGCCAAGAAACGCAAAGGGAAGGAGAAAAAGAAAATGGTGAGAGATATACAAACATGATAATACCAAAAAATTCTCTCTCTCCCTTTTTCCCCTTAGTTTTACACATGTGTATCCTATATTCTACATAATAGTGCATCTCAAAATTTGTGTATCTTTGTATTATTTTGGTAGCAAAATAAAAGGTATGTGTCCTATGCTCTACATAATAGTGCTTCTCAAAATTTATGTATCCTTGTATTATTTTGGTGGCAAAATAAAAGGTATGTGTCCTATACTTTACATAATAGTGCTTCTCAAAATTTGTGTATCCTTGTATTATTTTTATTACTCTTCCCTTTCCCCACCTTCCCATCCCGTCTCTCCCTCCTCCCCTTTTACCAAACCCCCTCCCCCATCCCCCCCCCCTCGCCCCATAGGGCTACCCCCTGGGGGTATATTTGTGACCTTCTCACGACACTCCCACCACTCACCCATACCAATCCTACTGGGTGCTTTCACCCAGAATCTACCCCCACTCACGGGGACCTCTTGTCCCCCACTACAAATACTAAATTACCCTCAACCCATCCTTATTGCTCAACCCCCGCCCCCACCTACATTGTGCAATATACAAAATATAGCAAATTTACAACTAATACACTCCTTATTTCTACCTACCCCCCCAAAATATATAACCCTAAGTCCTTTGGAATCCACCCAACTACCCTGCAATGTGCACCTATAGATCCTTTTTTGTTTCATCTAGCCATTGGGATGCCTCTCCTGGCGTATTGAAAAAGAGCATTTTCCCTAATGCCTTCACCCTTAAACGCGCTGGATATAGGAGCGCATAATCTAGCTTAAATTTAACCATTTCTCGTTTGACTGGTATAAATTCGGCTCTTCTTTTCTGGAGGTCAGGGGAGAAATCAGGGTACAAGGAGACCCTAGCTCCTTTATATCTGATGTCTCCCCTCATTCTAGCCTCTCGTAATAAGGACACTTTATCCTGGTAATTGAGGATCTTAAGCATTATGGGCCTAGGGCGCTCCCCCACCTGGCGAGCTTTTACCGGGGTACGGTGTGCCCGTTCTATTGCAAATGTCGGGGTAAATGTTGCGGTCCCAAAAAGTTCTCGGAACCACCCCTCAAGGAAACCAATCAAATTAGTCCCCTCGCAGTGTTCGGGAAGGCCTAGTACTCTGATATTATTTCTTCGATTTCTGTTCTCCATCTCATCGAGTTTATCCGCTTGTATATTGACTGTTTTCTTAAGTGCTTCAACTTCCTGCCTCACTGGTCTCAGCTCATCTTCTATTGTGCTCATACGTTCCTCAAGTTCAGTAGTTCTTAATATAGTCCTATTCAGTTCCTGCCTCATAGTCAATAGTTCCTCCTTTATATGTCTTAGCTGCACATCAAAATTTGATATCGAATCTTTGCATTCCTTAATTGCGTTAAAAATGTCTCTTAATGTAGGTTCCTCGTCCAAGTTACCTGTCATTAGTAAATGAGAGCTGGTTGTTTCTGGATTTGTTGTCACTATTCCTACTTTACTTCCCCCTCCCTTGCTGCCCCCCAATTTAGCAGCTATTGGGGTGGGGGGGTTAACCACCGACTGGCCTTGGCTCCTTCTATCGGCCGAGGAGTTTTTAATATCTTTATTGTCTTTATTATGTAGATTTGCCTGCTGGAGGCTTGATTTACTGGGTGAAGCTGGACCAGAGTGAGCATAGCGCTCCAGTTTTGCCGCCGCCGATGCCGAGGCCATTTGATTACTTTTGTCCTTGGCAGCCCGCGTGATTTGTTGACCCTCTGAGGGTGTTTGCACCTCAGGGGATCTTTTCCTTGACATAATTCGGTTAAACAGATTATATGACCGCGTATAAGCCCGCCTTACCAGTCAAAAAAAAGGAATTTTCAAGGGGAAGGGGACCACGATGTTATGGCGTCACTCCTAATGTAGATGACACTCCCTTATTTATTTATCAGAAGGGGCAATATTAATCAGCAGCTGGCCTCCAACCTCCGCAGACAGCCCCACCGCCAAAGACTCATTGCCGTATATTGATATATTTATACTAATGTATATATGCTTATATTCACAATATATAATCAAAGTGGAGCATAACAGTCAGTGGTTTACTTCGTTAATAATTTAAGGCCAAAGGAAGAGAGGCACTTATCCCAATTGCCAGTACGTAGCCTCACAGAACCATCGGAACAATAACAGGGTATTCAGAAACTTCCTCTCACTTCTCCATAGTATTAGGCAGTCAATGCAGTTGTGTATTTATTGCCACTTATCTTAGTGCTGGTCCGTAGTCATACAGCGCTCAACCGGTCTGTGCAGGATATCCAGGTTGTCCAGATCTTCCTCTCTCTCCTCCAAAACTTTCGGACAAGCAGCGCTGCCAGTGTACGTTTCGCTTCACTTAAGAGCTAATCTGGTTGAAAGGTAACGAGCAGCGAGCGAAAAAGGAGGGGGGCGGGGGGGTGGAAACTCGACACAGGAGTCCCCTCTCGTCAATACATCCGCCAAACAACCCACTGCCCAGAGCCTATAGTGGATAACGGGCCCGCCGTACGTGACTGCACATCAAGCTCATTCGGAGCAGGGGGAGAGACTTTACGGCGTCACAAGGAGCTCGGGGCCGCATGAAGTCTCGCGAGATCTCCAGCGGCACTCTCGGCTCCTGCTCAAACAGCCCGGTATAGATAACAGCCACCCCCGTGCTCCGACAAGGCAGGAAAAGGCAGAGGAGAAAAAAGGAACGCTCGAGCTCGGAGGTACCAGCCACAGCGGCTCAGGTTAAAATGTCAAACATTTAGACAATATATGGATAGGCATAGAAGCCTATCAGCAACCATACTACCATATATACTGAGGGCTTCAGGCGGCATCAGGTAGTCCAGGGAGGATCAAAGCGAGGGCATCAAAGCAGGCCGGGCAGCACGGGATAGAGCAACACCATGCTCTCACTCTCCACACACCTCCCCACCCATCCACATCCGGTCCAGGGACAGTCAGTTTAATCATTAGCTGTTACTATTAGGTCCACAAAAGTCCTTTTCAGGACTGGTATGGTAAAGTAGTACAGGATATAGTTTTGAGTGCTATTCAAGTTATTGTTCCAGCCTGTGTTTTGGTCAGTTTAAATAGGGACAGACAGGAAGCTGTGTGTGGCAGTGAGGGACAGTCAGTTTAATCAGCAGCTGTTACTATTAGGTCCACAAAGATTCTTTTCAGGACTGGTATGGTAATAGGCTTGTACACGTATAATATTCTTTCTTCCAAATATGGAAAGAATATTAAATTGACTGCTGCCCCTCTGCTGCACTAGTCCTTTATCAGTATAGGGACTGAGGTACAGTCTGCTAATCATTCACAACCTACTAGTTCCACAAAGGTCCTTATAAGGACTGGTAAGGTATAGGGTACTACAGTACATAGGGTTGAGTGAGGTACAGTCTGCTATTCCTTAAGAACTGGTATAGGTCCACAATATATAGGGTTGAGGTGCACTACTGCTGACTGCTGCCCTTCTGCTGCACTAGTCCTTTATCAGTATAGGGACTGAGGTACAGTCTGCTAATCATTCACAACCTACTAGTTCCACAAAGGTCCTTATAAGGACTGGTAAGGTATAGGGTACTACAGTACATAGGGTTGAGTGAGGTACAGTCTGCTATTCCTTAAGAACTGGTATAGGTCCACAATATATAGGGTTGAGGTGCACTACTGCTGACTGCTGCCCTTCTGCTGCACTAGTCCTTTATCAGTATAGGGACTGAGGTACAGTCTGCTAATCATTCACAACCTACTAGTTCCACAAAGGTCCTTATAAGGACTGGTAAGGTCTAGGGTACTACAGTATATAGGGTTAAGTGAGGTACAGTCTGCTATTCCTTAAGAACTGGTATAGGTCCACAATATATAGGGTTGAGGTGCACTACTGCTGACTGCTGCCCTTCTGCTGCACTAGTCCTTTATCAGTATAGGGACTGAGGTACAGTCTGCTAATCATTCACAACTTACTAGTTCCACAAAGGTCCTTATAAGGACTGGTAAGGTGTAGGGTACTACAGTACATAGGGTTGAGTGAGGTACAGTGTGCTATTCCTTAAGGACTGGTATAGGTCCACAATATATAGGGTTGAGGTGCACTACTGCTGACTGCTGCCCTTCTGCTGCAGTAGTCCTTTATCAGTATAAGGGCTGAGGTACAGTCTGCTAATCATTCACAACTTACTAGTTCCACAAAGGTCCTTATAAGGACTGGTAAGGTGTAGGGTACTACAGTACATAGGGTTGAGTGAGGTACAGTCTGCTATTCCTTAAGGACTGGTATAGGTCCACAATATATAGGGTTGAGGTGCACTACTGCTGACTGCTGCCCTTCTGCTGCACTAGTCCTTTATCAGTATAGGGACTGAGGTACAGTCTGCTAATCATTCACAACCTACTAGTTCCACAAAGGTCCTTATAAGGACTGGTAAGGTCTAGGGTACTACAGTATATAGGGTTAAGTGAGGTACAGTCTGCTATTCATTAAGAACTGGTATAGGTCCACAATATATAGGGTTGAGGTGCACTACTGCTGACTGCTGCCCTTCTGCTGCACTAGTCCTTTATCAGTATAGGGACTGAGGTACAGTCTGCTAATCATTCACAACTTACTAGTTCCACAAAGGTCCTTATAAGGACTGGTAAGGTGTAGGGTACTACAGTACATAGGGTTGAGTGAGGTACAGTCTGCTATTCCTTAAGGACTGGTATAGGTCCACAATATATAGGGTTGAGGTGCACTACTGCTGACTGCTGCCCTTCTGCTGCAGTAGTCCTTTATCAGTATAAGGGCTGAGGTACAGTCTGCTAATCATTCACAACTTACTAGTTCCACAAAGGTCCTTATAAGGACTGGTAAGGTATAGGGTACTACAGTACATAGGGTTGAGTGAGGTACAGTCTGCTAATCCTTAAGGACTGGTATAGGTCCACAATATATAGGGTTGAGGTGCACTACTGCTGACCGCTGCCCTATTCTGCAGCAGTCATTTATCAGTATAGGGACTGAGAGTTTTGTCACAGGGTCATTAAAAAAATTACAGGCAGAGGAAGAAGCAGGCCCTTCTGCAGGGGTGGTAGGGGTAGGGCAGGAGCAACAGGCTTGAGACAAAGTGGGAAGTTGCAGAAGGTGCGTTCAATTACTTTAAAGGACGCATCAGACTTGGTTGAGTGGCTCACTCAGCCTTACTCTTCTGCACCCTCCTCATCCTCTCGATCTGCACCCTCTTCTTCACTCTCTGCTATGTGCACCCCCAAAGACACTACCACCAACAACACCACCACCACCACCACCACATACCTTCCGCTTGAGTCACAGGAATTATTTTCCGATCCATATCAAGACATTTCTGATGCGCAGCCACTCTTGGCATTGGATCAGGAAGAGGAGGTAGCAACAACTGCTACTGAGCAGTCTGACGACAGTACCCAGATCAGCTCAAGGAGAAGGTTGGTCCCTGGTGTTGCTGCCTACTCCGAGATCTCTACTTATAGCGGTGGGGAAGGTGACGTCGATGATGACGTGTCTAGTGATGTCACGTGGGTGCCCACAAGAGAGGAAGAGGAGGGGAGTTCAGAGGGAGATATGGACCAGCAGATAGGGAGGAGAAGCAGGAATAACTTACATTGCACAGGAGGGACAAAGCAGACTGCGAATGAATCAGGAGCGAGGCATCGACCATGTACGGTCACATCTGGCGCTCCCAGGACACCGGCACATGGCGCCGCAGTGTGGGCTTTTTTTAACGTGTCCGCTGCTGACAATAGCATTGCCATCTGCAATCTTTGCAGTCAACGCATTAGTCGCGGTAAGCCCAACACTCACCTAGGGACGACCGCCTTAAGAAGGCACATGAGCAGCCTTCACTGAGCCCAGTGGGAGCAATGGAACACACAAAGCCACACTCCAGGCTCTCACCGTCCAGCCTCGTCTTCTACTTCTCCTTCTCCTCTCTCCTCACAATTGTCCTCCACTCCACCTTCCATCACGCCAAGCTCACGTTTTTCTGCAAAAAGGCAGGCTTCCGTGGGCCTAATGTTTGAGCGTAAAAAAATGATGACGCCGGATAACCCTCTTGCCCAACGGTTGACGGCTGGCTTGTCAGAACTGATAGCCCGCCAACTACTGCCATATAAACTGGTGGACTCTGAGGCCTTTCGAAAATTTGTGGCCATTGGAACACCACAATGGAAGATCCCAGGAAGGAAGTATTTCTCAGAGAAGGGCATCCCAGAGCTATATGGCCATGTTCAGCGGCAAGTGAATGTATCTCTGGCACACAGTGTCGGTGCCAAGATACATCTGACCACAGACACGTGGTCTAGCAAACACGGGCAGGGAAGGTATATCACTTTTACTGCCCACTGGGTGAACCTTCTGACGGCCGTCAAGCATGTAACCCGTGGCACTCCTGTAGATTTGGTTTTACCGCCACGGATTGCATGCAGGCCTGGCTCTTCTTCTCCTCCTCCTCCTCCTCCTCCTCCTCCATCCTCCTCCCTCTCCTCTTCAGCTGACTCCTCATTTTCCGCTGCTAGCGTCTCTTCCGCTGCGCCACCCAAGCTCCCCAGAACTTATTCGACATGCCAGGTGAGACGTTGCCATGCCGTGCTGCGTCTGTTGTGCCTGGAAGCCAAGAGCCACACTGGCCCAGCACTTTCAGCTTTGCATTCACAGGCAGATCAGTGGCTAACACCGCTCAATTTGACAGTTGGTAAAGTGGTGTGCGACAACGGTGCCAATCTTCTCAGCACATTGAAACAGGGCAAAATGACGCACGTGCCATGCATGGCACACGTCTTAAACTTGGTCGTGCAGCGATTCGTTGTCAAATACCCTGGGGTCCAGGACATCTTGCGGCAGGCAAGGAAAATCTTGGCCCATTTCAGAAGATCTTACACGGCCATGGCTCGCCTTGCTGACATTCAGCAGCGACACAATCTGCCGGTCAGACGTCTTATTTGCGATTGCCCGACGTAATGGAACTCAACCTTCTATATGCTTGATAGGCTGCTCCAGCAGAAACGTGCAGTTAACGTCTACCTGTATGAACTCTGCGGCAGAACAGGTTCTGGGGAGCTGGGTTTTTTTTTTTTTTTTTTTATATAAAATTTTATTGAAAAGGGCATAGAACAAATTGTACAAAATACAAAGACGAAAATTTTTCTCATTGAAATAGAAAGATCGAGTGAAAACAATCATTCAGCTTAGGGTTTGGTAGTAACTAAACATTGTGCACATAGCTTAAGGGAAGACTTACCATTCTCCCCAAAGAAGGGAGAAGGGGAAGCTTCAACTGGATGGATCTGGAGGTCAGAAGGTAACCTGGTATGTTTTATAAAAGCAAACTACAGGGTAAAATAAGGTATATAATGAATATGAAATAAAATAAATATGAAATAAAATAACCGTGGGGGGGGGGAGGGGGGAATGGTCAGTAGTAGGTGCAGTTCATTGCATAGTGGGGGGGGGGGGGAGAGGTGCTGCACAGATCCCGGCTGTCCATGAAAGGTGGTGAGTCCCCGTGTGGGGGGGGGGAGAGTCAGGAGCACAGAGACCCGCTTGGTACGGTTTCAGGTTGCAGCGATTATCGCCGTTGGCGCGTGTCCCTTATGGATGAAGGAGTGGTCCTCAAGGCGGGCTCGTTCCTGTGGGGTGAGTCTAGATGCCATATATAAGCCCCATCTGTTGTGAAAACGTAGTTTGGCTTTGGCGTGAAGAAAGCTAGTATTTAATTTGTCCCGAAAGAGGAGATGCATAAGTTCTCTGTCTACTTGTGGAACAGAGGGTTTAGTCGTGGTTGTCCAGTTGGCTAGGATGGTTCTCCTAGCGAGTAACAAGCAGAGCAAGGCCCACTCCTTGCCCAGAGGTGTGGGGGTAGCCGACCAGGGGAGCAGTTTGGGGTCCCAATACCCAAAGATAAGGAGTAGCGGGTCCTTGGGGAGTTTCAGGAGTGTTATCTTGAAGATAAATGCCAAAATTCCATCCCAGAATGAGGAGATGACCAGGCAAGACCAATAGCAGTGAGTAAGGGAGGGTCTCGGATGCTGGCATAAAGGGCACAGAGAAGCAGCGGATTGACACGAAGGTGAGGAATGTAGAAAAGGTATGTGCGCTCGATGTACAATTTTTAGTTGGGTTTCCCTCCAAGTTTCATTTGGGACCAAATTGTAGACTGATTTGAGTCCGTGTAGGATCTTATCCACAATATCGGTACTTGGGAAATCTTTGGCCCAGTTAGAGACCGAGGAAGATTCCAGAGAGGGTGTAGTATTCAGTAGTAGAGGTTTGTAAATATCAGAGATGCCATAAGAGTCTTTGTGGAGAAGTACTTCGATGAAAGAGGATTGGAGTCTTGCATGTTCCGCTCTGCAAGTTTTCTGCAAGAAGCTGAGGCATTGACCATGGTGGAAGGCGGATGAATCCGGCAAGGAGAACTTGACAGCTAGCCGGCGGAAGGGAAGTGCTCGACCAGAGTCCGGGTCACATAAGGAGAAGAAGGTGTCGAGGCCCTGTTGACGCCATGTTTCATAGGGTTGGCGGTCCAGCCCCGGGGTAAAGTTCGGGTTGCCTTGTATCGGGAGATGTCTAGAAATGAAGGGAGACAGCTTAAGGCTCTTCCGTGTTTCTCTCCAGGCAATAGCCGTGTCTCTCAGTAAAAGGTTGTGTTGCAATGACGGATCTAATTGTTTCCATTTGCAGTGGAGAAGAGCAGCTAGGGAGTAAGGATGGGTGATTGCAGCTTCCAGTGGGTAATTAGAGCAGCGGGATTTTTGGGATATCCAGTCTAGACCTACCCTCAAAAGACATGCTAAGTTATACATTCTAAGATTGGGAAGGTTAATACCCCCTTCGCTCCTGGGAAGGTGAAGTTTAGAGAAGGCTATGCAGGGTCTCTTGCCTCGCCACAGGAATTTAGAGATTGCTGAGTTTAAAAGTTTTGTATCCTTATGTCTAAGGAGTAAGGGTATCGTCTGAAGGGGATACAGGAGGCGTGCAAAGCTGACCATTTTTACCAGGTGGCACCTTCCCAAGAGCGAAAGAGGCAGATCCATCCAGTTGTCTAATTCCTGTATAAGTTTGGTAAAGAGGGGGGGTAGTTCAGGTGATAGAGAGATGAGGGGAGCCTCCCTATCTTAATGCCCAAGTATGTGATATGGGTTCTAGCTACTTTGAAAATGGAGTGGTTTGCCCATGTCGGAGGTGGAAGGGATCCCAAGGGGAGTATTTCGCTCTTGGAGTAGTTAATACGTAGTCCCGAGCACTGTCTGAAACGGTCAAATAAGGATTTGATCGTGGGCATGTCTGTTGAAGGGTTGGCGGAGAATATCAAGACGTCGTCGGCAAAGAGGGAGGTTCTTAATTCGTGCGACCCGATTTTGATCCCGTGTAGCGGAGCTTTATATGTCAGGTATCTGGATAGCGGCTCCAAGGCCAGATTAAAGAGGAGTGGGGACAGGGGGCAGCCTTGTCTGGTTCCCTTATGTAGCCAGAACTCATCCGAAAGGAGGCCAGCGGCCACCAGTCTGGCTGCAGGGGAGGTGTACATGGAGCTGATCAGGTGTAGAAATGGTCCGGCGAAGCCCATATCCCCCAGAACCATGGAAAGCCATTCAAAATTTACATTGTCAAAAGCCTTTTCGGCATCTAGAGTAATAATGGCTAGATCGCTGGTAGGGGGACATCTGGCATGCTCTAATGCCATCATCACCTTCCTGATATTGATAGTTGCCGTTCTGCCCTTGACAAAGCCTGACTGGGCGGAGTGGATCAGGGAGGGGATGATGTCAGCCAGTCTATTAGCTATTATTTTGGAAAGAATTTTGACGTCAAGATTTAGAAGCGAGATGGGTCTATATGACCCAGGCTCTTGTGGGTCTTTACCCTTTTTTTCTAACAACTTAATAATTGCTTGGTTACCGGACGGGAGATAGGGGCCACCAGACCATATATGTTGGTAGACATCGGTGAGGGTCGGGGTTAGAAGTGCGTTTAAAGATTTATAAAACTCGCCTGATAGGCCATCCGGGCCTGGGGCTTTGGAGGAAGCTAGCTTACGAATCGTATCGGATATCTCCGAGGGGGAAATGGGGGCGTTTAACGAGTCGAGTTGGGAGGGAGATACTCGGGTCAATTGTACTTCGTCGAGGAAGTCGCGAGCAGTGGGTCGGTCAATAGGGTCCGCCGCATATAGGGAGGAGTAAAAGCGGAGCATCGCCGCATTGATGCCCTTCGGAGTGGTCATGACTGTGCCATCGGGGTCGCGTAGCGACGATATGACCGTGGGGCGGTAGGTTCCCTTGCATAGTCTGGCAAGAAGCTTGCCAGCCTTGTTGCCAAATTTGTGTAGAGTGGCGTCGAAGTGAGCTTGTTTAGTGGTTTCCAAGGTTTCGGCCCAAGTGTCAAATGACTGCTTGGCTGTATGCCAGGCCTCGCGATTTTCGGGGGAGTTTAAGGCAGAGAGTGCTCGCTGGGCCTGATGTAATCTGGAACTGGAGGCTTTGTATTGAGACTGGGCGTGTTTCTTGAATGAGGAGGCATAAGAGATAATGCGTCCCCTAAGGAACGCCTTACCTGCGTCCCAAAACAAGTGTGGGTTATCAGCATGTATTGCGTTTGTCTGTGAATAGGATGCCCATTCTTTCGTCATGTAAGCTTGAAAATCTGCGTTGTGCTGCAAATAGGAGGGGAAACGTCATATTTTGGGATTGGGGTGTATGTCGGGGGTCTCTAGAGTCACTGATATCGGAGCATGATCTGTCATGAATTTCCGCTGTCGGAAGGAAGGGGATTAAGTCATTAGAACTAAAAAAATAGTCAATCCTAGAAAAGACATTGTGGGGATAAGAGTAAAAGGAAAATTCTCGGTCGGTCGGGTGGTGTAGTCGCCAAATGTCATGTAGGTGAAGGGATTCCATAGTCATTGCCAGGCTCGTGGGAATGGTAACAGTTGAACAGAGTATGGGGCGCAATGATGAGGATTTGTCATCTACCGGGTGGGCAACAGAATTGAAGTCGCCCCCCACCAGATGCGGGAGGTGGGGGAAGCGCAGAAGCCAACTAGTCAATGCGCCGAAAAAAGGTTTTGTGGGGCTATTGGGGGCATAGACGTTTGTAATAACAAGTTCCTTGGTCCCTATGAGGGCCCTGATCGTGAGGAGTCTGCCCTGTTGATCTGTGTCCGTAGATAGGATCTTACAAGGAAGATTCTTATTGATAAGAATAAGAACCCCTGCTTTCCGGCCTACAGCCTCCGAGCCTACCACCTCACCCACCCAGAGCTTCCTCATCCGAACAAAGTCCGATGAGGAGAGATGGGTTTCTTGCAGCAACACTACGTCTGTTTTGAGTCTCTTGAGGTGTCGCAGTATCTTCATACGTTTGTTGGGGGAACGGAGCCCTTTAACGTTCCACGAGACTACTTGTAGCATGGTGGAGCGTTAAGTGCAGTAACAGTGGGGATTAATAGTACCATGTGGTAGGGAGGACCCGGGGCATGTAACAACAGGAGCTTTGCTCCAGATAAGGCCAGGGCGGCCCCTGGTATAGTAGCAGCAAGGGAGAGTAGATTGGGTAAAAGTGCAGCTATGGGAATAAGTAGAGGGAAGGGGCGGGGAAGGGAGCGGCAAATGTGCCAAGCATAATAACAAAGAAAGTAAGAACAACTCACTGTGAACTTCACTTTTTTCCGCATGGGGGTCACTGTGTAGACCAGCTCCCAGAACCAGGCCTTCGAACTGACATAGAAATGGCTGCCCTAGAAAGAAGGAGCATGGCATGCCGTCAACCCAGGCAAGGATCAGAACGAAGTGAGATGGTCTGCACAGAAGAATCCACAGGGGGAACAAGTGGGTATAACCTGAGAGAAGAGAAAAAAAAAAAAAAACACATACATTGAGGAAAAACAGTTATAATAGGACAATAAAAGAACAACCAGAAGCCGAAGGCGTATGGGGCATGGTAAAAGACATAAGTTCAGTCAATGTAGCGCACGGGGCCAGTCACGGCCCTGGTCAAATATTACCTGAGGAGCGCATGCATATCGCAAGTGGCCCAGGAGGGGATTGATTCAAGCAGAAACCACTTCTACCGTGAGAGAACGGGTGGTAGGCAAAGCTTCGTCCCTGAAAGGGAGGGAAGACAAAAAGGTAGCAAGGTCCTGGGGTTCATCAACGTGGGTTGAGAGCGTGAGGAGCTGGACCTGAGGCCCTGAAGCGCTTGGGGGAATCCTTCCGTGGGCTCCTCTGGTCAAGGGCCCTATTGACTGGGGCCGCTTTGGGAGCCGGGCTGAGTGGTGGGCCCGAGCGTAGCGATTTCAGAAAACGCGATGCATCGTCTGGGTCTTGAAAAGAGAGCTGTTCTCCGTTGGGTTCTTTGATCCGTAGGATTGCCGGAAATGCCAGAGTGAATTTCATCTGCCGTTGGAATAGTTCCGTACAGATATGTTGAAAGGCCTTCCGTTTCTTGGAAACATCCACTGAATAGTCAGCAAAGATCAGGATTTTGACCCCGTCGATCTGAAGTGATCTGGACTGACGATACTGCTGCAGAATGGAGGCTTTGTCTGAGTAATTCAGGTATTTGGCAATTATCGGGCGCGGGGACTTGCGATCCGAGTTGGGCGCCCCCACACGATGTGCTCGTTCCACGACGAAGGGTCCCCCCAGGCCCAGAGCCTCCGGGATGCGGCTTGCACACAGGTCTGACAGGGCAGATTGGTGAAGCGACTCGGGGATACCTACAAAACGCAGGTTGCTCCTCCTGGACCTATTCTCGAGGTCATCGAGCTTTTCCAAAATATATTTGTTAGTTCTGTCCTGAGCTTGTTCCAGGGACTGCGTTTGGTATAATTCTTCCTCTAAAGTAGAGATGCGATTTTCAGCCTCATTGAGTCTGGATGCATGTTCCCCGAGTTGGGCTTGAAATTTATGCATGCCTTGGGTGACAGCTTTCTCAACAGAGGCAGCTATCATAGGGGAGAGGAGAGCAGCAACAGCTTGTGCCAGAAGCTCTGTCTGTGGATCCTGCAGCGGTGGGGATGGCAGAGAATGCAGCATGGTCACAGGCGCCACAGGCCCAGGTGCATGTGTGGAGGTTGGAGATTGTAGGGAAGAGGGTGCCTTGGAGGTTGTCTGGCCTTGTGCTGGGTCTCCTACCTCCATGGCTGGCGCTGGCTCCTCCGGATAGGCCGCGCAGGCCGGAGCGGTGACCGGAGCGGTGTAGGCCGAAGCCGGGGCCTCGATTTGCGGTGCGGCCTGCCGCGCGGTGGCGGCCGCGTACGAACGCGGCCCAGTTTTTTCCACGAACCGGTCCATCCTGGAGCTGGTAGCGTGGGGAAGTCAGCTGGCCGGTGGAGCGGGCGAAATCGCCGGATTTGAAGCCGATTTAGAGGCCGGTCTGCGGGAGCTGTGAGAGGGGACAGCTACTCCATGCGGCGCCGGAACCGGAAGTGGGGGTTTTTTTCACTGCGCCAGTGGCTGCTCATGCACGACGCATGCAGACTTCTGTACCCATTTGAGGAGATCACCAAACTGGTCAGTCGCAGCCATGGCGCCATCAGTGACATGGTACCTTATGCCTTCTTTATGGAGCGTGCATTGCGTTGTGTCATTGATCAAGCTGTGGAGGAGCAGGAGCGGGAAGATGAGGAAGTCGCAATTCTGGATGAATTCCCAGGGAGGGCTACTCTATCTGAGACAAGTGAACAACAGGAGTCTGAAGAGGAGTCAGAGGAGGATGGTGCCGGGGCGGATGAGGAGGAGCAAGAAGAGCATGCTTTAAACCTTTCTGGGATCCCTGTTGTTGTGCATGGATGGGGAGAGGAGAATGAAGAGGACGACATTATCCTGGATGATGAGCAGGAGCCAGGCCACCACACCGCTTCCAGTTTAGTGAAAATGGGGGCCTTCATGCTCCAGTGTTTTAATAGGGACCCCATATAAAAAGCATAAGGGTCAAGGACCAGTACTGGGTGGCAACGTACTTAGACCCCTGGTACAAACACAAAATGGAGGAAATGTTACCGCTGTCACAGAGGGCTGTCAGAATGGAGCACTTCCAGGCCTTGCTTCGAGAAATGCTTTTGCGTGCGCTGACAGAGGAGCAATTCCCACTCCCAGAGAAGGAGTTGGGGGTACCAATCCAACAGCGTCTGCAAGAAGAGGCCGGTTTGAAGATGTGTTGGTGACTTCGGATATGAGGTCATTCTTTCAGCCGACCCATCGACAGGTGTCATCCGGATCCAGCATAAGGGAACGCCTAGACTGTCAGGTGTCCGACTACATCGGGTTAACGACCATTGTGGACGCTCTGAGGAGTGATGAACCCCTGGACTACTGGGTGGGCAGGCTTGACCTCTGGCCAGAGCTTGCCCAATTTGCAATGGAACTGTTGGCTTGCCCTCGTCCAGTGTCCTGTCCGAAAGGACGTTCAGCGCAGCAGGGGGGATCGTGACCGATAAGCGTACTCGCCTAGCTCACGTCAGTGTTAACTACCTCACATTTCTAAAAATGAATGAGGCATGGATCTCGGAGGAATTAAACACATGTGACCAGTAGACCATGTATATGTCTATAAACAATTTTTTTAATCGAGCACACAGACCTTCTTTCTTCATTTGGCTCACTTCCTTGTCCAAAAAAAGCACACCGTACTACATGCCCGTACCCTCCTGTTTGAAGAGGTTGAGCGGTGTCATATTTCTACTGGGGCTGCTTATTATGAGGGGCTCCCACCATCCCTGTGCTGTGCTGACTTCCTCCTGAGGCTGCTTATTATGAGAGGCTCCCACCATCCCTGTGCTATGCTGACATCCTCCTGGGGCTGCTTATTATGAGGGGCTCCCACCATCCCTGTGCTGTGCTGACTTTCTCCTGGGGCTGTACCTCTGCTGTGCATATTATGAGGGGCTCCCACCATCCCTGTGCTATGCTCATTATTAGGGGCTGCCACCATCCCTGTGCTGTGCTGACTTCCTCCTGGGGCTGCTTATTATAAGGGGCTCCCGCCATCCCTGTGCTGTGCTGACTTCCTCCTGGGGCTGCTTATTATGAGGGGCTCCCACCATCCCTGTGCTGTGCTGACTTCCTCCTGGGGCTCTACCTCTGCTGTGCATATTATGAGGGGCTCCCACCATCCCTGTGCTATGCTCATTATGAGGGGCTCCCACCATCCCTGTGCTATGCTGACTTCCTCCTGGGGCTGCTTACGGTGCAGGTGTCAGTGCTGTATATCACGGTGCTGGTGTCAGTGCTGTATATCACGGTGCTGGTGTCAGTGCTCTCTATCACGGTGCTGGTGTCAGATCACTCTATCACGGTGCAGGTGTCATTGCTGTATGTCACGCTGCTGATGTCATTGCTGTATGTCACGCTGCTGGTGATTATCTCCTGCACCCTCTTGCTTGCCTACCCTGGTCCCTGACCTTCCCTCTCCTCCATTGCCTTCATGCGCTCCACAGTCCTGAATTGTCACAACAATTTCACATATAAAAAAAGAATGCTTGTAGTTGTCGATCCCAGATTCACCTCATACATGTGTTATGTCATTGGCCATGTGGTGGGACTATGTTTGCAATTATTTTGTGGCTGCAAATTTACCTGTAGGTTTGCAAAGTTCGCCTCCCATTGACGTCAATAGGGCCGCCGCGAACGGTACGGTTCACAAACTATTGGCCGCGTTCGCGGCCCGCATTCGCGAAAGGTCCCGTCGGAAGTTCATCCATCACTAATGGGGGGCTGTGTGACTGAGGAAACACACAGATCCATCTTCCTGCATAGCAAAAACACAGGATGTTTGTGATCTCCTCTGCCAGAATGGAGGTCTGCCTTGTTTACACAGGAAGATTCCCGTTCTGCCACTGTGGGAAATGATCGCGGGTGGCAGGCGGACATTGAGTCCGCTGGACTCACTGATTGGCTCTCTCGCGCACCCACAAAAGCGAGTTCACGTGCCGACATACAGCTACGCCAATTCATGGGAACGGGACACCTTGCCGCAGTATAATGACGGTGGCTGGTCGGGAAGCAGTTAATAGGAAGCACTTGTGAAATGTATATTTCAGGACAAAGATAACCTCATTTTTAAAGCTGCTATTCATCTGGGACTAAAATTAGTACAGCAAAAAATATTTCAGAAAATATGAATCAAGGGTATGTTATTTATGTAGTGCCGGCTCCTGAAGAGCACGCTCTATGTGTTTTGAAATTTAATGTTACACCTGAACTACAGTTTGGTTTGGGTATAATTATGCCAAATTTGGACCTCAGCATCAGTCTGACTGGACTATAGGGTGTTCAGCCTGGCCATAGGGGGCACTGTCTGTTCTGGCAGGCATGGAAACACAGTCTGGTTGGGTGCTTTAAGGTTACTTTCTCTCAGAGCCCGCCCAGTGCGAGTGTCACTCTTGCTGTGCTTTCTGGGAGAGGCTACTTAAGATGCGGATGTCATGTGTTTCGGGGTTTCCGGTCCAGAAGTATGTTCTGACTCCATGGTCCTGGTCCTCCTGACCAGCCCCCAGGAAGGCTATGGCCTGGGGTGCGGATCCACCCGACTTTATATCTCGGGCTGGCTAGCCCGAGGCAAGGAAACTAAGAAAGGGATTCAGAGGTGGTCCAGTGACGTCTCCAGTTGTGGAGAGGCCCCATAACTTCGTAGCTATCCAGAGGAGGACTCTTCAGAAGAAGGCCATGTATGGGTTGGCTTCTTAGCAAGAGCCTGGTGAGGCGGAGGGACCTAAGTGAATCCAATCTTGTGGGTATCGCTGAACCGGCTGAAAGATACTGGTACCACACGAGTGTTCTACAAGTCCTAGTTTCCTACATGTTCTACAACAAAGTCTTTGGCAGAGACTTGTTCCAGATTTAAGCGCCTTGTTGGCTGCTAGGCCTTGTGAGAGTGCCTATCCAACTTAAGTGAACATCCATCTGTGAATGGCTATTCTCTGGATTTAGTCAAAGTAAGCAAGTCCTTTATTATTGACTTTGACACTAAGAGTACCTGAACATTCTTCCTAACCCTCTGATCCTGTACTGAGAGACTGTTCATTAACTATGTTTTTGCAAATAAAAATCCATTTAAGCGGATCTGTCGTTAGTCTCTGAAGTTTCTGGGCCATCTACCACGGGAAACCCATAGACACAAACCAAGGTGAAGAAGGTAACGGTAAGCCCAATCAAACCAGCAGCTCCTTCAGGGGTTAGTGCTACATTTATAAATACTAGATCTTAAACTAGGAAGCGGCTCTCTAGATCTCATGAATTCCATAAATACACCACTACAAATAAATGGGAAAATGACCCAGGGAACACGTTACCTAACGCAGCCTGGCGTACCGCAACAAAAAGCAACCCCATGCACCGACCATTGGCAACTATATATTTTTTTCTTTAATAATTTTTATTAATTTTTCACAAGTGTTACAAGTATAAAATAGAGATCATACTCCAAGTTGTTTCAAACTTCAAAACAAGTACAAGTGGTTCAGTTCAAAGTAATACTTATTACATTTCCGAAAGCAGTTTTCAGGAGTGTCTATAACCCATTTTACCAGGTTGGACCTGAAATTGTAAGGCTTCATAGGAATACCACTGCTCTGGGCCAGTGAGACCAAGGGAGCCATTCTGATTTGGCTTTAGTAAGCATGCCCTTGCTGGAGGCTAGCATCAATTTGTAATTATCATGTAGGTTAACCAGGTAGAGAGCGTTTTCTATGGTAGTTTTCCAAAGTCTGTGTCAGGGATGGCTAAGCCCTTCCTCCTCTGGGCTGGCCGCTCAGCTGTCGGCTAATTGCCAGCTCTCTTCTCTTTCCACAGTTACCAGCTGTTCCCGATGATGCTCGTCTGACCTGCCTATTTAAAGCCTTCCAGCTCACTTCTCCTTTGCCTTCACGTTGGTTACATCACAAGGAATCATCTCCTGCTGTTTGTTTCAAGACTGGCTTGTGGACATCCCCCCTGGCTTCTTATCCTGCTTGCAGTTGCTCTCCTTGGATCCCTGACTTCTGGCCTGGCTGATTACCCGATCTGGTTAATGAACTTTGGACTGGCTGACTACCCGATCTGGCTACTGGACTCTGGCTTGCTTGACTACGCTTTTTCTATTTACATTTTTATTTTTTATTAATAAACAAGTGTGATTTGATTGTACTTCTGTCTCAGTCTGATTCATGGTTCCTGACAGTATGCGAAGGCCATGAATTCAGAAGATGCAGTAAATCCACTTGTTGGTAATATTTTTTCCAGATTGGATGAGCAAGATCACAGCATGGATCAGTTTGCCTTGGCATTACAAACGCTCCTGAATCGCACGGCTCACCTGGAATCCCCCATGGTGGCTGCTCCGGTACAACCTGAGTTGCAGGCCATCCCTGCTGCTGTGTCAGTCTCTGTGCAGGCACCCACCTCGAATATTACCTCTACAAGAGGTATGTCTGGTTCTGCTCTGCTTCCCCAGCGATTTGGGGGTGATCCAGTTCAATGCAGAGGGTTTCTCAATCAGGTTGAGATATACTTCAAAATGCTGCCCCAGGCGTTTCTCATGGACAGAAGCAATGTAGGTTCTGTGATGTCTTTGCTTTCTGAGAGAGCCTTGGCCTGGGCTAACCCTCTATGGGAGATGCAAAAACCTGTTGCCTTGAGTTACCCTCAGTTTGTGGCCTCCTTTAAAAGGGTTTTTGACGTTCCCGATTGCTCCGCTTCTGCTGCCAAGTGCCTCATGTCCATCAAGCAGAGTATGAGAACTGTTGCCGACTACGCCATTGAATTCCGTACTCTGGCAGCAGAGGTTGCTTGGAACAATGAGGCCCTCGAGGCTGCTTTTTCTCATGTTCTCTCGGATTCCATCAAGGATTAGGTAGCAGCCCGAGATATACCCACTGAGCTGGAGAGATTGATCTCGTTTGCCATCCTCATTGACTCCAGACTCAGAGAAAGACTTTCTCTTCAGGAGCGCTTGCGGAAGCCTCCTGTACGTTTGCCTCAGAGCTTTGTAGTCCCACCCATGCCTCCCTCACCTCCCATGCGAAGTGAAGATGAATCCATGCACCTGGGCTTCACGCGTCTCTCTGCTATGAGAGAGCCTTTAGGAGGAGGGAGAGATTGTGCCTTTATTGTGGCCAGGCAGGTCACTTTTTGAAGTCTTGTCCTACCAGTCCAGGGAACGCCCGAACCTTGAGGTCCTGTCATGGACAGACCTTAGGTGGCGTTGTTCGTCCCCAGTTATCCAGAAGGATAAGCCCCTGGTTTTAGTCACCCTTTCTTGGGCTGAGTCGTCCATCGAGATACAGGCTCTAATCGACTCTGGGGCTGCAGGCCTGTTCATTGATGCTGCATTTGTTTCGCAGCACTCGATTCATCTGCAGCTGCGTTACACTCCACTTGCCATTGAGGCTCTTGACGGGAGACCTTTACAGCCTGCCCATGTGACTCATGAGACGGTTCCATTGTCCATGGCCGTAGGGGCTCTTCACCATGAGATAATCCAATTCCAAGTTATTTCCTTACCCAGATTTCCATTGGTTATTGGTTATCCTTGGTTACAGAGGCACAACCACTCTTTTGATTGGCTCCGTGCTGAGGTTCTCTCCTGATCACCACAATGCAGTGAGACATGCTTCCTGAAGGTATCCAAGGTCCTGTGCACTGCTTCACTCCCCTCCCTGCCGGAGGAGTACCGTGATTTTGGCGATGTCTTTGATAAAGGTCAAGCCGGTAGTTTGCCTCCACACCGGCCTTATGATTGCGCAATTGACCTTCAACCTGGTGCCATACCTCCTCGTGGCCGGGTTTACTCTTTGTCGGTCTTGGAGGATAAGGCCATGGAGGAGTATGTTGCTGACGCACTTTCTCGAGGTTTCATCCGCAAATCCTCATCTCCTGCTGGTGCTGGTTTCTTCTTTTTGAAAAAGAAGAGCAGTGAACTGAGACCTTGTATAGATTATAGGGGTCTCAATCATGTCACGATTAAGAATGCCTACCCGATTCCATTGATTACAGAGTTATTTGACCGCCTCAAGGGAGCAATGGTTTTCACAAAGCTTGACCTTAGAGGGGCATACAATCTCATGCGCATTAAGGAGGGAAAAGAGTGGAAAACTGCGTTAAATACCAGAACAGTCCATTATGAATACCTGGTAATGCCTTTTGGCCTTTGTAACACCCCGGCAGTTTTTCCAGGAATTTTTTTTATTTTTTTTTATTTTCAAAGAGCTTTATTGAAAATGATGAATAAAGTACAGATTAAGACATGGAAATTGCGGACAAAACATAGGCAAGACATAATGTCCATAAACAACAATAACAAAGAGCATATAGCTCAAACAAGTGCACAGAGCTTAGGGATTATTCCAGTTCCCCAAGAGGAAAGGGATCTGGAAGGGGGGAAGGGAGAGATAGGGGAAGGAAGGGAGAAGTGAGAGGGGTGGATACCAGTAGGGGATCGACATTAGTATTTAGTTAGTAAGCTGTTTAGCCTGTCTCCGTGTCATTCTTATCGCAGTGGGTTCAGGGTACTTTAAGGGAGAGTAGATCTGGAAGATTACCTCTACATGGAGGTTATCACCGGGGGTAAAAGTTATATTCTAATCAGATACAGGGTTTAGCCCTGGGGTCGGAGAGCCAGGGCTTCCAGTGGTAGTGGAATTTCCTCAAAGACATTTGTGATTTTGCAAAGAGATGTTCCATCAGCAAGTGTTCATTTAAAATTTCGATGACATTGCTGATATCGGGAGCTATGGGTTGCTTCTATCGGCGGGCAATAGCTAAACGGGCCGCTATAAAGATTTGTGTGACAATAGGATGAAAATGTGGAGGCCAGACTGAGATGTCTAGGCCAAATAAGGCCATCTGCGGGGTAATGACACGAGACAAGCCGATTACCTCATGCATGAAAGTGGTGATGTCTGTCCAGAATACATTTACCAAATAGGAAGTGTATGACCGTCCATATTGCAGTTTCTCCAACATTTGCTGGAATGAGCGGGGAAGATGCGGGCTAGCTTTACAGGAGTATAGTACCAATTGCATAAAATTTTAATTACAGTCTCCCAGTGCGATACCTTTTTTGAGTGCCTCGCTGGTAGGCGAATTGCCCGGTACCAGTCTGATGGGGGAATTTGAGTGTTCAGTTTGGCCTCCCAGTGAGTAATTGCCAGAGGGCTTTCTAGTTGAGACTGCTGGGCTAGGAGAGCATAGAAGCAGGAGATGCCACGGAACCTATTGGTGGGCGAGCAAAGAAGCTGGACGATGTCTTTAGTGGAGTTGCAAGTGGATGTTGGAATTGAGGAAAGAATGTGACATATTCTCAAATATATGTAGAAATCCTTGTGAGAGAGGAGGAATCGGTTTGTAAGTTGATGAAAGGAGAGGAGATGGTTGTCCTGAAATAAATCCCCAATATTCCGGATGCCTTGCGCCAGCCATTTCTGCATAGGTAGATCCGGAGATGGCTGCAAGAGGCATTTGACGAAGAGCATGGGGGTGTATTCCCCCTGAGCTTTGTGATATAGATTTCCAGTTATTTAAAGTTGCGTTCATAGTAGGTAGAGAGGTTTGTGTGGGGTGAAAACCCATCCATATGGCTGCTAGGAGATGCGAGGGCGCGTGTACGGTGTCTGCTGCTTCGATTAGGGTCCAAGGCTGTAGCGAGGACATATCCCAAAGTTTTCTGGTTTGATCGAGTAAGGTTGCTTTGTGATAGAGTTTGAGGTTGGGCACTCCCAGTCCAGCAAATTTCGTCGGTGTGTATAGCAAGGAGGCCTTAACTCGTGGTTTGCGACCTGCCCAGATAAAATTGTTAAGAAGTCGCTGGAGACTAGCAATGTCAGATTGGAGTATTGGTATCGGTAGAGTTCTGAACAGATACAGGACGTGTGGTAATAAAAACATCTTAGCAAGGGCTATCCGGCCTGCCCAGAAAGCCTGCACCTGTAGGAGCGAATTGGTTAGAGCCTGTAGCTTCTGGGTGAGAACAGAAATGTTAGTGCGTAGTATTAGAGAGGCGGGGGAGGTCAGCTGGATGCCCAAGTAGGTTAGAGAGGAGCTGGGGGCCCAGGAAGACGGGGATGCGGAGGAAATGTTGGTTTTGAGCTGCGGGGATAAGGATATTCCCAGCATAGCAGACTTAGAATGGTTTAATTTGTATAGAGAAATGAGGCTAAATTGATGTAGGAGATAACAGAGCGGGGGCAGTGAGCGTAGTGGGTTGGTGAGCCAGATAATAATATCATCGGCGTATGGGCCTATTTTGTGGATACTTCTATCGTCAGTCCGGCTATTTCTGGGTGCGTTCTGATCGCCTGCGCTAGCGGTTCAATCACCAGCGCAAAGATGAGTGGGGAGAGGGGGCAACCCTGACGGGTTCCGTTGGTGATGGAAAAAGGGGAGGACAATAGTCCCGATGTGAGAACTTTTGCGCTTGGGGTTGAGTAGAGACCCAGAAAGGCTTGTCTAAAAGGGCCACTTATGCCAAATTTTTGCAGGACAAGGTCTAGGTAGAGCCAGTTAACCCGGTCGAATGCCTTCTCTGCGTCAAGGGAGATCAGCAGAGAAGGCACTCGACGGTGCTCCGCCCCAAAGTATCATGTCTATGAACCTGCGGGTGCCGTCTGAGGCTTGGTGGAAAGGGATGAAGCCCACCTGGTCAGGATGTATTAGGTTGGGAATAAACAAAGCTAGGCGGGTGGCTAATAATTTGGCGTAAAGTTTTGTGTCCGTATTAAGGAGCGAGATGGGGCGGTAACTAGCAGGGTCATGAGAAGGTTTACCAGGCTTGTGGATGGTAATTATTGTTGCTTCGAGGGATTCTGATGGGATCTGACCAGTGTTTAAGAAGCTATTAAAGGTGTTGCAAAGGTGGGGTGTAATTTGATCTCTGTAAGTTTTGTAATATTCATTTATATAACCATCCGGGCCAGGGGCTTTATGTAGGGGAAGCTCTCTTATGGCCTTGAGGATTTCTAGTTGGGAGAATGGCTTGGCTAGTTCTTCAAGTTGGGAGGGGGTTATCGAGGGGAGTTGTAAAGGGGTAAGGAACTCCTGTATCAATTGTGCGGTAGGCTGCGGTTCCGAGGTTGAAAGGGAGAGGTTATACAATTTTGAATAGAAGGCACCAAATTAATTTGCTATATCTTTAGGGTTTGATAGTTTGTGACCTTGCTGGTTTAATAAGAATGGGATTCTGCTTTGCGCTGCTTTTTTTTTATACTGTTGGGCCAAGTGTTTCCCTGCTCTGTTGCCTTGAGAATACCAGGTTAGACGAAGACGTCTAAGATAGAAGTCATGTTTTTTTTTGAAGGAGTGAGCTTAGTTCATTCCTTAAGGCGCTAAGGTCTTTTGCATTGGCCGGGGTGTGATTTTGTTTGTTCAGTGTTTCAATAGCTTGAATATGCTATAGGAGGGCATTTATTGCAAGTGTTTTCTTTTTCTTTTCCCGGGCCCCCAGCTGGAGGAAAATTCCCCCGAATGACCGACTTGTGCGCATTCCAGAGTGTGGTCGGGTTGGATACAGAGCCGTTATTGGAGGTGAAGTAAGAAGTTATCTTGGCCCGAATCCGCTCCCTGGCCTCCTTTACATTGAGTAGTGCTTCGTTTAAACGCCAGATTGTGTGTCTAGAGGTGGTGGGCGAGAGAGAGATAGAAATGGAGACTGGTGCATGGTCCGACCATGTGATGAGGCCAATTGTTGTTTTATTAATTTTTTGTAGCAGGAGCTTGGAGACCAGAAACAGAGTAAGATCTTTGGGTATGGGAATAGAAGGAGTAGTCTCTCTCAGTACCATGCAGACACCGCCATGGGTCATGGAGGTCTTCCATGGAGACTATTGAGGACAGGGCCAAGGACAACTTGCGTTTTGGGTTGGAGGAGTCTATCTGGGGGTCTAAAATCTCGTTAAAGTCTCCACAAAGTACGATTTCATTTTTTGGGTAATGTTGGATCTTATGGAGTACTGCTTTAAGGAAAGATTTCTGGCGAGTATTAGGCGTATATATGTTTTTTTTTTTTTATCACAATATAGTTTATTAAAGAGAATAAAGTAAATACAAAGGGGTGTAAGCATTACAGAAAATGTATAACAAAAAGTAGATTATGGACATTATAGACATCAAAATTTGTCGAAACAAGATCTTAAGGATGAATCTTATGAATATAATCACAACAGTAATTAGATTATAACAGCCAGAATATAAATATGAATAATGGTGAGTATAATCATATTGGTGTGTTGTAATAGACTGGGTATGAATGGTTGATGGTTTAGATATTATAGTGAAAAAAGTACGAGGTAGAGTGGGGCAAGTGACATGTAGTGTAATGGGACTTTCCCAAGGATATTCTGTTACGATAGTAGAGAATATTCATGTGAACATGTCATGTCATGAGATTGCGGTAGAATTGTGTCTTGCAGAAGTTACGCCAGGGTACCCACATGTGTCGAAATTGGGTGATTGAGCCCTTTTTGATTGCAATAATTTCTTCCATGTCATGGATAAGATGGATTTTACGGAGCCAGTCTCCAATTGAAGGTAGAGAGCTTGAATTCCAATGTAGTGGAATCAGATTTTTGGCTGCGTTGAGGAAATGTCTAATTAGAGATTTTTTATATGAACCATATGATAGGCTGTTTATGTGCAGTAAGCACCAGGCTGCATCAAGGATTGAATGTGTGCCTGTGATGTGGTTGGTCCAATAGCGAACTTGGTTCCAGAAGGGTCTTAGGAGTTTACAATTCCACCAAAGATGTAGAAAGGAGCCTGTTTTGGAACCACATCTCCAGCAGAATCTGGAATTTTGGTGAGACCAGTTATGTTTGGTGAGAGGTGTAATATACCATTGTGTGCGTATCTTATAAGAAACTTCTTGCATTTTTGTACTGAGTGCACATTTGTGTGTAAAGACATTTGCTTTTTCCCATTGTTTTGTGGAAAATTGGGCGTTAAGATCTTTTTCCCATTTGGTTTTATATTTGTCTCTTTTCGTATTATTTTGGCAAAGAAGCCATTTGTATAGTATAGAAGTTGTTTTTCTAATTGGAGTTTTCTTTAAACATGTGAGTTCAAAGATGGATAAGGGTCTAAAAAACTGAACTTTGCGTTTGTTGTTAGTTATGAAGTCATGTATTTGTCTGTATGACCAATCTGATAGGGTATGTGTTGGGAGTGATTTGTTTAGTTCCTGTCTAGATTTTAGGTAGTTATTGTGGATACAATGAGTTATAAGTAGAGGGTCGGAGGGGAATGTAGTGTACATCTTTGGGTTGTTAAGACCAGGTATGAAATCAGGATTATTGGCTAGTGACGAAAGGGGTCCCGTGTCTGTTGATAGTCCTAATGGGATTGCAACTTTTTTGAAAATTTTTAGTGTGTTATTAATAGTGGGGTATTTTTTGATTGAGAGGGGGAGATTTGAGTAGGTAGTCCATGGTAAATGTGGAATATTTAAGGTGGAGTGGGCTTTTTCTAGGTTTACCCAGTCCTTGTGGTTGGCGTGGCAGTGCCAATCTATAATTCTGGATAGTTGTGCCGCTTGATAGTATTTTCTGAAGTCCGGGAGTCCTATTCCTCCTTCTTGTTTTAATCTATAAAGGTATGTGAGTCTGATTCGTGGTTTTTTATTGGCCCACAAGAAATTTCTTTGTATACGGGAGAGGTGTGTGAAGAAGGCCTCTGGTAGCTCTATTGGGAGGGTGTGGAATAAGTATAATAGTCTTGGCAGGATTGCCATTTTTAAAATTGCGGCCCTGCCAAACCATGAAAATTTCCCTTTCGTCCATTTTTTCAGGTCTGTTTCTATTTTTGTCAGAAGAGGAAGGAAATTAAGTGAAAACAAAGAACTTGGGTCTTGGGAAAGACGAATCCCCAAATAGGTCAGGGGAATTTGGTTCCCATTTGAATGGGCAGTTGGACTTAGTCAATTTTTCAGTCTGTGTATCTAGGTTCAGACCCAAGGCTTCACATTTTTTTTGATTAATTTTAAAATTGGAGGGGCGTGGCCTGGACGAGGACCGTGATGGACGCCTAACTAGTGAGCTCCCGCGTTCCGGGGATAATTTGCCTGCTCACACGGGAGCCTACCTCCTTTCCCTGCTATGCACAGGTCCACCAGGAGCTCGTCTATCTCCCGCACCCCTAAGGAGTCCCGGAACTCACAAGGGAGACACATCCCGGATATATTCCGGTCGCAGAGACACCAGGCCCACGAGCCTTCGCAGGCCCAATCCCCGGCCTCGCCTGACGACTCCCCGCCGGCTCCCATGCCTGGAGCTTCCGTGCCCGGCTCTGGAGGAGCCCTTCCCCCGAGCCTTCTTGATCTGGAGAAAGTGGCTCAGGACATCAAATGCACAGTAACCGCTGCAATTGCCGATCTCAAGGCGGACTTGTTGGCAGTAGCCCACCGCATGGACAATGTGGAACAGACAGCCCAGACCCACGCCGCAGCCATTCGCCAGGTGCAATCCGCCTACGACTCCCAGCTGTCTCAAGTGTTTGAGCTTCACAGACACGTCGAGGATCTGGACAATCGCGGACGGAGGCATAACATCAGGGTGCGGGGGGTCCCCGAAACCATTGCTCCTGAAGCTATCCAATCCACTTTGTGCGCCATATTTAATGACCTTATGGAGCGGCCGGCAGATTCTCCTATTGATATGGAAAGGGCTCATCGTGCCCTTCGTCCCCCACCCAGAGATTCTGACCCACCCAGGGACATTATATGTGCAATTGTGAACTTTCCTCTCAAGGAGGAAATCCTCCGAAAGGCACGCTTGAAGGGCCGTATTTTGTTTAATGGGGCGGAGGTGAGACTCTTTCAAGATCTTTCGCAGATCACTCTACAGAATAGAAAGGCGCTTCGCCCGTTGCTGGAGGCCCTGCGCTCTAGGAACATTCAATATCGCTGGAGGTTTCCGTTTGGACTGTCCGCCTCCGCCAGAGGGCGCTCTGCCCTTCTACGCACCCCAGAGGATCTTCCTGCCTTCTGCGACCAACTCGACCTGCCTCACGTCGAGCTTCCGGACTGGTACGCGACCTTCTTTCCGACGGAACCTTGGCGCCCTGTCTCTCTCAACCCATCGCCGAAAGCCGCTCGCCAACGATCTCGCCACCGTAGACCTGACCCGATGTCTCCCAATGCCCGCCCGATACGCCGAGAACTGCGTCAACGTAGCCCCTCACCTCCGCTGGCTCGGGGTGGCGTCCAGGAGATCTGAGTGAAGCTGAAGTTGCCGGAGTCCTGCCGGGAGTGAGTACCTTTCCCCATGTCCCCCTTGCTCCATCCCTCGAGACTTTCCTGACCTGCCCCGTTACCCCTCCTCTCCTATATCGCCTTGGCCGTTCACCTATTGCCCCCCTCCTCCACGCTCTCCTGTGACTCTCCAGGTCCTCTTGTGCCACTTCTGCCGCCCCACGTCTCACTGATACAGCACCCCTCATCCCCGGACTTTGGGGCACCCCTGCTGATGGAAGCCTTTCTGATCCTGCTGTTGCCCGGGCGCTGACTGTTCCTGCCCGACACTCACCGGATTGTCCCCGCGGCGTTAACCGCACACTCCAGCTGGATACCTCCTCCCGGGGAACTTCCTGTCTCTCACACCAGCCTTATGCCCGACTCGTCCTCTCCCCCCCAGCCCCCTTTTTCTACGGATCTGGGCTGCAAACCCCAGTTGCTCGCCACCCTTCCCCCCCCGCGAAGGAGTTTCTCGGAACTTGCCTGGCCTCACGCTTCACGGGGGGTATGCCCCCATCCCTTTCTCCCCTCCTTCTTGTCGAATCGCCCATCGGATGTCCTCCATATCGCTTGGATGAGAACGAGATGGATTCGACCACATGATTTAACCGCTTCCTTCTACTTCCATTTTTGTAGTAGCATGCTATTGTCTAACGGATTGTGAAACAAATTTTTTGATGCGCATTTGTCTTTGGGGTTGCTCCGACCTACACCTGCTGCCCCCCTTGTCCCCTTCTCCTCTCCCCCTTTCCCCCCCCTCCCCCCCCCTCCTCCCCCCCCTCCTTCCCTCCCTCCCCCCCCCCCCTGGGGGACGGAGGTGCCCGGCCGAAACTTTCCTCGGGTCTCCCCATCCCGGCTCCGTAAACTGAAGTTAACACTTTACTTTTCTTTATGTTCAACTGCAATGTTCATTGTGCACTTTTGTGAAATTGTTTACGCCCTGTGGCCCAGGGTCTGATCTCCTGTTTCCATATTTTTGCCACTGTTTTTTATTGCTTTATTGTTTTACTGTTTTACTGCCATGTTGTCTCGCTAATTTTACCTAACAATGTGCCTTCCTTCCTCACAGGATCTCCTTATATTGGTAGGCTCCCCCATACGCCCGGTTCCTCCCCAGAGTGGGTGAGGTCCCCCTTTTTTCTTCGCACCTAGATCCCCCGGATCGCGGTTGTCCTGTGATCCTCGTCTTTTCCATTGTCCCCACACAGCAGTCTCTTTGAGACCTGGCTGACATACCAGACTTTTCTGCCCTTCCTTCAAGGTAGACAGCTGGTCTGGTTTTACCTCTGGTTTTTTCTGTTTTTGTCCCCTGTTTCCCTACCCTAACCTACCCTTCCTTTCTCCCTTGTTTCCTTCTTCTTCTGCTACTTCCTCCCCGCCTTCCGCCCTCCTCTTTACTTGATTCTTGGGGTGTGGCCCCCCGCTTCACATTCCCCTGTGTGAGCTTTTTTCCGCCCGCTCAGCCCCTTATGATGCCGACAACACCCACGATTAGCGCTCCTCTCCAACTGAAGTGTGTCTCCCTTAACGTGAAAGGGCTCAACCTGCTAGAAAAAAGATCTCAGGTGCTCTCCTCACTAACTAAACTTAAAGCACACTTTATTTTCTTGCAGGAGACGCACTTTCGCTCTGATGCCATTCCTAAACTCTCGAATCATATCTACAAGACGGCCTTCCATGCCACCAATCCTGCAGCGAAAACGAAGGGTGTGTCCGTCCTTGTCTCCAGGCACGCTAACTTTCATCTATCCGACTCTCTGGTGGACCCGGAAGGCAGGTATGTTTTCCTTAAGGGCACCTACGCGTCTACACCAATTACGTTAGCCAACATTTACTGCCCAAACGAGCACCAAGTGACTTTCTTCCGCACAACTTGTGCCCTATTGTCCTCCTTCCAGAGCAGTCTGCTTCTTCTAGCCGGAGACTTCAACGTCCCCCTGAATCCTCTACTGGACACGTCCACTGGGACGTCTTCACTAACCTACAAAGCCCTCCGTCAGATCAAATCACATCTCCAAGCCTTATCACTACATGACGCCTGGCGCACTCTCTACCCCTCCTCTAAAGACTATACCTTCTTTTCTGCCCCCCATCAAAAATACTCCAGAATAGACTTCTTCTTTCTGTCCCAAAAGGATCTTCCCCTTCTGCAGCACTCATCCATTGAACCCATGTTTCTTTCTGACCACCACCCTATCACCGTCACTCTATCCTTTCCCGAATCCTGCCCCAAAACCAAAATTTGGCGTTTTAACCCATCTTTGCTCAAAGGCTCCCTCGCCCTGGAGCGTATTCGCTCGAGTATTCGGCTGTTTTTCCAGGAGAACTCGGGGTCTGTGGCATCCCCGGTTTCTCTCTGGGAAGCTCACAAGTGTGTGATTAGGGGGGAATTGTTGGCTATCTCCTCACAAGCCAAAAAGCAACACCAGAAGCGCGTGTCTACCCTCCTCTCGAAGCTGAAGGCGTTGGAATTGTCCCACAAATTGTCACATGCCCAGGCTACCCTTCAGGAACTGATCCACACCCGTACTTTGCTCACAGACGAGTTAGGTAAACGCACTAAAAGGCGCTACGTCGTTGGCCAAAGGATCTTTTACGAACACGGCAACAAGTGCGGCCGCCTCTTGGCTCGCTCGGTTCAATCGGCCAAGCTCTCCCCCACTGTCCACAACCTGAGGCGTCCCTCGGGATCCCTACTCACCAAAAATGAAGATATTGCAAAGGAATTCGAGAACTTCTACACTAAACTGTACAACCTTCAACCACCCCTCCACTCCCAATCCGCAAGAGCGGCCCGTGATGCCATTATCGCGGATTTTCTTTCGATACACAGCCCAACACCCATTTCCTCCCTATGTGCCCAATCCCTGGAGGCACGGTTTTCCCCCCTTGAACTAGACACCGCGCTGAAGCAAATGAAGGTTGGCAAAAGCCCGGGGCCGGATGGGTTTTCCCTCCAATACTACAAGTCCTTTCTGGACACTCTCTCCCCTCACCTCCTACTCACATTTAATGCTCTAGCTGATCCGCAAGTCCGGTCGGACCAGATGCTAAAGGCCCACATTACCGTAATACCCAAGGAGGGCAAGGATCCGCTCCTGGTGGCGAACTACAGGCCAATATCATTGTTAAATGTCGACATTAAAATTTATGCCAAGATTTTAGCCAATCGGTTGCTTCCCCTGATCCCCGGTCTAGTACCCAACGACCAGGTGGGCTTTGTCCCGGGCAGGGAGGCCCGGGATAACACAATCCGTGCCCTGAACCTACACCATTGGCTCACTTCTTCCAAAACGTCCGGCTTTTTCCTCTCCCTAGACTCCGAGAAGGCGTTCGATAGAGTGGCCTGGGACTACATGCGTGCTGTTTTGTCAGCGGTAGGCCTAGGTGATCGCATGCTCGCATCTATTATGGCTCTTTATGCCAGCCCCGCCGCGGCGGTGAGGGTCAACGGCCACCTATCGGACGCCTTCCCTATTAGCAACGGCACCCGCCAGGGCTGCCCCCTTTCCCCACTAATTTACATCCTCACTCTGGAGCCCCTTTTGAATATGCTCAGAACGAATCCGGACATCAGGGGGGTCTCGGTAAAGGGGAGAGAGTTTAAGGTCTCAGCCTTTGCCGATGACATCCTGCTCTCTCTGTCCGCCCCGCGCACTTCCCTCCCTTCGTTGCTTCGTGACTTGGAGGTTTTTGGAAAGATTTCCAACCTTAAGATCAACTATTCCAAGTCTCAGGCCCTAAATATCACCCTGCCCTCCCAGGAAGTAGCCCACTGTCAAGCTGCGTTTCCTTTCCAGTGGGAACGTACTGCTATCTCATACCTGGGCATTAAAATTCCTCACCACCTCTCTGACCTCTATTCCCTTAACTTTCACGCGGCTTTGGCCCACACCCAAACTTACCTCAAGGAATGGAATCACCTCAACGTGTCCTGGTTCGGTCGAGCTGCCCTCCTTAAAATGATTGTCTTACCCCGTTTCCTATACCTGATTCAAACCATCCCCATGGCTTTGCCCGGTGGCTTGTTTCTCTCTTATCGGAGGGCTTGCTCGGCCTTTCTATGGAAAAACTCCCCTCCGAGGATTAAATACTCCAGACTTACTTTGCCCAAATCTAAAGGGGGGATTGCCCTCCCGGACTTGTATAAATATTATGTAGCCTGTCATCTCACCAGGATAGCAGATTGGAACATCCACTCCCTTGAAAAACTGTGGGTGTCTTTAGAAAATGCCTTCTCCCCTGCCCCCATCCACCTCCTTCCCTGGTTGCTCCCGAAACAATGGCCCCCGTCTCTGGCCACTCACCCATTTATCTATACTTCCCTGATGTTATGCAGGAAGACCTCCACCTCCGTTCCCATTGCACCGTCTCCAGGCCCCTTGACCACACTGCGTTGCAACTCTGACTTTCCTCCTGGGAACTCACCCAACTTTCTTCTGCAGGAATGGCCCTTTGAGGACGTTCTTGCCTCACATTTTTTCCCAGGGGGTAGGATCGCCTCCTTAGAGGCTCTTTGTAGCCTCTCTAAGTCCTCCTCTTTTTCATTCTGGACGTACCGACAGGTTCGCCATTTCCTTTCTACCCAGGCCCCTTTGGAGGATTGGACGAGACCTCTTACCCCATTTGAGGACTTGTGCAACCGTAAGACGCCCCAAAAACATCTCGTGTCTTTCCTGTATGCCCTGGTTTCAGACCCGGGTGTCCTGACCCTGTCCCCCTCGCAATCCTCCTGGAACAGGGACCTGCCGACCCCTTTAACTACGGCGGATTGGTCTAGGGTGCATGAATACGCTCATATAGGTTCACTCAATGTAGCCATCCAAGAGAATGGGTATAAAATTCTAACTAGATAGGACTCCATCCCTCCTTCATAAATTCTCCCCCACTGTCCCGGATGTTTGCTGGAGATGCACTGCTGATGTCGGGACGATGCTCCACATTTGGTGGACATGCCCGGGTATCCAGCCTTTTTGGAGGGAAGTTCACAGACTCATTCTAGCAGTTACCACTTACAATCTTGACTTCACACCGGCGCAGTTTCTCCTACACCACACGTCCCTCTCTCGGAGAACCTATTTCAAATCCCTGGCTATGCACATGGTCAACGCCGCACGGTTGTGTGTTCCCAGACATTGGCGGACCACCCACACCCCGACTCTGGGCGAGTGGTTCGCGTCCATCTCCAGGATTGCTGGCATGGAAGAATTGATCCACATCTCTCAAGAGAGACTGGAAAAGTACTCCTTCACGTGGGCCTGTTGGTCTCACTTCACGACCACCTCTGAGTTTAAACGACACGTCCCCCCTGACTGAGCGTCGACTCCTTATTGGAATCCGGCCGCTCACCCCTTCTGCCCCTTGGGTCTTTGATGCGGAGGGCCACGTCCCCCCTTTCTTTCTCTCTTTCTCTTCTTCCTCTTTCTTTCTCCCCCCGTTTCCTTTTTTCTTTGCCTTTTTTCCTCCCTTTCTTTTCCCCCCTTTCCCGTCCATCCTTGTTTCCCCCCCTTCCCCCCCTCCCCTGTAGGCGCGTCTGTTGCTTGGTTCTCGACGCCCTACTTCGCCTTCTTCCTTTGCCCGGACTTCAACTCTAGGATGACTCGGGTGGGCGCTGGTAGCCACCCGAGACACCCCCCCCCCCCCCCCACTGAGAGTTCAATATAGTTGGACTTAGCGTTAATATCAATATAGCTGTCGGAACAGTTTTTCTCATTCATTCTTTTGTCTGGTAGCCTCAGGAGGTTCCTTCTGGTCCCCCCTTTGAAATGTTCCTCTTCCTTTTGATGCTTATCTAAATGCCTGATACCTGTATTTTCGTGATGACCTGTTACTGTTAATTTTTGCAATCCTTAATAAAAACTTTATGGAAAAAAAAAAAATTAAAATTGGAAAGGTGGTTAAAATCCTGGAATGTTTTCAGCAAGTTGGGAATTGAAATATGGGGCTGCGTGATATAGAAGAGCAGGTCGTCAGCATATGCTGCAGTTTTGTATTCCCTGTTTTGGACCTTGACTCCGTGGATCGCTTTGTGTTTGTTTATGGTTCTGATTAGGGGTTCGATCGACAGGATGAAGAGTAGGGGTGAGAGCGGACAACCCTGTCTTGTACCATTTTTGATAAATACTTTTTTTGATAAAGAACCGTTCACTTTAATGTTAGCGCTAGGGTTTGCATGGATAGCATGCATCCATCTCAGTAGGTTTTGTCCAAATCCCATATACTCACAAACTTTGAACATGAAATCCCACGCGACTCGGTCGAAGGCCTTCTCCGCGTCAGTTGACAGGAGAAGGCCTCCGACTCCCTCCTCCCTCATCCTGTGAATCAGATTAATGGACTTAGTTGTGTTATCTTTAGCCTCTCGGCCGGGCATAAAACCCACCTGCTCAGGTCCAATGAGCTTATTAAGTAAAGGTCTTAATCTGTTGGCAATAATTTTAGTTAAAATTTTGAGGTCTAAGTTGAGGAGTGATATGGGTCTATAGTTTGTGCACTCTGAAGGATCTTTGTTAGGTTTGGGTATGATTGTTATGTGGGCTGCTAAAAATTCACTGGACGGTTTACTGCCCGAGGTAATTGAATTATATGCAGCGGCTAAGTGTTCTGATAGGGTGTGGTCAAAGATTTTGTAGTATTGGGCTGTCAGGCCGTCTGGGTCGGGGCTTTTCCCGTTAGTTAGGTCCCGGATAGTCTTGGAGACTTCATCTGTGGTAATCGGTGATTCTAGGGAGTTAGTATCAGTTATAGGTAGTGACGGCATTGTGCATTCAGTTAAGTAAGAGATGATTGCTTGATCTCTAGTGTTGAGTCCAGGCTGCATTCTTGTTTGTGTAGGTAAGTTATATAAAGTTGAGTAGTAGTGGTGGAAAGTGTCAGCTATTCTACTAGTGTCCTGGGTAATAGAGCCTTGTCTGGTGCGTATCTTGTAAATATTGTTGAAGTTCATAGTGTCCTTAAGTGCTCTCGCTAGTAGTCTCCCTCCCTTATCCCCATGTTCATAATACAGGGAATTTCGGAAGAAAAAATTCCGTTTGGTTTTATTATCAAGTAGGACTTGGAGTTCTTTCCTGGCTGATGTGAGTTCTACTAGTCCTGAGAGAGCCAAGGATCTTTTGTGTGTTAGTTCTAACTTGTAGATTCTTTGTGCAAGGTCAGTTATCTGTTTTTCTTTCTCCTTCTTTTTCCTGGCCCCCCACCTGATCAGTTCTCCTCTTATGACGCTTTTGTGAGCTTCCCATATCATTATTGGGGAGGTTTCGTCGGAGATATTCTCCGAAAAATAATCTTTTAATGTTTTGAGGATCTGAGCCTGAACAGTTGGGTCCGCCAGAAGAGAAGGATTTAGCCTCCAATTAAAGGAGGGAGGAAGGTTGTCTAGTAGGCTGAGATGAGATGCAATTGGAGCGTGGTCTGAGAAGCCAATAGATCCAATTTTAGCCTTTGTCAGTTTGTGTATGTCTCTTGATGTCTGTGATGTAGAGGTGGTCAATTCTAGTGTATCTGTTGTGGACTGCGGAGTAGAACGTGAAGTCCCTTTCTGTGGGGTGCAATAGTCTCCATATGTCAATGAGAGCAAGTATATATGTTAACTATGACGAGTGGCTGGTCGTTGAATGTAGCCGACAGGATGAGGTATCTGCCCTCGGGTCATATTCTGCATGCCTAAGGGTAAAGGCCACTGAGGAGCTAACTGCTATCATTACTCCCCTCGCTTTTTTAGCAGCGCGGGCATGGAAGCAGTGGGGGAATAGTCTGAGTGCATATTGGGGGATTGGGATGGGAAAAATGGGTCTCTTGGACGCATAGTATGTCCGCCTTCTGATTCAATGCTTCGCGCCATAGGAGAGATCTGTTGAGGCCCTTAGCGTTTAAGGAGACAATTGTGAGCGACATTTCAGTAGAGCAGGGAGGTCAAATAGTGGGTGTCTGCACGGTACCGGGGGGGGGGGGGGGACAGCCCCTGACTGGAGGTAGAGAAAAAAGAAGGGGGAGGATGGGACGGAAAGGGGGAGGAAGATAAGCGTTTCACAGAATATCACTATACACAATGGTAGTTATACAATGAGCTGGATCAGAGCAGGCGAAATGGGCCCAATACGAGAAAGCAAAGTTAAAGCTGTGCAGATATTAGAATAGGATAATGACTTTTCTTATAAATCAAAGACAAACAGAACGAATGAAAATTTAAACGTGTAAACCAATAAATGTGCTTAGCACATCAACAATTGTGGAGCGTGGAAGAGACAACATATCTGCTCCCACTCCTCCACACCATTAATACAAATGCAAAACATAATGCAAGTAAAGAACCAGCCAAAAAGTTTATATGCGTTTAAAGATAGACAGAATGCTGCATGGTGCAGGCAGGTGGCCTGCGGCTAAGTTAGAGCGTGTGGCTCCCACGGGTTGGAAATCTTGGAGGATGGCCTTGCAGGCGGGGTGCGAGGAGGCGCCTGGGCTAGCAGGCCCCAGTTGAGAAGCTGTTTAAGGTCTTCCTTGGGTGATAACATAGCAACTTGTTGGTTTCGATGAGACACAATGAGCTTAACAGGGTAGCCCCATTTGTAGGCAATTTTTCGTTCGTTCAGAACGGAGGTGACTGGTGCAAAGGCTCTGCGCGCCTGGGAAGTGGCCACTGAGATGTCATTATAGAGTGTCACCCCATGGAAGGGGTCTGGGAGTGAGCGCAGAGCCCTTGCTGCCCGCATAATCTCTTCCTTGACATGAAAAAAGTGTACCCTGGCCAGGATATCTCTGGGGACAGAGTCCGGCAGATGTTGTGGTTTGTGAATCCTATGTGCTCGGTCTATGAGCATATCTTGTGTCGTCAGCATGGGCACTAGTTTGTGGAACAGTTGGTGTAGATATGGCACGATTTCCGTGGCTGCAAGCGATTCGGAGACCCCTCTCACCTTAATATTGTTCCGCCTCGAGCGGTCCTCGAGGTCTGCGATTTTGAGACGGAGCTGGGTGACCATAGCAGCTTGCTCATATTGTAAGTCAACCATGCTGTTGTGAGCTTTGGTGGCTCTATGTGCCCTGTACGCTGCTCTAAGGTGGTGACCTTCTCCTGTATCTGACTAAGAGAAATTTTTAAGTCTCTATGCAGTTCTGTTTGTAGGGAGAGTAGCATGGCTTTCAGTGAGTGCTCAGATGCTGGGTTGTCTGTGGTGGGGTAGGCAGCAAGAGACTGTGTGGCTAGTTGGTCTGTAGTGGTGGGACTACAGGTCCCAGCGCCATACTGCTTCTTAGAGGGAGGCTGCTTGTCAGGGGAATGAGTGGGGAACTCTGCAAGCCTCTTACCTCTGTTCCCAGGGGAGATGGAGTGCTCTGATGTCTGATCCATTCCTTCTTCCAGTGCGTGGATCAGAGAGGAGGCCACCGCAGGGCTGATAGGAGGGAGCCTCGGGTTTCCCAGGTCCCGGTCGGCGCCATTTTGCGAGTCCTGCTGCGAGGGCTTCATGTAGAAGTCCAGGAGTCTGCGGGGTCCCTTGAGCCTGCCTTTCTTATTGGACATAGTCCGGAGGCTGTCCGGTGTGTAGCTGGCTGTTCAGCAGTCCGTTCGTGCGGCGGGAGACGGCTGGCTGTGCTGGGCTATAGTGTGGAGGAGTGGAGCAGTGCATTCAAGGGGTCATCTCGCTCAGCGGCCAGGCCACGCCCAGTTTTTCCAGGAATTTATTAACGATGTCCTCCGAGATTTGTTGCAATTGTGTGTGTGGTGGTTTATCTCGATGATATCCTCATATTTTCCAAGTCCCTGGAGAGCCACCACACAGATGTCTGTCGTGTACTTCAGAAACTAAGAGAGAACAACCTCTATTGTAAACTGGAGAAGTGCGAGTTCCATCGTGAACAGGTTACATTCCTGGGCTATGTCATTTCCACTGCTGGTTTTTCGATGGACCCAGAGAAACTTTCGGCAGTCCTACAGTGGCCTCTGGGTTACATCCTCTGCAGCGTTTCCTGGGCTTTGCCAACTACTATCGGAAGTTTATTCGTAACTTCTCATCTCCGGTCAAGCCCCTGTCTGATATGACCAGAAAGGACGGTAACCCACAGAGTTGGTCTCCGTAGTCCATTAAGGCCTTTGAGACTCTCAAGGCTGCCTTTGTTGTTTCTGCTCCTGTGTTGGCACATCCTGATCCTACGTTGCCTTTTATCCTAGAAGTTGATGCTTCTGAGACTGGAGTTGGCGCCCTTCTGTCTCAACGTCCTAACTCTGAGAGCACTATGCATCCGTGTGGCTACTTTTCCAAGAAATTGTCACCTGCTGAGTGCATTTATGAGATTGGTGACAGAGAGCTGTTGGCGATCGTTTTAGCCCTGAAAGAATGGAGACATCTCCTTGAAGGTACCACTGTGCCCGTTCTTATTCTTACTGACCATAAGAATCTTACATTCTTGTCTGAGGCTAAGCGACTCTCTCCCAGAAGGGTGTGATGGGCTCTTTTCTTGCATTTCAATCAATGCATTTAGCCACTAGATGGCGCTAAGTGTCAAGAGAATCTTTTGCGATACTTGGCACCATCTAATGGCCGAATGCGGTATATTCCATTTTAGATCAATGCATTTAGCCACTAGGTGGCACTAAGTATCATATGCACTTTTTATGATTTCAGCTCCATCTAGTGCCTAAATGTGGAAAATTCCATTTTAAATCAATAAAAAACAGTCTAGCATGGGAAGTAGCCTGATAACATTTGTATTTTGCCCCCATTCACTCAAATGTACTTGGACTTTTCTTAGATGACTTGCTATGTGATTTTTTTTCATAAATACACCCCATGAGAGTGCCGACATTGGAATGTGTCTAGCAAGGAGAAAAGATTACTAAGTGGTCAACCCAGATCTTCTTAAAGGTGCAGCACACTTCAGAAATACATCTTCTGAGGATCAAACAGGGTTAAATGAACTCATATGCAAACCCCGGAGTGCACCGACCTTGTGAGGTATGTACAGAAGATTTAGAGCTGCAAACAAGCATCTGTCAGAACCCTTCCATGCTCTCCTGGGATGAACATGTTTCTAGGGTTGTGCCTCCCTCATCAGAACATATCATTGGACCCGTGTGTTGGCACATCGCTGTCAGGTCATCGTCTTCCTGTATAGAAGTTTATAAAGAGATTTATTTCCCACTGATGACACAATGAACACAATGAACACAATAACACTCCATCGTTTCTGTTTTCTCATTATCTGGAATGTAATGGAAACCATTAGAGGATCCTCCGGAGTCACCAACAACCACCTTTATTTCATCTAATTATTCTCTGAGGTGTCGATCCGGCACTGTGATGTCACTCTTCTGGGATTCTCTTAACAAGATAAAGATTTAATTTAGTGATCACCATGAGAGTTCCCGACAATGTAGCCATTTCAGGGCATTACTGATAACAATCATGTGAAGTTTCATAGTTAATAAGGTTGAATAAAGACACCAGTCCATCCAGTTCATCCTAAGTGAGTGTCTACAATTGTCCCTATCCCTGTACATTGCACACTCACATCGGTCCCTGTCCTCAAGGAGCCCACAACATAGGAGAAGTGAACATAGGAGATTGAAAAAACAAACAACGACCTCTCATTCACATCTACCACCACTCCCATCACCCAATCACAGAACATTAATTACCGTATTTATCGGCGTATAACACACAATTTTTTCCCCTTAAAATCAGGGAAAAATCATGGGTGTGTGTTATACGCCGAACCGCTGCCTCGGAGGGCTAGGAGGGAATGATCGCCGCCAAAATAGACAGAGCCAAGTGTACTGTGTACTCGGCTAGGCTCGGCTCCTCTCGGGTCCGCTCGCAGTCACACCCAGTCCCACCTCCTAGCATTTACGTCCCTTTTACCGGTGTCCATCATAGGAGCTGGGTCAAGGGGCGGGACTGGGTGGGACTGCGAGACAAGCTGAGAGGAGCCGACTACACAGGACATCCGGCTCTGTCTATCTTGGTCGGTGGTAACAATTTTTTAACCCAGTTATTTCTTCCTGCCCTATTTCTTGGAGAACACTCTCTAGCAACAGCAATTGTCTGACCTTAGGGGGAAACTAATACAGAAACTAGACCAAATTAAAGAGGAACGGCAGTCAATAACAATTTAAAGCCGATCAGGCTGCAATTTTGGGTAAGGCTGCAGATGGACACTGATCATTCTGCAATGATGGGCAAGGCTGCAGATGGACACTGATCATTCTGCAATTTTGGGTAAGGCTGCAGATGGACACTGATCATTCTGCAATGATGGGAAAGGCTGCAGATGGAAACTGATCATTCTGCAATGATGGACAAGGCTGCAGATGGACACTGATCATTCTGCAATGATGGGCAAGGCTGCAGATGGACACTGATCATTCTGCAATTTTGGGTAAGGCTGCAGATGGACACTGATCATTCTGCAATGATGGGAAAGGCTGCAGATGGAAACTGATCATTCTGCAATGATGGACAAGGCTGCAGATGGACAATGATCATTCTGCAATTATGGGAAAGGCTGCAGATGGACACTGATCATTCTGCAATGATGGACAAGGCTGAAGATGGACACTGATTATTCTGCAATGATGGGAAAGGCTGCAGATGGACACTGATCATTCTGCAATGATGGGAAAGGCTGCAGATGGACACTGATCATTCTGCAATGATGGGCAAGGCTGCAGATAGACACTGATCATTCTGCAATGATGGGCAAGGCTGCAGATAGACACTGATCATTCTGCAATGATGGGCAAGGCTGCAGTTGGACACCGATCATTCTACAATGATGGGCAAGGCTGCAGATAGACACTGATCATTCTGCAATGATGGACAAGGCTGCAGATGGACACTGATCATTCTACAATGATGGACAAGGCTGCAGATGGACACTGATCATTATGCAATGATGGGCAAGGCTGCAGATGGACACTGATCATTCTACAATGATGGACAAGTTTCAGATGGACACTGATCATTCTACAATGATGGGCAAGCTGCAGATGGACACCGATCATTCTGAAATTTTGGGTAAGGCTGCAGATGGACACTGATCATTCTGCAATGATGGGAAAGGCTGCAGATGAACACTGATCATTCTGCAATGATGGACAAGGCTGCAGATAGACAATGATCATTCTGCAATGATGGGCAAGGCTGCAGATGGACACTGACAAGGCTGCATTGATGGGCATTTAAATGTAAGTTTTTTTCCTTAAATTTCCCTCCTGAACTTGGGGTGTGTGTTATACGCCGATAAATACGGTATTCATTATAACAGAAAAGTCTTTTTTACACATAACACATGGCCACCACTCATCGGGGTTGATTTACTAAAGGCAAATGGACTTTGCACTTTGCTAAGTGCAGTTGCACCCTTGCAAGAGCAGTTGCTCCAAAGCTTAGTACATGAGGTAAGGCTTCACGTTGTAAAGAGTACCCAACCAAATCCAAGCAAAAATATTTTTTTTTTTTTATTTGTCCTTGCACCCGATTGGGTATTCTTTTCAAAGTGAAGGTTTTATTTATTTATTAAGCTCTTTATTATCCAGTCTTTATAGACCTTTCTTTGTGCACTGATCCAAATCATTTGGTGGAGGGGATTATGGAAGACAAAAGCAGAGAAAATTCCCAGCTCAACTCACCAGCCAGTCTGCTTACCAACCAAATTAACCCGTCCAACAGTCTACGTTAAAAACAGGGGTTTAGTCAGCACACATTTGCAATCACATGCGTGAGCTGCAAGGTCTCTTCATGGCACCCTGTGTATTGCCTGCAGTCCTAACACTGCTAAATTTATAAGGGTCTCCACAATGGGCGAACATGCATTCCAATGGATAGATAAGGGGCAGGAGGGCCTGAATGTTTCCCAGTCCTCCTTTAAGGCACAAGGGGGCACATTGGACCTCCCACCACATAGCAAAATGGCAGTGAAGGTGCCCAGTGTGTCCCCAGACCAAATTGACATCAGTAACAAAGAGAGGGCCCCTACCCCCACCCAGTGCCATCAGGAGGGGAGCTGAAGAGGGCTGGAGCCCTGAGTGGGTCCCCAAAAAGCCCCAAGTCTTGGCCATGCACAGTGCTGTTATTAGCCCCCGAGGCCGAGCGTTGCCGCCGAGCGGGAACCGATCTGACCCCGAGTGTGGCCGAGTGACATAGCAGGTCCCGCCCTTCTGGAGCCTGTAGCGCCTATGATGGATGTCCCACTGGTCCAATGCCGGGACCACGGGACCTGTGACGTCCATCATAGGCTCTGCAGGCCCCAGAAGGGGAAATTACAATGCGGGCGCCGCGCCACTGTGAGGATATCCCCACTTGGCACTCGGGCTGGCGGCTCTCCTCTCCTGTCCTGTCATGGCTCTGGATCTGGCTGCCTTGAGTGCTTGCTGTCTACTCTACTGTGATGGGTGCACCACACACTATGGCTGAGCTGCATAAGGAGGTCACTTCACCTGAAATCAGGTCAGGTAGGTCAGTGAGTGTCAGGTAGGTCAGTGTGTGTCAGGTAGGTCAGTGCATGTCAGGTAGGTCAGTACGTGTCAGGTAGGTCAGTGCGTGTCAGGTAGGTCAGTGTGGGTCAGGTAGGTCAGTGCATGTCAGGTAGGTCAGTGTGCGTCAGGTAGGTCAGTATCTGTCAGGTAGGTCAGTGTTTGTTAGGTAGGTCAGTGTGGGTCAGTGTATGTCAGGTAGGTCAGTTTGTGTCAGGTAGATCAGTGTGAGATAGGTCAGTATGTGTCAGGTAGGTCAGTGTATGTTAGGTAGGTCAGTGTGGGTCAGGTAGGGCAGTGCATGCCAGGTAGGTCAGTGTATGTCAGGTAGGTCAGTGTATGTCATGTAGGTCAGTGTGGGTCAGGTAGGTCAATGTATGTTGTGTATATCAGGTAGGTCAGTGTATATCAGATAGGTCAATGTATGTCAGGTAGCTCAGTGTATGTCAGGTAGGTCAGTGTAATGGTCAGTGTGCATCTGGTAGGTAACTGCCCCAACCCCCCCTGGTGCTGGGCTTGGACTTCAGGCTGAAGCCCTGGTCTTTTGCCACCTAGCAATGCCCCTGCCCCAACCTATAACTGGCCTCCACAGCAAGGAGCACATGGAAGGGAAAACACATGAAAGACAAACCAGAGAAAATTCTGAGCTCAACTCACCAACCTGATTACCAACCGAATGAACCCGTCCAGCAGTCTGCGTTAAAAACAGGGGTTTAGTCAGCACACATTTGCAAAAGCATGCGTAAGCTGCGAGGCATTTTTATGGAGTTGTGGGGGGTCGTCTTTCAGGGGTTGGGCTTGGCCCCTTAGTTCCAGTGAAGGGAACTCTTAAAGCGTCAGCATAACAAGACATTTTGGACAATTTCATGCTCCCAACTTTGTGGGAACAGTTTGGGGATTTCCCCCTCCTGTTCCAATATGACTGCCCACCAATGCACAAAGCAAGGTCCATAAACACATGGGTGAGCGAGTTTGGGGTGGAGGAACCTGACTGGCCTGCACCTTAACCAAATAGAACACCTTTGGGATGAATTAGAGTGGATGGAGACTGCGAGCCAGGCCTCCTCATCCAGCATCAGTGCCTGACCTCACAAATGGTATTCTGGAAGAATGGTCAAACATTCCCATAGACACCCTCCTAAACCTTGTGGACGGCCTTCCCAGAAGAGGTGAAGCTGTTATATCTGCAAAGGGCCAACTCAATATTGAACCCTCCGGACTAAGACTGGGATGCCATTAAAGTTCATGTGTGTGTAAAGGCAGGCGTCCCAATACTTTTGACAATATAGTGTATGGTTGGTAGTCAAACAATAAGATGAGTGGCGCCACAATGTACAAAACCAAATGAGTCCCCCAAACGTTAATTTTATGCCGCGTACACACGATCAGAATGTCTGACGGGAAATGTTGGATGTGATCTTTCTGTTGGGAAGTCCGATCATCAAACATTTGCTGTCAGAATTCCCGCACACAAATGTCTGAGGGCAGGTTCTCAAATTTTCCGACAACTTCACTTGTTGTCGGGAAATTCAGATTGTGTGTACACAAGTCTGTCGCACAAAATTCCACGCATGCTCGGAAACCAAGCAGAAGGAGCCGCACCGGCTGTTGATCTTCCTTTTTCTCGGCTTGTCGTACGTCTTGTACTTCGCCGCGTTCTTGACGTTTTCGGAAATTTCCGACAACATTTCGTGTGACCGTGTGTAGGCGAGACAAAGTTTGAGCCAACAACCTTCGGGAACAAAAAATCCACGGTTTTGTTGTCTGAAATTTCCGATCGTGCATTAGAAGCCGCTGACTATACTACAGGTTTAGTTCAGGTGAACTCTACGCTGTATTGGGGAGGATCTTCTTTAAACCGTCTCGGGACGCTCGCCTGATATCCTGGTTCCTCAGACTGTAAATCAGAGGGTTGAGGATTGGGAGGATCACCGTGTAGAACATGGACACCACTTTGTTACCGGCAAACCGATGGCTTTCATTCAGCTGAAAATAATTAAAAAACACAGAACCGTAAAATATAGACATCACCGTGAGATGAGGGGCACACGTGGAGAAGACTTTACTCCTACCGCCCTCAACTTTAATCTTTAGGACCGTTTTGAAGATGTAGACATAGGACAGGAAGGTCAGCGCTAGACAGACAATCGTGATGGAGCCACCAAAAATAAAGAGCAGGAGAACGTTGATGTAGATGTCACCGCAGGAGATCTGAAGCAACTGGGGAAGGTCACAGAAGAAGCTTTCTATAATATCCGATCCACAAAACGTCAAGTGGAAGGTATTAAGCGTGTGAACGAGAGAATTGGTCAAGCCGAGACAACCCACGATGGACACCAACTCTACACACACCTCCCAACGCATGATCTGTGTGTAATGTAACGGCTGACAAATGGCGGTGTACCGATCGTAGGACATGACGGCCAACAGGAAAACCTCGGAAGTGGTGCAGAAAGTGAAGAAGAAGACTTGGGTTAGACAAGCTGGTAAGGTAATCCGTCTTTGTCTGCTGTGAAGGTCAAATAACATTCGTGGGATGGTCAATGAGGAACAACAGAGGTCCAAACCGGCCAGGTTCCCAAGGAAGAAATACATAGGAACATAGAGGTGAGAATCGGTGGCTATGAGGACAATGATCAGAGAATTCCAGATTAATGTCAGGAGGTAGATGAGAAGGAAGATGAGAAAGAGAGGGAGCCGGAGAGCCGGAAGGTCGGAAAGTCCAGAGAGAAATAAGTCCTTCAAAATGGTCTGATTTCCCATTGGGAAACACATTTTGTAAACTGGAGATTCAAAACTCAAAGTTTTTTTTTTTTTTGCGAAAAACACGAGCCGGTCTCTTATTTCTTATAAACAATGGCAAATGTTATCATTGTTCTCCTAAAATCTCAGAGGTTGGTGACCAACATCACATTTGCTGTCCAATTTGTGCTTAAGAAGGTTGCCAAAAAAAAATAAAAAAAAATAAATAAACTATACAAGAAGCATTAGAAGAGCCAAACCGATGGTCAAAAAGTCTAAAATTGTATTTTTAGTAGATGAGCAGAAAAATAATAATAGTTTTAACGCATTTCAGGGGTTCAGACACTGACCCTTCTTCTGTGCTGCAACAGCAAGATAATAGAAATATTAATATTAATAATAATAATAATAATAATAATAATAATAATAATAATAATAGTTACTGTTTTATTTTTTTCAGTGTTGTAATTTAGAATTTTTCTTACTTTTTTTCTCCAAATTTAAAATAGTTTTTTTTTTTGTAATAATAAAGCTTTTTACTGTTTTACTTTTATTGTTTGACTTTCTTCCTTTTTTACAAAATCTGATTTTTTTTTAACAAATAATTTTACTATATAATTTTTTTTTATATTATTATTATTATTATTATAAAAAGGCCAATCTCTACCCAGTCTCACACTTACCTCCTTTTTTTTACTGGGTAGAGATTGGCCTTTTGGCCTTGTCCCTGGGCTCTTTCCGGCCAGCTCTCTGTGTGCAGCTCAGTGTCCGTCTTCTTATTTTGACTCAACATCAAGTCGCAGGTAAACATCTTTTGTTGGGTGGCTGATGAACATTGGGCTTGGACGGTCCAATAATAATAATAATAATAATAATAATAATAATTATTATTATTATTATTATAAAAATAATAAATAATAATCTTAATAATATAATAATAATCTTAATAATATAACAATAAAATTAATATAGTAAAATTATTTATTTAAAAAAAAAATATTTCACATTTGGTAAAAAAGGAAGAAAATTCAAATAATTAAAAGTTATATAGTAAAAGGCTTTCTTATTTAAAAAAAATATATTTAAAATTTTAGAAAAAGTCAACATTACAACAATAAAAAAATAAAACAGTAAGAAAGCCAAACCAATGGTCAATAAGTCTTAATGGTATTTTTATTAGATAATCAGAAAAAAGTAATAGTTTTAATGCATTTCAGGGGTTCAGACACTGATCCTTCTTCTGTACTAAAAAAGCAAGGAAATAGATTATTATTATTAATAATAATAATAATAATAATAATAATAATAATAATAATAATAATAATAATAATAATAATAAATAATAATCTTAATAATATAATAATAAAATCCATATAGTAAAATTATTTATTTAAAAAAAACTATTTCAGATTTAGTAAAAAAGGAAGAAAAATCAAATAATAAAAGTCATATAGTGAAAGGCTTTATTGAAAAAAAAGCTATTTTAAATTTGTAAAAAAAAAGTCAAGAAAAAGTAAAAAAAAAAAATTAGACAATCAAAAATAATAATAACAATATTTCATTGCATTTTCAGGGGTCCAGACACTACTTTTTTTTTCTTCGTGCTAGAACAGCAAGATAATAGAAAAGTTTATAATAAATAATAACATTCACTGAGTAAAAAGATTAAAAAAATAATAAAAATAAACCTAAACTATTTCAGATTTGGCAAAAAAGAAAGAAAAGTCAAATAATAGAATTTATACAGTAAAATTATTTATTATAAAAAATAATAAATATATATATATATATATATATATATATATATATATATATATATATATATATAAAGAAAAATGGTATCCATCCCCGACTAGCACTATTAATTATTGTTCTTATCTGACTATCACCATCCTATTGCATCTCAATAAAGAGATCTATATTTGTACTATTGGTAGTTGGTTGTCCAGGGCTGGACTGGGACAAAAATTTAGCCCTGGACTTCATCATGACCAGCCCTCTTTAATTTAATTTAATTTTAAGTATATCCATCAGCACCCCCCCCCCCCATCAGAGTGTCCTCCCTCTCCTCCCCCTCCCACATGTACTCACAGTTTTGAAGGCAGCTTCTCTTCCTCTCTCCAGCCATGTGATAAATGACAAGTGATAAGAGAGAGGAAGGAAAGTCTGCCGGCTGTCTATCTCCCCCTGCAGGCTGGAGGGAGCAGAAAACCTAATGCTCTCTCCAGCATTTGACGGAGCTGCTTCTCCTGACAGGAGTGAAATCGTAATCACTCACTGTCAGAGAGGAGCGGCTCCAGGATTGCACCTGACCGGCCCACTGAGCCATCGGCCCACCGCCAAACTCCCGGTAGTCCCGATGGCCAGAACATGCCTGTCAGTTATTGATCTTATCTTGTCAATTATGTTCCTGTTGTACTTATAGAAGCAATTCTACCCGTGATAGACGGTTGTCCCCGAGATGGCATGCTTCATATGAAGTCCCACCTGTCCCAACTGCCCCCCCATCCCCCTTCCCCCTTAATTTCCATTAGATAGTGATGGAGATATATTCGATAATTGGTCTCTACCTCTTATAAAGTCCCAAAAAATCATTTCCTTTCATTATTTGTTCTGGTCTCTTCTCAGATATTGTCTGATAAATGCGGGGGAGGGGAGGTGGAGGAACCTTCCCTGGGAGGATCGGTTCAGCAGCAGCACGTCTGATATGGAGATGGAGACAATTTCCTGAAAATTTTCACTATTAATATAATAAAAAAAATCAGTGTGACGTTAGAATTGTAATGTCTTTTATTAGCTTCACCTTCATATATTTATAATGCAGAAAATTCCCTCCGGCACCTCCGGGGGGCACAGGAGAGACGACTTCCTCTAATGATTCCCAGACCAACGTTACATCTTACAACTTCTCACTAAATTAATCTCTACAGAAAACAAACCATCGCATGAAACAATGTATCCCTCAGAGACGCAAAACGCTCCAAGCAAGTCAATTATTTTATATTACCACTTTTTGTAATAAATGTTTCTCCTAAGTTTGAAAGAAAAAAAATATGATGCTGAAGTTCAATTAAATAGATCTAAAGCAACTTGGATGTCAAAAAAATTCTAATAAATAAATAAATAATAATAATAATAATAATAAATACAATAATAATAATAATAATAATAATAATAATAATAATAATAATAATAATAATAATAATAATAAAAATAAACAAAAATAAATAAATAAAAATAAATAAAAAATTAATTAATTAAAAAAAAGTAATCAATAAAAAAATTAATAAAATGATAAATATAATTTTACTAAAATTAATAAAAAATATAAATATATAAATATAAATAAAAAAATAAAAATGGTCAAAATAATAATAATAATAATAATAATAATAATAATCAGCAGCAAAATAATAAAAATCAAAATAATAATAATAATAATAATAATAAAAATTACAGGTAACAATTTAACAAATGTTGATTTTCCAGCAGAACTCCATTGAAAATAATAGGTTACTCTGACTTTAAATTCAAATCTGTGCCAATGATTTTTTTTTTTTATGTAAAATACCAAAAAAGACAAATAAATACATTATTGTTGTCTGAAAGGGAAACCGAAAAGGGGAAGAAGAATAGAAAGGAAAGGAACGGAAAGGAAAGGAAAAGGGGAAGGAGAATAGAAAGGAAATGAAAGGAATGGAAAAAGGAAGAAGAAAAAAGGAAAGGAAAAGGAGGAGGGAAAAAGAAAATGGAAAGGAAAGGGAGAAGGAGAATAGAAATAAAAGGAAAAAGGGAAGGAGAATAGAAAGGAAAGGGGGAGGAGAATAGAAAGGAAAGGAAAAGAAAAGGGGAAGGAGAATAGAATGCAAAGGGGAAGTAGAATAGAAAGGAAAGGAAAGGAAAAGGGGAAGGATAAAGGAAAGGAAAGGAAAAGGGGACGGATAAAGGAAAGGAAAGGAAAGGAAAGAAAAGGAGGGAGGAGAAAGGAAAGGAAGGGAAAGGAAAGGAAAGGAAAAGGGGAGGAGAAAGGAAATAAAAATGAAAAGGAAAGCAAAGGAAAGGGGGAAGGAGAAAGGAAAAAGGAAAAGGAAATGAAAGGAATGGAAAAAGGAAGAAGGAAAAAGGAAAAATGAAAAAGGAAAGGAAAAGGAGGAGGAAAAAAGAAAAAAAAGGAAAGGAAAGGAAAAGAAAGGGAGAAAGAGAATAGAAAGGACATGGGAAGGAGAATAGAAAGGAAAGGAAATGAAAGGGGGAAGGAGAATAGGAAATTAAAGGAAAGGAAAGGAAAAGGGGAGGAGAAAGGAAATAAAAATGAAAAGGAAAGCAAAGGAAAAGAGGAAGGAGAAAGGAAAAAGGAAAAGGAAAAGAAAAGAAAAAGGAAGAAGGAAAAATGAAAAAGGAAAAAGGAAAGGAAAAGGAGGAGGAAAAGAAAAAAAGGAAAGGAAAGGAAAGGAAAGGCAAAGGAGAAAGAAAAAGAAAATGGAAAGGAAAGGGAGAAGGAGAATAGAAAGGAAAGGAAAGGGGAAGGAGAATAGAAAGGAAAGGGGTAAGGAGAATAGAAAGGAAAGGGGGGAAGGAGAATAGGAAAGGAAAGGAACAGAAAAGGGGGGAGAAAGGAAAGGAAAAGGGGAGGAGAAATTAAATAAAAATGAAAAAGAAAACAAAGGAAAGGGGAAGGAGAAAGGAAAAAGGAAAAGGAAACTGAAAAGGAAAGGAAAAGAAAGAAAAGCAAAGGAAAGGGGAAGGAGAAAGGAAAGGAAAGGGGGAGGAGAAAAAAGGAAAGGAAAAGGAAAAAGAAAGGAAAAGAGGAAGATGAATAGGAAGGATGAATAGGGAGGAAAGGAAAGGAAAAGGGGAAGGAGAATAGGAAGGAAAGGAAAAGGGGAAGGAGAAAGGAAAGGAAAGGAAAGGAAAGGAAAGGAAAGGAAAGGAAAGGAAAGGAAAGGAAAGGAAAGGAAAAGAGAATAGAAATCAAAGGAAAGAAATGGAAAAAGGAAAGAAAATTAAAGGAAAAGACAAAAAAAAAAAAGGAAAAAGAAAAGGAAAGGCATTGCATGAAAAATGAAAAAGGAAAGAAAAGGAAAGGAAAGGAAAGGAAAGGAAAGGAAAGGAAAGGGGAAAAGTGTTGACCAAGTCTATAGATTATTGGATTTAAAATTTTTTGGATATGATTTGGTAAATAAGAGTTCTTACCCAAAAGTAAAAGCTTCAACACAACGACAGAAATGTATTGGTAAATAGTACGAAGGTCTGAAACATACAAAGAACAGTACGGAACAATATTAAGGGAGCTCCAACATATTACTAAATAGTGATGGACGAACTTCCGACAGGACGTTTTGCGAATGCAAACCGCGAGCGCGGCCAAAAGTTTGCGAACCGCAAAGTTCACGGCAGACCATATTGAATTTAATGGCAGGCGAACCTTAAAAACCTCCAGGTCATATTTTCAGCCACAAAATGCTTACTAGCTGTGCACACATAGTCCCACCACATGGACACTGACATAACAAAAGTATTAAGTGAATCTGGGATCGACAACGACAAGCATTCTTTTTTTATCTGTGAAATTTTGACAATTCAGGACTCAGGAGCGCATGAAGGCCATGGAGGAGAGGCAAGGTCAGGCCAGGCTATGAAAGGGGTGCAGGAGATGATTTGTGCCAGTGTGCCAACCTGTGCTTGAGCCCCTCCCTCTGCCCGGGCCTTACCCAAACCTATGCAGGGCTCCACTGTGGTGGTCCGGAGGTGCCAGTCCAGTGCGGATCCTCAGCCATGGTTGGCTTCTCCACTGCTATCTCCCTCACTAACACCAGCACTGAGATAGAACACTGACACCAGCACAGCTATAGAGACTGAGCACTGACACCAGCACCGAGATAGAGAGCACTGACACCAGCACCGTGATAGAGAGCACTGACATCAGCACCGTGATAGAGAGAGAGCACTGACACCAGCACCGAGATAGAGAGCACTGACACCAGCACCGGGATCGAGAGCACTGACACCAGTACCGAGATAGAGAGCATTGAGACCAGCACCGAGATAGAGAGCCCTAACACCAGCACCGTGATAGAGAGCACTGACACCAGCACAGTGATAGAGAGAGAGCACTGACACCAGCACCGAGATAGAGAGCACTGACACCAGCACAGTGATAGAGAGCACTGACACCAGCACCAAGATAGAGAGCATTGAGACCAGCACCAAGATAGAGAGCACTGACACCAGCACCGTGATAGAGAGCACTGACACCAGCACCGTGATAAAGAGCACTGACATCAGCACCGTGATAGAGAGAGAGCACGGACACCAGCACCGTGATAGAGAGCACTGACACCAGTACCGAGATAGAGAGCATTGAGACCAGCACCGAGATAGAGAGCACTGACACCAGCACCGAGATAGAGAGCACTGACACCACACCAGCACCGTGATAGAGAGTATACAGAATATACTTTGTATCTTTGAAAGAAAGTATATTATACTTGTACAATCCTATATACTGTACACCTATACCAGTCCTTAAAAGGACCTTTGTGGACCTAATAATAATAGCTAGTGATTAAACTGACTGTCCCTGCTCCACACAGCGTTCTGTCCCTACACTGACAAAAGACAGCTGCAGAATCGGTCAGCAGTGCACTCAGCAATCACCAGCACAGCAGTTAGCAGCAGTGCACCAGAACCCTATACTGTACACCTATACCAGTCCTTAAAAGGACTTTGGTGGACCTAATAGTATTGGCTAGTGATTTGTGTCACTACAGACTCTCCCTGCTCCACACAGCAACCTCTCCCTACACTGACAAAAGACAGAATGTAAAATGGCCGCCAGATAAGGTCTATTTATAAGGTAGGGGGAATTTCCAATTGTCCATGTGCTGAAATGTCTAAATTGGCTGTCCTGTACCCCATGATGGATGTGTCATCATGGGTCAAAATTCTTCACAATGTAAACGCATACAGTATGTCCGCCGCACGAACAGAGCCAGAAGTCTTCCGGTTTTGCGAATCGCGAACATGCAAAATTCGCTGCAAACGGACCGCAGAGCGAACCGCAAGGCCATCTCTATTACTAAATGCAAACAACGAGAAATTAAATACATAAGACAAACATTTAGATACAAGTGCCAGGGATATAGTCCATAATTACCATGGAGCTGTGCTTGAGGGCTCCATTCCGGTAACTGATGTTCCAAAGACCCCCCCCCCCCTCCAGTCTGTGTATTGTTATAGGCCTCTCCTTCATTGGTTTACATGGAGTGGCTCTGATTGGTGGGCCTCTCTATTCCCTCTATTCAAATCTTACTCATACTTTTTAAGATTGGCTAATTTCCAGTCCCCAGTACTTTGCATAAGTCGCCCAGATTTTGTGTGGTGGGGACAACAAAGTATGCCAATTCATGCAGAGAATTGAAGTATTCATGACAGGCTGGTCTTTTCAGTGATGGTGATCAGAGATGTGTGAACAGTTTGTCTCTAATTATTATAAATGAGTTGCATTGTGTTAGGATTTGTTTCCTTATTTGTTGGGCCAATCATTGATGACATCTTCCTCCTTCTGCAGCCAAGCACTCCTCGTTCACCAGGATATGAAGGATGAATGTTCCTTCTGTCCCCAGCTTCTGCTTACTTATGTAACGTACTTCAGGTTGGACCTGTCACTCTGCTAGATAAATCCTGGGGAATGCCGGCCAACAAAAGAAGTGACATTAAAACCTTCTTCGAATTCTAAAATATAAATAAATACGTGAAAGATGCCCACCACCAAATACCGCTTTAAGGTTGGCTTCTACTTCACCATATGAGAGTACCAACATTGCAAAGCGTATAGTACTGAGCAAAGATTACTTGGAGGCAACCTCAGACCTTCTTAAAGGCACAGGACATTTGATATAAGGCAGATGAGGAACAGAGTTAAATGAAACCATAATCAAAACCCAGACACACCGACCTTGAGAGGTATGTACAGATGTTGTCACAGTCAGGGGTCAGGTTTGGATACCAGTAGCTATAGCAGTAGAGAGGCTCCCACTGACCATCAGAGTAAGTAGACCAGCAGGTCACCCCAGCAGATGTTGTGGGCTCACCCTACGTACGGGGTCCAAGCACTAACCGGTATTCATCAGAGCTAAAGAGGATCGGTACTCATAGAGAAATAACAGAGGACTCAGTGTGCTGTGTGTTGGAAGGGGGTGGGACATCTCCCGGCAGGGAGAGCATCAGTCACTCATGCAGATTGTAGATAGAGGAGTGATCACAACTGAACCAGACTAATGCCGCGTACAAACGGTCGGAGAATCCGTCGGAATGCGTCTTATCAGACCGTGTCATCAGATAATCCGACTGTGTGTGGTAAGCATCGGATTGATTCCGTCCGAATCTCCGTCCGACCCAATTTTCCAACATGTTGGAAATATTTCCCGACCAACTGGGCCGGTCGGACATACTCCGATCATGTGTAGAGAATTTTGATCGGACCAAGTGCCACGCATGCTCAGATCAAATTCCTACATCAAAGCTATTGGCTACTAGCCTGAATCTAGTCCCATCGTAACGAAATTACGTCATCACGTTCTGGCCTACTTGGCCCAACCGTGTGTATGCAACAGTTTTGGACAAGATCTGACGGACAAAATCCGACGGGCAAAATCCGACGGATTTGGTTGTGGAAATCTCCGACCGTGTGTACAAGGGTTTAGAATTGGAAAATAGAAGATTGGAAAAATGTTGCCGGGTCTGATGAGTCTGGATTTCAGGTGCGATATTCAGATGGTGGGGACAGAATTTGGCACATGGATCCATCCCGCCTTGCATCACCGGTTCAGGCTGGTGGTGGGGGGTGTAATGGTCTGTTAGATGGGCTATCACCGGTTCAGGCTGGTGGTGGGGGTGTAATGGTGTGGGGAGGATATTTTCTCGGCACACGTTGGGCCCCTTAGTACCAATTGAACATCATTTAAAAGCCACGGCCTACTTGAGTATTGTTGCTGACCATGTCCATCCCATTATGACTACAGTGTCCCCATCTTCTGATGGCTCCTTCCAGCAGGATAATGCACCAAAGCTCCAATCATCTCACCACTGGACAATGAGGTCCCTGCCCTCCAATGGCCCCACACTCACCACATCTCATCATGGATGGGCAGCCGACAAATCTGCAGCAACTGTGTGATGTTATCATGTCACTATGGAGCAAAATCTCTGAGGAACGTTTCCAACACCTTGTTGTATCTATGCCACCAAGAATGAAGGCCAAAGTAAGGAGGACCTAATAAAGTGGCCAGTGAGTTTATATATATATATATATATATATATATATATATATATATATATATATTTACCTTGGAATTTTGCATGTTCTCTTCCAGACTCCTCCGACTATCAAAGTGATACTAATCTATGCAATCACCTCCTTTCCTATTCCTAGGGACTCCCTGAATAGAGCAGTGACCGGGGTCATGTGACCTTGATTATAGAATGGGCTGTAAATCCCACCCAGGAACAGTGTGCCCTCCCTGAAATAGTTGTCTTCAGCTATCTGCTCTCGGACTATGTCCTTGTAGAAATGAACGAAGGTGTGTGCACACCTTGTCTCCAAATATTACAAATGAGTTGCATCGTTTTAGGAGTCATTTCCTGATTTCTGAGCCCATCGTCAGACACAGCTTCCTCCTTCTGCAGCCAAGGACTTCTTGTTCACCAGGAAATGAAGGATGAATGTTCCTTCTGTCCCCAGCTTCTGCTTCCTTATGTAACGTACTTCAGGTTGAACCTGTCACTCTGCTAGATGAATCCTGGGTGCCACCGGCCAACCAAGGGGACGACATAAAAACCTTCTTTTTTTTTCCCCAAAATGAACTGGTTTCTGTAACATAGAATAAATATTGGCAAAAAACACACACCACTCAAAAAAAAAAAAAAAATGTATATACATTTTTCCAAGTGAAGGAATATGTAAATTAGTTCTGTGTGAACGGGCCGACAAAATTATTGGGCTATTTCCTGTGCTGGACGAATGTTTTTCATTGATTTTAATAGAAAAGTACCATATTCAGCCACTTAATGGGGCTAAGTATCATGAGAATTTATTGTGATATTGGGCACCATCTAGTGGTCAAATGTGGTGTATTAAGTTTAAAATCAATGCATTTGGCCACTAGATGGTGCTAAGTATCATATGAATTTCTTATGCTATTAGCTCCATCTAGTGGCTAAATGTGGGACATTATATTTTAACCACTTAATAACCGCCCTATAGCCGAATGACGGCTTCAGGGCGGTTTCTTAACTCTGGGAGGCCGTCATATGACGTTCCTCCCAGAATTCCGCTCTCGCGCGCCCCCTGGGGAACGCACTCGAGAGCATCCGTGACCGCCGGGTCCACAGGACCCGGCGCATCACGGATCACGGTAAACGGCCGCTCATAGCGGCCGTTTACCACGTGATCGCTCCGTCAAATGACGGAGTGATCACTTGTAAACAAACCGGCGTCATGTTATGACGCCTGTTCCTCCCTCCCCTTTCTGTACCGATCGGAACAGCGGAGGGGGAAGAGATCGGTGTCAGCAGCGATGTGGGCTGCATCTGCAGTGCCCACATCGCTGCTCACCGAAAATTAACCCTGCAATAACCCTGCAATAACTCTGCAATACCCTGCAATACCCTGCAATACTCTGCATTACCCTGCAATACTCTGCATTACCCTGCAATACTCTGCATTACCCTGCAATACCGTGCAATACCGTGCAATACTCTGCATTACCCTGCAATACTCTGCATTACCGTGCAATCCCGTGCAATACTCTGCATTACTCTGCAATACCCTGCAACACTCTGCAACACTCTGCAATGCTCTGCAACGCTCTGCAATCCTCTGCAACGCTCTGCAATCCTCTGCAACACTCTGCAATGCTCTGCAACACTCTGCAACGCTCTGCAATGCTCTGCAACACCCGCCAATACCGTGCAACACTCTGCAATGCTCTGCAACACCCGCCAATATCCTGCAATGCTCTGCAACGCAATACTCAGCAACGCCATACTCTGAGATACCCAGCCATACTCTGAAATACCCAGCCATACCCAGCCATAGTCGGTGATACCCTGCAATACCCAGCCATAGACACCCCCCCCCCCCCCCCCGCCGCCCTCCGGTGCTTCTACCGACTCGCCAATACAATCAAATCCAGAATCTTTTTTTTTTTTTCAGGCTTCCCTTCTAGAGATGAGATGTGGGGTTTTATTGACCCCATATCTCACTGTAAAGAGGACCTGTCATGCCATATTTCTATTACAAGGGATGTTTACATTCCTTGTAATAGGAATAAAAGTGATCAAAAAATTTATTTTTGGGGAAAAAAATGTCAAACTAAAATAAATAAAGTAAAATGAACAATAAATTTTTTATTTTTTTTTTAAAGCGCCCCTGTCCCCATGTGCTCGCATGCAGAAGCGAACGCATACGTAAGTCCCGCCCACATATGAAAACGGTGTTCAAACCACACATGTGAGGTATCGCTGCGAAGGTTAGAGCGAGAGCAATAATTCTAGCCCTAGACCTCCTCTGTAACTCAAAACATATAACCAGTAAAAAAAAATTAAATCGTCGCCTATGGGGATTTTTAAGTAGCGACGTTTGGCGCCATTCCACGAGCCTGTGCAATTTTGAAGAGTGACATGTTGGGTATCGATTTACTCAGCATAACTTTATCTTTCACATTATGCAAAAATTGGGCTAACTTTACTGTGTTTTTTTTTTTTTTAAAGCACAAAACTGTTTTTTTTCCAAAAAAAAGCATTCAAAAAATTGCTGTGCAAATACCGTGCGAGATAAAAAGTTGCAATAACCACCGTTGTATTCTCCAGGGTGTTTGCTAAAAAAACATATATAACGTTTTGGGGTTCTCTGTAATTTTCTAGCAAATAAATGATGATTTTTACATGTAGGAGAGAAATGTCAGAATTGTCCTGGGTGCTCCAGAACGCCTGATGGCGCTCCCTGCATGTTGGGCCTCTGTATGTGGCCACGCTGTGTAAAAGTCTCACACATGTGGTATCGCCGTACTCGGGAGTAATAGCAGAATGTGTTTTGGGGTGTAATTTGTGGTATGCATATGCTGTGTGTGTGAAATAACCTGATAATATGACAATTTTGTGGAAAAAAAAATAAAAAAGGAAAAAAAATCTTGATTTTGCAAAGAATTGTGGGAAAAAATGACAACTTCAAAAAACTCATCATGCCTCTTACTAAATACCTTGGAATGTCTTCTTTCCAAAAAGGGGTCATTTGGGGGGTATTTGTACTTTTCTGGCATGTTAGGGTCTCAAGAATTGAAATAGGCCGTCAGTACTTCAGGTGTGATCAATTTTCAGATATTGGCACCACAGCTTGTGGACTCTATAACTTTCACAAAGACCAAATAATATCCACCAATTTGTACTTATTTTTACCAAAGATATGTAGTGGTATAAATTTTGGCCAAAATTTATGAAGAAAAAATTACTAATCTGCTAAATTTTATAACAGAAATGAAGAAAAATTCATTTTTTTACAAATTTTCTGTATTTTTTCTTTTATAGCACAAAAAATAAAAAAAACCCAGCGATGATTAAATACCACCAAAAGAAAGCTCCATTTGTGTGAAAAAAAGGACAAAAATTTCATATAGGTCCAGTGTTGCATGACTGAGTAATTGTCATTCAAAATGTGAGAGCACCGAAAGCTGAAAATTGGTCTGGTTATTAAGGGTGTTTAAAGCGGTTCTTCACCCTAAAGGGGAAGTTCCGCTAGTATTATCCCTCCCCCCCCTCCGGTGCCACAATCGGCACCTTTCGGGGGGAGGGGGGTGCAGTTACCTGGATAATCCAGGTAACTGCACCCACTTCCGGCCAGACCGCCGCAGACCCCTGCATCGCTCCCCCCCCCCCGTTGTGTTCTGGGAAACACACAGTTCCCAGAGACACAGCGGGGGACCATAAGAGAAGCGCAGCGCAACTCGCGCATGCGCAGTAGGGAACCGGGCAGTGAAGCCTTCATGCTTCACTTCCCGATTCCCTGACAGAGGATGGCGGCGGTGGCTGCAGCGAGACGAGCGATCGCTCGTCATCTGCCGCCGACATCGCTGGAACCTGGGACAGGTAAGTGTGATATTATTAAAAGTCAGCAGCTGCAATATTAGTAGCTCCTGGCTTTTAATATTTTTTTTTTTTAGGTGCAGCTCCTCTTTAAGTGCCCAGTGGTCAAGTGGTTAAATCAATTCAAAAACAGTCCAGCATGGGAAGTAGCCTAATAACATTCATGCTGTGCCCTCACAGTGTTCATGCACTTTTCTAAGGTGAATTGCTATCTGATTTTTTTCATAAATACACCCCATAGTTTGCTCCTGTTCTACTCTATGAGAGTGCCGACATTGGAATGTGTCTAGTAGGGATGAGCCGAACACCCCCCGGTTCGGTTCGCACCAGAACTTTTGAACGGACCGAAAATTTGTACGAACTTTAGAACCCCATTGAAGTCTATAGGACTCGAACGTTCGAAATAAAAAGTGCTAATTTTAATGGCTAATATGCAAGATATTGTCCTAAAAAGGGTTTGGGGACCCCCAGGGGACATGGATCAATGCCAATTTTTTTTTTTAAAACGGCTGTTTTTTCGGGAGCAGTGATTTTAATGACAATTAAAGTGAAAAAAAAGTGAAATATTCCTTTAAATATGGTGCCTGGGGGGTGTCTTTAGGATGCCTGTGAAGTGCCACGTCTTTCCCGTGTTTAGAACAGTCCCTGCACAAAATGACATTTCTAACGGAAAAAAAATAATTTAAAACTGCTTGCGGTTTTAATGTTATATCTGGTTCCGGCAATACGGATGAAAATCATTGAGAAAAATGGCATGTGTAGCCCTCCCTGCCCATTACCAGCCTATTTGGGTCTTGTACGCATATTAAGGGGAATCCCGTACCCATATTAAAAAAAGGAAAGGCGTGGGGCCCCCCAGGCCCTATATACTCAGAACAGCAGTATACAGGCGGTGAAAACAAGACAGGGACTGTGTAGGTTTGTTGTATTAAGTAGAATCTGTTTGTAATTTTGAACTGGTACATTTTTAAAGTGTAGCTCCAGTCAAAAAATCTATTTTTAATTTTTTTGCCCGTCCGTCTTTTTTCATCTCACTTCCTGTTGTCTACTTCCGTTTGCAAGTAGGAGACGTTTGTTGTCGGATGTTTGAAAGTAGGGGCCTGCCCTATATGCTCTGCAGATATGGGGGCCTAAGGTGTTGGTGTTGCCACACCACTGTAAGCCCTCAAAGTGACTCTTGGTGGGCACTGGAGCGCCCTGCTGTGAACGATTATATCAAGAATTGTAATCACCTGCCATTGTTGAATAGTGGTAGAAAAATTGGGCCTTTGGTGGTGGTGGTGCTGGTGCCACAACACTATAAGTCCTCAAAGTTACTCTGGGTGGGCACAGGAACGGGCCCTCCTGTGAAATATTATATCAAGAATTGTAATTACACACACCTGTTAAACAGGGTCTGAAAAATTGGGCCTTAGGCACTGGTGCTGGTGCCACAACAGTGCAACATCTCCCAGATACTCTAGTTGGAGTACAGGAATGAGCCCTGCTGCAAAGCATTGCATTAAATATTGTAATCACATGCCCCTGTTAAACAGGGGCTGAAAAATTGGGCCTTAGCCACTGGTGGCGTCACCCAGAACCAAAAATGTTCTTCCAAGCTATCAGCAGGATCATTGATGAGGAAGAGGATAGTCACTCAGCATAACAGGACAGTCACTCAGCATCAGCATAGGCAGTCTTGAAGGGATGTGACATTTCAAAAAAAAAAATATTCGGTTACATCAGTTTCAGGTGCTTGGTAGCTGTGGGTGATCCAAGACTGATTCATCTTGATGAAGGTCAGTCGATCAACTGAGTCGGTGGTCCGGCGCACACTGTGATCGGTTACAAAGTCACCAGCAGCACTGAAGGTGCGTTCCGAAAGAACGCTGGATGCAGGACAGGCCAGTAGCTCAATTGCATACTGTGCAAGCTCTGGCCAGTGATCCATCCTCAAGACCCAGTAAGCCAGAGGATTTTCAGTCGGAAAGGTGTCCAAGTCTTACCTTGCCCCAAGGTATTCCTGCACCATGTAAATCAGACGCTGGTGATGGTTGCTGGAACCGATCATACCTTGGGGCTGCAGACTAAAAAATTGTCTGAACGCATCGGTCAGACGGCCACCTTCTCCACCGCTCCTTCTGTGACTGACCGAAGCCTCAGCAACACGTTGTCCAGGACCAGGAATTTGTAACTTCCTAGTCTCTGGGAATGCGTTGCACAGACCATTCTGCAAGGCCTCCCGAAGATGTATCATCCTCTGCTCCTACTGCGACGGCAATATAAGGTCCATAACCTTACCCTTGTACCGTGGATCAAGGAGAGTGGCCAGCCAGTAATGGTCCCTCTCTTTGATCTGAAGAATACAAGGATCCTTCTGCAGGTTTTGCAGGATCAGGGAGGCCATGCAGCGTAGGTTAGCTAAGGCATTCGGTCCGGAGTCGTCTGGGTCACTAAGGACAACATGATCCGCAGCCACCTCCTCCCAGCCACATACAAGTCCACGGGTTTTTTGGGACTCTAAATCATCCCTAAAAGACTACTGCTGCTGCTGATGTTGAATGCCAGGCTCCACCTCCATGCTGACACAAGCCTCCTCCTCCTCCTCATCCTCTTCCTGTGTAATGGGTGGGACAACAGGAACACTGTCTGGATAAAGGGAGCCTTGAGAGGCAAGAAAGTCCTCCTCTTCCTGCCTCTGTTCTGCCTCAAGTGCCCTGTCCATTATTCCACGCAGCGTATGCTCCAACAGGTGGACAAGAGGTACAGTGTCATTGATGCATGCACTGTCACTGCTCACCATCCTTGTGGCCTCCTCAAATGGTGACAGGACAGTGCATGCATCCCTGATCATGCCCCACTGGTGTAGTGAAAATAAAACAAGCTCCCCTCACCCTGTCCTAGTGCCTTAGTCGCACAGGTACTCATTGATGGCCCTCTGCTGTGTGTGCAGCTGCTGCAGCATGGCCAACATTGAGTTCCACCTGGTGGGCATGTCATATATAAGGCGGTTCTTGGGCAGGTTCAACTCCTTTTGGAGCTCAACCAGCCGAGCACTGGCATTAAATGATCGGCGGAAATGCACACAGACTTTCCTGGCCTGCCTCAGGACATCCTGTAAGCCCGGGTACCTGCCCAAGAACTGCTGCACCACCAGGTTAATGACGTTAGCCACACAGGGCACATGGGTCAGTTGTCCCTGTCGGAGGGCGGAGAGAAGGTTGGTGCTATTGTCGCAAACCACCATTCCCAGCTTAAGCTGACATGGCATCAACCACCTCTCGGCCTGCCCCTGCAGAGCTGACAAAATATCTGCTCCAGTGTGGCTCCTGTCCCCCAAACCAACCAGCGCAAGCACGGCACAGCATCTTTTTGCCTGCGTACTTGCGTAGCCCCTTGAACGCCTATGGAGGACCTCTGGTTTCCGAGGACAAAGCACTGGAAGAGGCCACAGAGGAAGAAGAAGAGGAGGGGGTGGAGGAGAGAGGTGTGTCACATCCAGTAGTAGCATTTTGGAGGCGTGGTGGCGGAACAACCTCCAACACTACTGCACCTTGTCTTGCATCCTTCCCAGCTGCCAGAAGAGTGACCCAATGGGCCATGAAAGATGGGTAACGTCCCTGTCCATGCCTGCTGGACCATGAGTCAGCGGTAATATGCACCTTACCACTGACCGCCCTGTTCAGCTAGGCATTGACATTGCCTTCCACTTGCTGGTAGAGAGCCGGAATTGCCTTCCGTGAGAAAAAGTGGCATTTGGGGACCTGCCACTGAGGAACCGCACATTGCACAAACTCACGGAACGGGGCCGAGTCTACCAACTCAAAAGGCAGCAGTTGAAGTGCTAGCAATTTAGCCACACTAGCATTCAACCGCTGGGCATGTGGATGGCTGGGAGTGAACTTCTTTCGACAGTCCAGCAGCTGGGGCAGGCAAATTTGCCTGGTACAATCAGTGTACTGCTAGCAGAGTGCCCACAAGTACTTGGCTGTGACATACCTAATTCTACACCTTCATTCCTCTCAGTGCAGGTTTCAGAGAGGACTGAAGGTCTAGTGCAGTTGGAGATCCCAGCTGATGAGGAGAAAGGAGAGGTCCGCTTTGTTCTTTGGTGTGGGACTTTGAGGTACGCTTGCCAACGAGCTGCATGGCAGGTCAACATATGTCTGGTCAAGCATGTGGTGCCCAAGCGACTGATGATAGCAGCAGTGCGATCTGATGCACTCGTCTCAAAAAAGGCCCACACCAAAGAACTTTTGGAATAACGCGCAGAGGCAGCGCCCTGCACAGGCAGAGCTCTGCAGTGTGATTCAGTCTGTGTCCCCTCTCTCTGCGCTCATGCTACTGCCTTCCTCTAGCTGGGTATCATCATCAGAGCCTTCAAAACGCTGAGCATCCTCCTGGAGCAAGTACCCAACATTGTGGTAAAACAGTTTGGGGGAATCCTCAGGAGGACATGGTGGGTCTAGGGAAGGAGTGACTGATGACATTGAGACGAGGGAAGAGGACACGTTGGCAGCTGCTTTGCTAGTACCCTGAGCCTGGGTGAGAGAGGATGAGGAGGATGAGGTGGGCTTGGTCATCCACTCTACCAAGTCTTCGGCATGATGCTGCTCAACACGTCCAGCTGCCGAAAATAAGGACAAGCGTGTCCCATGGCCATGTGCTGATGACAATGCACCGCGTCCACGACCAGCACTGTTGTCTCTAGACACAGAGCCTGCTTGCCCTCTTTTATTGGCTTGTGACTGTCTGCCTCTCCTTGTTGGCCTTCCAGACATAGTAATGGCCTGAAGGGAGATGGGAAAACCAGAAATTGGGTAGCTTTAGGTGCACACTGAGCAGATGACACAGTACACCGTCTGCAATTACTGCAGCTGCCTGCCTGTGTTACAGAAACAGTACAACACCAGCAATAAGGGGTAGCTTAAGGTGTATACTGTGCAGGAGGCACACAACACCCACTTTAACTGCTGCAGATGCCTGTATTACAGAACACCAGCAATAAGGGGTATCTTCAGGTGTAAACTGTGCTGGAGGCACACAACACCCACTTTAACTACTGCAGATGCCTGTATTACAGAACACCAGTAATAAAGGGTAGCTACAGGTGTCTACTGTGCTGGAGGCACACAACACCCACTTTAACAGCGCTGGGTTCACAAGAAAAGAACACACTGTCCCTGCCTATCCTGCTCTCTCCCTGAACGCTGCAACACACTACACAAGGCCACCGCGCTGGCGGCCTTATATAGTGTGTGGCGTGTACTAAACCCCCTGAGCTATAATTGGCCACAGGCATCCTGCCTGTGTCCAATTATGGCTCTCCTCGCTGCCGGTGATTGGCCAAGCATGGGTCGCAGTGCGTTCGACTCGAACACCAAGCTCATCCCTAGTGTCTAGTTAGGAGAAAGGATTACTAACCGGGCAACCCAGATCTTCTTAAAGGTGCAATACACTTCAGAAAGACATCTTCTGAGGATCAAACATGGTAAAATTATTTAGAACTTCAGACACCCATTATAACCCCTCAGTGCTCCCCTTATTGAACATGTTTCTAGAGTGTGCCACCCTCATCAGAACATATCACTGGCCCCGTGTGTGTCGGCACATTGTGGTCAGGTCATCGCCTTCCAGTATAGAAGTTTATAAAGAGATTTATTTCCCGTTGATGACACAATGAACACAATAACACGCCGTGTTTCTGTTTTCTCATTATCTGGAATGCAATGGAAACCATTAGAGGATCCTCCGGAGTCACCAACAACCACCTTTATTTCATCTAATTATTCTCCGAGGTGTCGGGGCCGGTGCTATGATGTTACTCTTCTGGGATTCTCTTTAATTATTACTTTTAATTATCAAGAAGATAAATATTTCATTTAGTAATCACCATGAGAGTTCCCGGCTGTTTCGGAAGAATTACCGTATTTATCGGCGCATAACACACCCTGGCGTATAACACGCACCCCAAGTTTAGGAGGGAAATTTAAGGAAAAAAAACTTACATTTAAATGCTCATCAATGCAGCCTTATCAGTGTCCATCTGAAGCCTTGTCATGCAGCCTGTGTCCATCATTGCAGCCTTGTAATGCAGCCTTGTGCATTGTCCCCTTGTCAGATTTTATTTTTAAAAATGGCGCCGCCGAGATGTCCTGTGTATCTCGGCGGCGCCCGGTAGTTCTCGGCCACCTTCGGCCCTTCTCGGAAACTTTTGGCCGCTCTCAGCCTTTCTCTGTGGTTTTCGGCCGCCGAAAGCCTCCGAGAGCGGCCGAAGATGGCTGAAAGCCGACGAGAACTGCCAAAGGTTGCTGAAAGCCACGAGAAGTGCCGAAGGCGGCTGAAAGCCACGAGAAGGGCCGAAGGCGGCTGAAAGCCACCCAGAGGCTCAAAAATCATGCAAAATTCACGCAGGATCTGCGTATAACACGCACCCATGATTTTCCCCTGATTTTAAGGGGAAAAAGTGCGTGTTATACGCCGATAAATACGGTAATGATAATCTCTGAATGTGAAGTGAACACAGGAGATTGAAGAAACAAACAATTATTATTATTACTATAAAGGATTTATATAGGACCAGCAGTTTACGCAGTGCTTTACAATTGTAGCGGCGGGCTCCTGAAGAGCATGCGCTATGTTTTTCAAAATTAAAACTTTACCCAAACTACAGTTTGGTTTGGGTCTATTTGTCTAAATTTGACTTCTGTGTCAGTCGGACTGGGCCGTATGATGTTCAGCCTGGCCACAAGGGGGTGCTGTCTCTGGTGGGAGGCGTGGAACTATGGTCTGGTCAGGTGCTTAAGTTACTCTCTTTCGGAGTCAGGTCAGTGGGAGTGGCCCTCTCGCTGTGCCCTCTGGGAGAGGGTATTTAAGATGCGGACGTCACGTGGTTCGGGGGGGTTTCGGTCTAGTATGCTGTGCTGATTACATGGTCCTAGTCCTCCTGTCCAGCCCTCAGGAAGGCTATGGCCTTGGGTGCGGATCCACCCGATTTCGATACCTCTGGGCTGGCTAGCCCAAGGCATGGAAACTAGAGGAGGATTCTGAGGTGGATGGGTGCCATCTCCGGTCCTGGAGAGACCCATTGGACTTCGAGCATTCCAGGGTAGGACTCTTTAGAAGGACACCATGTGTGAGTTTGGTTAACTTAATAAGAGCCTGGAAGGGCTGAAGTAACTGAGAGAATCCGGTCTTGTGGATATCGCCAAGCAGGCTGAAAGATCCAGGTATCCTACAAGTGTTTTACAGCTTAATTTCCCACGTGTTCTCTAACAACGTCTGTGATAAAGATTTTGTTCCTGAGTAAAGCACCTTGTTGGCAGCTAGGCCTTGTGAGAGAAGGACTGTCCAAGCTGAGCGATCATCCAGTTGCGAATGGCTATTCTCTGGATGCAGTCAAAGTAAGCAAGTTCTTTAGCAAATTTGACTGTGACACTAAGGCTCGGTTCACACAGGGGCGACTTGTCCAGGCGACTTCACTGCCTGACAAGTCGCGCTCAGTTCTGTACTATGGAACCGTTTTAATAGGAGCGACTCAAGTCGCTCCGACTTAGAAAAAAGGTTCCTGTACTATTTTTGGGGCGACTTGCATTGACTTCTATACAGAAGTCATTTTGCAAGTCGCCGCTGATCGTGTGCAGGTCGCGGCGCTGCAAGTCGTGCCGCCTGCTGTGTGAACCGAGCCTAAGAGTACCTGAACTTTCCTTTCCAACCCTCTGATCCCAATTCAAGAGACCGTTTCATTGTTTACGTTTTTTCAAATAAAATCCATTCAAGTGGATCTGTTGCCAGTCTCCAAGTTACTGGGCCGTCTACCACGGGACACCCCCTAGACGTACAACGAAAAAAGCCGGGAGGTAGCGGTAAGCCCAAATCTAACCAGCAGCTCCTTCGGGGGTTAGTGCTACATTAATATATTCCAAAAACATAGATTCTCGCCAGTATTATGACCTAATTATTAGACCAACATGTTACGTAACCATTGCACAATTATCTTGTATTCGTATTGGTCAATGTCCACCTTTCTTTGTAATTCATATATACACTGTTCATCCATTAAAATCTTTAAACATTGGTTGAAACAAATCTCAATGTGATTTCATATATATGAGTGCAATGGAAGGCTCTGGCAATATTGGCAGACACGGCATCTATTACACAGTGGTGGCTAAATTATATAGAAAGCTATTAAAGTGGTTGTAAACACCTTACAACACACGTTGACCTACAGGTAAGGCCTAGATTAAGGCTTACCTGTAGGTCCAAGAAATATCTCCTAAACCTACACGGTTTAGGAGATATTCGCCCGAAGACAGGCACCGCTGTCTACGGCGCAGGTGCACTGAGCGCAGCATCTTCAACGACGGAGCTGCCGCGCGTCTCGGCTCCCGTGTGGATGCGCGGGAGTGACGTCATCGTGGCTTCGCTGAATGACAGCGGCGGAGCTGCGAGACCCCACCGAGAAGATGGACACGCTGGACTACAGGGGACAGCGGTGACTTCGCTGGCTCCTGTGTCAGGTAAGTGACAGATAATGGACTACTATGCGATGCGATGCGATGCGATGCGATGCGATGCATATTAGTCCATTATGCGTTGCCTTTGCAGGGAATGAAAGAGGAAGTAAAACCCATCAGGGTTTACTTCCTCTTTAAGAAGTGTTAAATCCTAACACTGAACATTCTTAACCACTTGCTTACTGGGCACTTAAACCCCCCTCAGTCCCAGACCAATTTTCAGCTTTCGGCGCTGATGCACTTTGAATGACAATTACACGGTCATACAACACTGTACCCAAATGAAATTTTTATCATTTTTTTCCCACAAATAGAGCTTTCTTTTGGTGGTATTTAATCACAGCTCGGAGTTTTATTTTTTGCTAAATAAACAAAAAAAGATGCAAAATAAAAAAAAAATCATGTTTAATAGTTTGTTATAAAATTTTGCAAACAGGTAATTTTTCTCCTTCATTGAGGTGCGCTGATGAGGCGGCACTGATAGGCTGCACTGGTGGGCACTGATAGGCATAGTTAAGGCGGCAATAATAGGCACAGATAAGGTGGCACCGATAGGCACAGATAAGGCAGTACTGATGGGCACAGATAAAGCGGCACTGATGGGCAAAGATGGGCACAGATAAGATGGCACGGATGGGTGGCACGGATGGGTGGCACTAAGGGGCACTGGTAGGTACCACTGATAGAGGGGACTGATGGGCACTAATAGGTGGCACTGCTGGGCACTGATGGGCACTGGTAGATGACACTGATGGGCACGGATATGTGGCACTGGCGTGCAGCACTGTTGTTGAGGCAGATTGTGGGAGGCACTGTGGGCACTGATGGGTGGCACTGTGGGCACTGATGTGTTGCACTGTGGGCACTGCTGTGTGGCACTGTGGGCACTGCTGGGTGGCACTTACGGGGGGCATTTATTTATTCTTGAGGGGGGCAGATGGGCACTGGAAAGCTGGCCGTGATCGGGACTGATGTCCCGATCACGGCCGCCGGTGATCGGCTCTTTTTTTTTTTTTCTCCTCGCGCTATCAGCGCGAGGAGGAATAATAGCCGATTACCGGCTCCGTTGTATCACATGATCAACTGTCATTGGCTGACAGCTGATCACGTGGTAAGGGGTCGGGATCGACCCCTTGCTCGGATCCGTGATCAGGCGAGTCTCATAGACCCTCAGGGGGCGCGCAGGCCGCTCGTGCACGGGACGACGTCAATAGACGTAGTCCCGACAAAGGAGGTATACAGCGGGTATATATACAAATGACGGCTACAGCGCGGGTCTCAAGTGGTTAATCGAGACCTTTATGGTTCAATATACCCTAGAACCTGGCACGGACCCTCTGTGGTTGCACTCCAAACATCTCAAAAGTATATTTGTATTAAACATAAGTAGAAGTAGAGCAAAGGTTCGTTTCGGAAGCTGCCTTATAATTATAAGATCATCGGTAATTATTGTAAAGTTACGTCTTCCCGCTACAAACGTTTAGTGTGTGACCTCAATACAGCACCTGGCGGAGGAATTGGCTCGTCGTTTTCCAGTTTGGTGATTTACAAATGATAGGAGATAATGTGATCTTCATTTTCTGGAAAGGGTTGGAATTCACTGATGATTATTAATTACACTAATTGCTCCACAACTCCCCACCCCGTCTACAAAACAAATCCGAATCCCTCAGACTCCTCCTTCTCCTCCTCCTCCTCCTCCTCCTCCTCCTCCTCCTCCTACGGGGATCTTCACGCTGCCAAAAATAAACGTTTAAATCCGGCAACTCTACACCCTGAACACTCCCTCCCTCCCACTGTTTACATATCCAAAAATAAAGTTTAGATTAGCAATTAAATCCACGGGCCGGTGATGATGAGCAACGCGGTGTTACCGGCAACAGGTGTGTCTAATGAAAGCCGAACTCATAATCCGGCAATTATCATTTATCCAGTGAAGACTTTTCTGCTACTTTTTGTTTACTTGTTTAGTTTAAATCAGTGTGTTTTGCGAGAAAATTACTTATAACCCTCACACATTATATTATTTTATTTTTTATTTTTTTGCAGAGACCCTAGGGAATAAAATGGTGCATTTTTTTTTTTTTTTTTTACGTCACGCGGTATTTGCGCAGTGGTTCTTCAAAAGCACTTTTTTTTAAAATACATTTTAACCACTTCCCGTCCGCGCTATAACCCAATGACGGCTACAGCGTGGACCTGAATTTCCGGTAGTCCGCCATAGGATGTCCTCCTCTTTGCACGTTCCCCCCCCCCCACCGCGCCCCCTGCAGGATGCGTGCGCTGTGATCACCGAGTCACAGAGCCTCAGGTGATCACCGATCCGGGTAAGGGGCCGATCCTGGCCCCTTACCACGTGATCCGCTGTCAGCCTACGTGTGTAAACAAGCTTGGTGATCTTTTTTTTTTTCTCCTCACACTGACAGACTTATGTTCAAGGGACCTTGGTCCCGAAGAGGAAGGAGGCACATGTGCCAGTGCCACCTACTAGTGCCCACAGTGCCCACCAGTGCCACCTATCAATGACCATGAGTGCCACCTATCAATTACCATGAGTGCCACCTATCAATGCCCACAAGTGCCACCTATTAATCACTGCCTCATCAGTGCCATCTACTAGTGCCCACAATGCCCACCAGTGCCACCTATCAATTACCATGAGTGCCACCTATCAATGCCCACAAGTGCCACCTATTAATCACTGCCTCATCAGTGCCATCTACTAGTGCCCACAGTGCCCACCAGTGCCACCTATCAATGACCATGAGTGCCACCTATCAATTACCATGAGTGCCACCTATCAATCCCCACAAGTGCCACCTATTAATCCCTGCCTCATCAGTGCCACCTACTAGTGCCCACAATGCCCACCAGTGCCACCTATCAATGACCATGAGTGCCACCTATCAATTACCATGAGTGCCACCTATCAATGCCCACAAGTGCCACCTATTAATCACTGCCTCAGCAGTGCCACCTACTAGTGCCCACAATGCCCAGTGCCACCTATCAATTACCATGAGTGCCACCTATCAATGCCCACAAGTGCCACCTATTAATCACTGCCTCATCAGTGCCACCTACTAGTGCCCACCAGTGCCACCTATCAATGACCATGAGTGCCACCTATCAATTACCATGAGTGCCACCTATCAATGCCCACAAGTGCCACATATTAATTATTGCCTCATCAGTGCCACCTAGCAGTGCTGCCTATCAGTGTAACCTACCAGTGCCAATCAGTGCCCATCACTGCCACCCATCAGTGCCCATCACTGCCACCTATCAGTGCCCATCACTGCCAGCTATCAGTGTCACCTATCAATGCCCTTCAGTGCCACCCATCAGTGCCACCTCTCAGTGCACACCAGTGCAGCCCATCAGTGCCCACCAGTGCCACCCTATCGTTGCCCACCAGCGCAGCCCATCAGCGCAGCCTCTTAAGCGTACATCAATGAAGGAGAAAAATTATCTGTTTGCAAATTTTATAACAAAATATAAAAAAAATATATATATATATATTTTTTAAATTCGGTCTTTTTACTTTTTTTTTTTTAACAACAAATGAAAACCGCAGAAGTGATCAAATACCACCAAAAGAAAGATCTATTTGTGGAAAAAAAAAATGATTAAAAATTTGAATTTGGGTACAGTGTTGTATGACCGCGCAATTGTCATTCAAAGTGCGACAGAGCTGAAAATTGGTCTGGGCAGGAGGGGGGTATTAAGTGCCCGGTAAGCAAGTGGTTAATGAATAAATATATATATATATTATATATATATATATATATATATATATATATATATATATATATATATATATATATATATATATATGACATGTTATATGACATGTTAGGTATCTATTTACTCGGCATAACACTATATTTCCTATTATGCAAAATAATTGTGGTGTGTGTATATATATATACACAAACACACCACAATTATTTTGTATAATAGGAAATATAGTGTTATGCCGAGTAAATAGATACCTAACATGTCACACTTTAAAACTGCACACGCTTGTGGAATGGCGACAAATTATGGTACTTAAAGGGTAACTCCACTTTTGTGGGGGGGAAAAAATAGCAAATAAAGAAAAAATAATATAACGCATACAATTGCGACACAAGTCATATTGTAATTGGATGTTATTAAAAATGACTTACACGCATGACGTTCACATCTGCGCACGAGCACGGAGGGATGGGGGTGCGTTACATTTTTTTTTTCTTTTTTTTCTTTTTACACTGTCCCTTACATTTTTATTTTTTATTTTTTCATTTTTTGTTTTTATCACTTTTATTTAAACATCCCTTTTAATAAAAATAAGCATAACAGGTCCTCTTTATGAAAAGATCTGGGGTCAAAACAACCCCAAGTTTCTTCTTTACCTTTAAAAGATCAAAAAAAAAAAAAAAAAAATGTGTTTTTGTTTTTATGTTTTGCTTTTAAAAAAAATAAAAATAAAATGTTTCCTTCCACCCTGGAGCGAAAGTGATGTTATAACATCGCTCTGGTCCTCCAAGGCCATAGAGGCAATGAAATCCGATCTACTCTTTGATTGCCTCTGTGACCAGCGCTCAAGTAAGCCGGGGGAACCAATAAGCCCAGGAGACATGGTGCCCCTCCCCCCCCCCCCCCCCATGTACACCCAGCTCAGAGCCGGAGGAAGGAGGGTTAATACCCCGCGGCTTCTGCTCATGGAGTGTAATCACTGCCTGGGCAGAGAGGGGGAGCTGTCTGATGTATGCCAGGTAAGACCTCTATGTGGAAAACTGCTAAATTCTCTCTGATAATTACAGTGCCTTGAAAAAGTATTCATACCCCTTGAAAGGTCCCACATCTTGTCATGTTACAACCAAAAACATAAATGTATTTTATTGGGATTTTATGTGATGGACCAACACAAAGTGTCACATCATTATGAAGTGGAAGGAAAATGATAAATGTTTTTCAAAATTATTTACAAATAAATATATGAAAAGCGTGGGGGATTTGTATGGCGCCCCCATTACTCTGATACCCCTAACTAAAATCTAGTGGAATCAATTGCTTTCAGAAGTCACCTAAATAATCCACCTGTGTGTCATTTCATCTCAGTAATAATACAGCTGTTCTGTGAAGCCCTTGGAGGTTTGTTGGAGAAACTCAGTGAACAAACAGCATCATGAACGCCAAGGAACACACCAGACAGGTCAGGGATAAAGTTGTGGAGAAGTATAAAGCAGGGTTGGGTTATAGAAAAATCTCCCAAGCTTTGAACATCTCACGGAGCTCTGTTCAATCCATCATCGGAAAATGGAAAGAGTATGGGCACAACCGCAAACCTACGAAGACATGGCCGTCCACCTAAACTGACCGGGCCGGGCAAGGAGAGCGTTCATCAGAGAAGAGCCAAGAGGTCCATGGTAACTCTGGAGGAGCTGCAGAGATCCACAGCTCAGGGGGTTAGAATCTGTCCACAGGACAACTATTAGTCGTCTCTCCACAAATCTGCCCTTTATGGAAGAGACAAGAAGAAAGACATTGGAGAAAGAAAGTCATAAGAAGTCCTGTTTGTAGTTTGTGAGAAGCCATGTGGGGGAGGGGGCAGCAAACATGTGGAAGAAGGTGATCTGGTCAGAGGAGACCAAAATTCTACTTTATGGCCTAAAAGCAAAACGCTATGTGTGGGGGAAACTAACACTGCCCATCCCCCGAACACACCATCCCCACCGTGAGACATGGCGGTGGCAGCATCATGTGGTGGGGATGGTTTTCTTCAGCAGGGACAGGGAAGCTGGTCAGAGGTGATGGGAAGATGGATGGAGACAAATACAGGACAATCTTAGAAGAAAACCTGTTAGAGTCGGCAAAAGACTTGAGACCGGGGCGGAGGTTCTCCTTCCAGCAGGACAACGACCCGAAACATCCAGCCAGAGCTACAATGGAATGGTTTACATCAAAGCATATTCATGTGTTAGAATGGCCCAGTCACAGTCCAGACCTAAATCCCATTGAGAATCTGGGGCAAGACTTGAAAATTGCTGATCACAGATGCTCTCCATCCAATCTGACAGAGCTTGAGATATTTTACAAAGAAGAAGAATGGGCAGAAATGTCCTCTCTAGATGGGCAAAGCTGGTAGAGACACCCCCAAAAACACTCAGCGTCATATCCAGAGGTTGTCTTTGGGAAATAGACGTATGAGTGCTGCCAGCATTGCTGCAGAGGTTGTAGGGGTGGGGGGTCAGCCTGTCAGTGCTCAGACCATACGCCGCACACTGCATCAAATTGGTCTGCATGGCTGTCGTCCCAGAAGGAAGCCTCTTCTAAAGACGATGCCCAAGAAAGACTGCAAGACAAGCAGACTAAGGACAAGGATTACTGGAACCATGTCCTGTGGTCTGATGAGACCAAGATAAAGGTATTTGGTGTCAGATGGTGACAAGCGTGTGTGGGGGCAACCAGGTGAGGAGGACAAAGACAAGTGTGTCTTGTCTGCAGTCAGGCATGGTGGTGGGAGTGTCATGGTCTGGGGCTGCGTGAGTGCTGCCGGCACTGGGGGGGCTACAGATCATTGAGGGGACCATGAATGCCAACATGTACTGTGACATACTGACGCAGAGCATGGTCCCCTCCCTTCAGAGACTGGGCCGCAGGGCAGTATTCCAACATGATAACCACCCCAAACACACCTCCAACACCACCACTGCCTTGCTAAAGAAGCTGAGGGTAAAGGTGATGGACTGGCCAAGCATGTCTCCAGACCTAAACCCTATTGATCATCTGTGGGGGATCCTCAAACGGAAGGTGGAGGAGGGGAAGGTCTCCAACATCCACCAGCTCTGTGATGTCATCATGGGGGAGGGGAAGAGGCCTCCAGTGGTGACCTGTGAAGCTCTGGTGACCTTCATGGCCAAGAGGGTTAATGCCGTGCTGGAAAATAATGGCGGCCACACAAAATATTGACACTTTGGGCCCAGTTTGGACATTTTCACTTAGGGGTGTACTGACTTTTGTTGCCAGGACATGGGCTGAATAACTCTGTGTAGAAATGATAGTTCCGGATCACTGCTACACAGAGTTACTCAGCCGGTGTCCTCCAGAGGTCCCTCGAGGCTTCAGCTCCCCACTGACGTATGGCGCTTGTGGACTCTTCCACAGGGACACCCCCCGGCGGGCTCTTCTGCGATGCTGGACGTAGGAAGCACCTACCCTTAGTATGTAAGTGCACCTTATACTGTCAACAATATTTTGTATTATAACCAAAATAAAATAATCCTGCACTAGGAATTGCTCGGCGCTTCTCTTTCTTTTTTTTTACACATTATTATACCTGGCGAGGATCCAATGGGTGTTACCAGCCGATGGAAAGCTGTGCCCCAGATCCAGAGGATTACAGTGTGTATAATGTCTCAGGTATGTACATTAGATAATCATATATAATAATATCTTTTATTACATTATTTCCTGGCCCACGCTGGCTGACCAGGTTATCCAGTGTGACGCATACTCTTAGATAATAGAGCACCACCCAAGCGAGCACCGCACACGTGTAGCATGGAGTGATACTCACAGGTAGATTATACAAGTTGGTGTAAACCCGAGCTGGAGGACAGTTCGTTTGCTCTGTGCTCCAAGTCGGGAACAATTTTTAGGGCCACTTACAGACCGGACCATTTTGCTGGTCAAAGACCAGACCACTTTTTGCGATTCGGCACTGCGTCATTTTAACTGACAATTGCGCGGTCGTGCGACGTGGCTCCCAAACAAAATTGACGTCCTTTTTTCCCCACAAATAGAGCTTTCTTTTGGTGGTATTTGATCACCCCTGCGTTTTTTATTTTTTGCGCTATAAACAAAAATAGAGCGACAATTTTGAAAAAAATGCATTCTTTTTTACTTTTTGTTATAATAAATATCCCCCAAAAATATCAAAAAAAAAAAAATTTCCCTCAGTTTAGGCCGATACGTATTCTTCTACATATTTTTGGTAAAAAAAATTGCAATAAGCGATTATTGATTGGTTTGCGCAAAAGTTATAGCATTTACAAAATAGGGATAGTTTTATAGCATTTTTATTAATCATTTTTTATTATTCTTTTTTTTACTAGTAATGGCGGCGATCAGCGATTTTTATTGTGACTGCGACATTATGGGGGACCCATCAGACATTTTTGACACATTTTTGGGACCATTGTCATTTATACAGCAATCAGTGCTATATAAATGCAGTGATTCCTGTGTAAATGACACTGGCAGTGAAGGGGTTAACCAGTGGGTGGCAGTGTAGGGGTTAAGTGTTACTAGGGGCGTGTTACTAACTGTGGGGGGGCTGGGCTTTCATTTAGTGAACACTGATCTCTGCTCCAATCACATGGAGCAGAGATCAGCATCACTAGTTGCTAGGCAGAATGGGGAGATGCTGTTTACACGGCATTTCCTCCATTCAGCCGTCCCGTGAGACGATCGCGGGTATGCCCGCGGCGATCAAGTCCGCGGGTCCCGCGACCGGACTCACGGGGGTCCCGACCAGCGCGGGAGCGCGCCGCCGGTGGCACGCTCCCGATGGCAGGGCGGCATTGAAGATTGGACGTACCTGTACGCCAATATGCCTGCCTGTGCCATTCTGTCGACGTACATCGGCGTGCGCTGGTCGGGAACTGAACAAAATTCTGTTTTCATCTTTCTTCATCTAGTGCCACTGACCTCCTGCCTCTTCCTGTCTACTGTCACTCCAGCATCGGCTGCACAGGGCTGCTCTAGTACCGGTGATGGCGAACCTCGGCGCCCCCAGATTTTTTGGAACTACATTCCCCATGATACTCATGCACTCTGCAGTGTAGTTGAGCACCATGGGTAATGTAGTTCCAAAACATCTGGGGGTGCCGAGGTTCCCCATCACCGGTACTAGAGCAGCCCTGTGCAGCCGATGCTGGAGCGACAGTTTCCTGAGAGGGGCAGCAGTGGACCATGTCTGTAAGTTGTGAAGTCTCCACCGGGGGCGCATGTGACAGGGTGACAATGCACAATATGACTGGGAAACAAGAAATTCTTGAACAAGGCAGAAGGGGGTTAAAACAGGCGGTGAGGGGGAATCACATTTTCTCCTCACCACTGTGTCAAATGCCTCTGAAAAGCTATTCAAATGCCGAGCAGCGTTTTGGAGTTGAGAATGATCTTAGCCCTTTCACACCGAGCCGCTCTGGGCATCAGCGGTAAAGTGGTGCTATTTTTAGCAGCGCTTTTAGCAGGGCTATTCGGCCGCTAGTGGGGCAGTTTCAACCACCTCCCCCACTAGCGGCCGAAAAGGGGTTAAATCCGCCCGCAAAAGGCAGCCGGAGCGGCGTTTTGCCGGTGGTATCGCAGAGCTGCCCCATTGATTTCAATGGGGAGCAGCGGTGGTGGAGCGGTGGTGGAGCGGTGGTGGAGCGGTGGAGGAGCGGCGGAGGAGTGGCGGAGGAGCGGTGGAGGAGCGGCGGAGGAGCGGTGAGTTCATCGCTCCTTCACTGCTCCAAAGCAGCTGCTGGCAGGACTTTTTCTGATGCCCTGCCAGCGCACCGCTCCGGTATGAAAGCCCGGCTTTCACACTGTAGTGAATTTTGTTGGCGCTGTTTATATCGCTGTAGCGCCTGAAAAATGCTGGCAGCGTGAAAAGGGTCTATGCCCTTGTACACAAGGTCGGAGATTCCGATGGAATCTGTCCGATCTGACCATTTTTTTGGATATTTGTGTGGTCTACATCGGACTGTTTCCGTCGGAGTATGAACTTGTTGGTAAAATTTTCCAACAAAATACTCCGATCATGTGTAGAGAATTCCGATCGGACAAAGTGCCACGCATGCTCAGATCAAATTCCTACACCAAAGCTATTGGCTACTAGCCTGAACGTAGTCCCATCGTAACGAAATAACGTCATCGCGTCGGATTTTCCGACAACTTTGTCTGACTGCGTGTATGCAACAGTTTCGGACAAAATCCGACTGATTTGGTTGTCGGAATGTCCGACACATGTGTACAAGGGCTAAAAGAAGATGGGGATGACACAGCCTGTAGACCAGAGTTTCTCAGCCAGAGTTCCATTGAAGCCTAGGGTTCCTCCGGAGGTTACAAGGGGTTCCTTGAGCAATGAGCGATTTCTGACTCTTTGCCCTTGTACACACGGGTCAGACATTCTGACAATCAAATCCGTTGTATTTTGTCTGACGGATCTTGTCCGAAACTGTTGCATACACACGGTCGCACAAAGTTGTCGGAAAATCCTATCGTTCAGAACGTGACAATGTAATTTCGTTACGACGGGACTACGTTCAGGCTAGTAGCCAATAGCTTTGATGTAGGAATTTGATCTGAGCATGCGTGGCACTTTGTCCGATCGGAATTCTCTACACATGATTGGAGTATGTCCGATCGGCCCAGTTTGTCGGAAAATATTTCCAGCAAGTTGGAAAATTTGGTCCGACGGAAACAGTCCGATGCAGACCACACACGGATTATCCGAAAAAACGGTCCGATAGGACACATTCCGACGGATTCACGGACCGTGTGTACAAGGGCTTAGATAAGTTCCCACTGACACCGTTGATCTTTTTAGCTATCTATGAGGGGATAATTCCTTCCAATGGCCACAAGTGTAAGGAGGAACATTCTTCCCGTTGACCATCACACTAATGTATCACGGGCTGTAGATATAGTATGTTTTAGCAGGAGTTCCCCAAGACCAGTAAATTATTTTAAGGGCTTATTCATGTTAACAAATGTTGAGAAAGGCTGGTGTCGACCCGGACATACCAGGCCCCTCATACAATAGCAGCCCTATGATCACTGAGCAATGTAATGGTGGAGACTGATATCAGGTAGGCCTTCTGCAGACCAGTGGTGGAGTCAATATTAATAACTAAGTTAATAGAAATATTTTATGTGTATCTAAAGCCAAAACCTTTGTGGAAGGGTTACGTGTGTCTCCTGCCTTTGTGCATTCTTTTACATTTTCATATTAAGAATATTTATAATATAATAAAATATAATCCTATGAGGATGGTGGAAGTCCCTCATAATGTTGATATGCTTTGCGAAGAGTTAAGTGTTCAGAGTCTGCAATAAACCCAACTGTCGGGGGATTTGCTTCTCTATTGCCTACTAACTTCTCGCATTCTATTTTAGGGTTGACTACCTCTCTTAGTTAGGGACAAGACAACAATAATGACCAATAAAAACAATCAATGGTGCATGCAGATATACAGTATCTCACAAAAGTAAGTACACCCCTCACATGCCAATCCCTCCACTGGCCTCTGCTCGGTGTCCTTCACTCAATTTTGCCAATCCCTCTACTGGCCTCTGCTCAGTGTACTTGACCCCTCTCTGCCAATCCCTCCACCGGTCTATGCTCAGTGTTCTTCACTCCTCTCTACTAATCCTGTTCTCTGCTCACTGTCCTGCACCCCTCACTGCCTCGGCTCAGTGTCCTCCACCCCTCTCTGCCAATCTCTCTAATGGCTTCTGATCACCCAATGAATACAATTCAAAATACTAGCTACAACCTATCAAACCATTCACAACTCTTCCCCAAGCTAACCAACCAAACAACCAAATCACCAACCTTATCTCACAACATTAACCAAACCATCCTCTCTGTTCCTCTTAAGACCTCCCAAGAAATCCTGCTCTCGCTTCCTCGTGGCCTCCTCCTATGTTCACCTCCAGGACTTCTGCAGAGCTTTACACATCCTCTAGAACTCCTTACTCCAATCTTTCCATCTCCTACTCTGTCTTCCTTTAGGTGACCCTAACGCCTCCCTTCTAAAGCCTTGTACACACGGTCGGAGAATCTGTCGGAATGAGTCCTATCGGACCGTGTCGTCGGATAATCCGATTGTGCGTGGTATGCATTGGACTGATTCCATCCGAATCTCCGTCGGACCCAATTTTCCAACATGTTGGAAATATTTTCCGACCAACTGGTTTGATCGGACATACTCCGATCATGTGTAGAGAATTTTGATCGGACCAAGTGCCACGCATGCTGAGATCAAATTCCTACATCAAAGCTATTGGCTACTAGCCTGAATGTAGTCCCGTCGTAACGAAATTACGTCATCACGTTCTGAATGATCAGATTTTTCGACAACTTAGTCCGACCGTGTGTATGCAACAGTTTCGGACAAGATCCGACGGACAAAATCCGACGGATTTGGTTGGCAGAATGTCCGACCGTGTGTACAGGGGCTAGGAGGCCTATCCCACCTCCATCTAATTGTATTTCAAATGTCTCTATCAACTCATCTCCCACAGGTATTCAATTTTTTCTCTTTTCCTATTAGATTGTACGCTATGAGGAGCAGGGTCCTCCAAACCCTCTTGTTTTGAGTTGTATTGTGACTGTACTGTCTCCCTTTATATTGTAAAGTGACGTGCAAACTAATGGAATTATATAAATCCTGTATAATAATAATAATACAAAAAATAGAAATAATAGTTTAATGACAGCAATTCTCCAATATCACCCAGAACATATCATTCTTGTAGCATCAGGGAAAAACCTCCAACCTATTAGGAGGAAGAGTAACGTCCCCTATGATATCTAAAACTCAATTCCTTCACTGATTGTTATAATTATCCCCAGTGGTCAGGGCTGGACTTACCATTGGGCTTCACTGGGCTCAAGCCCATGGGCCGCGCCCGATAGGGGGCCCCTGCCGAGATACATAGCCGAGTGTACTCGGCTTGGCTCGGTTCACAGTCACTCCCATTCCCGCCCTATGATGGACATAACACAGGGAGTGGGCGTGACTGTGAACCGAGCCGAGTACACTCGGGTTACTCTCGGCTCCGCTTGGGACTGCAAGAGGACCCAAGTGCCGCCGAGAGGACACGAGAGCCACCAAGAGGACCCGAGAGCTGCCGAGAGGACACGAGAGCCACCAAGAGGACCCGAGAGCCGTCGAGATACACAGGACTCTGTATCTCAGCGGCGCCATTTTTACATTTCCCTCCTAAAAGTTTTTTTAGTTAAAATTCCCTCCTAAACTTGTTATACGTCAATAAATACGGTAATGTATAGAAGGTAGGGCCCGAAAGTGACTCAAGCCCAGGGGCCCCCACCACCCTAAGTCCTGCCCTGCCAGTGGTGCTTAGACTGAGACCAATATCCTTTTTCAAAGGTGTTACCACCTTCTGCAATGCCAATGTCTACAGTATATGCCATGGTTACCATACCACCAGAAGCATTCTGGGTGAGCAGTTCCTTAATTTTTGTTGGACTTTGTAGATGTAGCGGTGGAACATTTGTAATCCAGTCTACAAAGTTTTGCCACAATCTATCTCTACTGCCTCTGATTTGTTTTCAGTCTTGACTCCCCATTGTGATGTTCTCCTCAGACGTCTGGTTTGAGTCCTCCTGGAAGGCCAATTGCAAGGCCTGTGCAGCCGAGATCCTCCTCTTCCACCTACCGACAATGATATAGATGTATGGATTGGCAGCAGAATTGAACGCGGAGCACAGACAGATCACAATGACGGAGATAATCCTCATGTATGATGTTGGCACAACAGCAAAGAAATACACCATTCTTAGAACTCTGGATGGAGCCAGTGAAATGAGATAGTTTATGATGGCGGCGATGACCACAATGTACAGCTTCAAGGGGCGGCACTCCACAGACGACTTCTGGATCTGGATGAGAAGGACCACACTGGAACCAACCATGAGAAGACTGACTAGGAGGAAAATAACAGATGTGACTATGTATACAGTAGAACGGTGCTCTGGGATAACCAAGCGTTCCAGTACAGATATCAGAAGGGACAGGATCCACATTACCGCACTCAATATGGCTGACAGGTATGTCGGCCGCCGGCATTTGTACCAGAGGGGAAAACAGACAGACAGACACCGTTCAAAGCTGAGAGTCGCAAGGAAAAAGAGGCTCGCGTTAAATGTGAAACTGATCAGCAGTTCTCCAAATATACTGATGCCCCGAATACTCTCATCGGTGGTTTGCACTCCATTGATCACGCACGCAAGATAAAGAAAAAAGATAGAGCATCCCACCGAGAACAGGAAGTCGGCCACCGCCAGGTTCAGGATGTAGACCGTTGACTGGTTGAGTTTAATTCTGAACCAGAAGTAGAAAATGACGATGGTGTTTCCAACAAGTCCAAAGAGGCAGAGGAGGACGGTGACCCCACATAAGGCCGTCTCTGTTCTTCTTGCTGTGAGGTCCGTAGGGTTAGATTGAGGAGATGTGTCATTTGATGTTAGATTGGACATCTTGCCACGCTGCTAGTTCACCAGCCTATAGACCATTCTCCTCTGCAAAGCAAAAAAAAAATAAGAAAAGAAGGAATTATTTTTATACTTATGTGGTGTATCAAGAGGTCAAACTTAGGTTTCCAAATGTACCATGAAGAAAATGGTGATCAATGTCTTTGTGAAGGTCCTTACTTGTAGATTCCGCGAAGGATATCACAAACCTTCTGATTAGGGATGAGCTTCATGTTTGACTTAAACATCGGCTGTTCGCCCGTTCGGCGAATTCCAAACATTATGGGCCGTTCGCGCCAAATTTGTGTGGCGCTTACGGCCCACAATGCACTGTGATGGCGCAGTGCATTGCTGGCTCATGATTGGCCAAGCATGCATTGTGACCCCGCATGCTTGGCCAATCACAGCGCCGGCAGCGAGGAGAGCCATGATTGGCCACAGGCAGGATGCTCAGGCACACCTCAGGCTGTGTAGTACATGCCCCACACTATATAAGGCCACCAGCGTGGCGGCCTTGTGTAGTGTGTTGGCATCTGTAGGAGTTAGTGGGTGTTCTGTGTACCTTCAACACAGTATACACTGATCGTTATCAGACGATTTTTCATTCTTGCTCTTCTGTAATGGTTGTTGTCTGTGTGCCCTGACCGCAGTATACACCGCTATATTCACCTCACCTATATAGCTAGCAATATATCTATCTTTTGTAATAGAGCTGTCAGTCAGTGTTAGGAGATTGTGCGTGCTGTCTGCGTGCTCTGTACCCAGTATACACCGCTATATCCACCTATATAACTAACTATCTTGCTCGTTTTAAATAGAGCTTGCAGTCAGTTGTAGGAGATTGTGCGTGCTGTCTGCGTGCTCAGAAAAAGACGGATGGCAAAACAAATTATACAGGGGTGATAACCCTTCCCTATGTTTTCAAAAAAGCTTAAAAATTTTTTTTTTGACTGGAGCTACACTTTAAAAATGTACCAGTTGAAAATTACAAACAGATTCAACTTAACACAACAAACCTACACAGTCCCTGTCTTGTTTGCACCGCCTGTATACTGCTGTTCTGAGTATATAGGGCCTGGGGGCCACACATCTTTCCTTTTTTAATATGGGTATGGGGTTCCCCTTAATATCCGTACAAGACCCAAAGGGGCTGGTAATGGGCAGGGAGGGCTACCCATGCCATTTTTCTCAATGATTTTCAACCATATTGCAGGAACCAGATATAACATTAAAACCGCAAGCAGTTTGAAATGACTTTTTTTCCGTTTAATGTCATTTTGTGCAGGGACTGTTCTAAACACGGGAAACACGTGGCACTTCACAGGTTTACTACAGACACCCCCCAGGCACCATATTTAAAGGAATATTTCACTTTTTTTTTCACTTTGATCGTCATTAACCACTTCAGCTCCGGACCAATAAATACCTTAAGGACCAGAGGTCTTTTTGCAATTTCGCACTGCGCTGCTTTAACTGGTAATTGCGCGGTCATGCAATATTGCACCCAAACAAAATTTGCGTCCTTTTCTTCCCACAAATAGAGCTTTCTTTTGATGGTATTTGATTGCCTCTGCGATTTTTTTTTTTTGCGATATAAATGGAAAAAGAGCGAAAATTTCGAAAAAAAAAGATATTTTCTTCTTTTTGTTATAAGAAAAATCGAATAAACTAAATTTTAGTCATACATTGAGGGCAAAATTTATTCAGCCACATGTCTTTAGTAAAAAAAATGTCAATAAGCGTATATTTTTTGGTTTGCGCAAAAGTTAAAGCGTCTACAAACTAGAGTACATTTTCTGGAATTTACACAGCTTTTAATTTATGACTGCCGATCTCATTTCTTGAGGTGCTAAAATGGCAGGGCAGTACAAATCCCCCCCAAATGACCCCATTTTGGAAAGTAGACACCCCAAGGAAATTGCTGATGGGTATGTTGAGCCCATTGAATATTTATTTTTTTTGTCCTAAGGGATTGAATAATGACAAAAAAAAAAACAAAATTGTTTTTTACAAAAAGTTGTCACTAAATGATATATTGCTCACACATGCCATGGTTATATGTGGAATTGCACCCCAAAATATATTCCGCTACTTCTCCCGAGTATGGGGATACCACATGTGTGGGACTTTTTGGGAGTCTAGTCGCGCACGGCACCCCGAAAACCAATCACCACCTTCAAGATTTCTAAGGGTGCAAATTTTTGATTTAACTCCTCACTACCTATCACAGTTTCGAAGTCCATAAAATGCCAAAATAGCACAAAACCCCCCAAAATGACCCCATTTTGGAAAGTAGACACCCCAAGCTATTTACTGAGAGGCATGTTGAGTCCATGGAATATTTTATATTTTGCCACAAGTTGCGGGAATATTACAAACTTTTTTTTTTTTGCACCAAGTTGTCACTAAATGATATATTGCTCACACATGCTATGGGCATATGTGAAATGACACCCCAAAATACATTCTGCTGCTTCTCCTGAGTACGGGGATACCACATGTGTGGGACTTTTTGGGAGTCTAGTTGCGCACGGCACCCCGAAAACCAATCACCACCTTCAGGATTTCTAAGGGTGCAAATTTTTGATTTAACTCCTCACTACCTATCACAGTTTCGAAGTCCATAAAATGCCAAAATAGCACAAAACCCCCCAAAATGACCCCATTTTGGAAAGTAGACACCCCAAGCTATTTACTGAGAGGCATGTTGAGTCCATGGAATATTTTATATTTTGCCACAAGTTGCGGGAATATTACAAACTTTTTTTTTTTTGCACCAAGTTGTCACTAAATGATATATTGCTCACACATGCTATGGGCATATGTGAAATGACACCCCAAAATACATTCTGCTGCTTCTCCTGAGTACGGGGATACCACATGTGTGGGACTTTTTGGGAGTCTAGTTGCGCACGGCACCCCGAAAACCAATCACCACCTTCAGGATTTCTAAGGGTGCAAATTTTTGATTTAACTCCTCACTACCTATCACAGTTTCGAAGTCCATAAAATGCCAAAATAGCACAAAACCCCCCCAAATGACCCCATTTTGGAAAGTAGACACCCCAAGCTATTTACTGAGAGGCATGTTGAGTCCATGGAATATTTTATATTTTGCCAAAAGTTGCGGGAATATTACAAACTTTTTTTTTTTGCACAAAGTTGTCACTAAATGATATATTGCTCACACATGCTATGGGCAGAAGTCAAATTACACCCCAAAATACATTCTGCTGCTTCTCCTGAGTACGGGGATACCACATGTGTGGGACTTTTTGGGAGTCTAGTTGCGCACGGCACCCCGAAAACCAATCACCACCTTCAGGATTTCTAAGGGTGCAAATTTTTGATTTAACTCCTCACTACCTATCACAGTTTCGAAGTCCATAAAATGCCAAAATAGCACAAAACCCCCCCAAATGACCCCATTTTGGAAAGTAGACACCCCAAGCTATTTACTGAGAGGCATGTTGAGTCCATGGAATATTTTATATTTTGCCAAAAGTTGCGGGAATATTACAAACTTTTTTTTTTTTGCACAAAGTTGTCACTAAATGATATATTGCTCACACATGCTATGGGCAGAAGTCAAATTACACCCCAAAATAAATTCTGCTGCTTCTCCCGAGTACGGGGATACCACATGTGGGGGACTTTTTGGGAGCCTAGCCACGTACGGGACCCCGAAAACCAAGCACTGCCTTCCGGATTTGAATATAAAATGCTACCAAAAAACCTGTTAGCGATGGCAGGGATCAGGCCTGACTCTGCGATCGCTGCAGTTATGTGTTTAGTGTTTTGTAAGTGACAGTGATCGATCGATACTGCACTTGGGTGGGCTGGGCAGAGGGGCAAAACGCAGGTGCCAGCAGGTATTTGGGCTGATCCCGCTAACAATGCGTTTTTTTGGAACCCTAAACTGCTGGGGACGCTAGTATAGATCTGATCAGATCAGATATTGATCTGTTCAGATTCTATACCACTACGGGAGGTGTATGCTTTGCATGTGGGTGTTAGCGGTACTGGCACTAACCTAGCGCTGCCTGGGGCGACGCAGTCCCTGACCCTAAAACCTAATTGATATCACCCGCCGGGTGATCAGGGGGTTAAACCTTTATTGGGTAATAAATGGTGGGTGCCCTGATGCTATAAAAAACAAACTAACCAGAGTCACCCGTAACACTTATACGGTGATCAGTGGTGAAAGGGTTAACTAGGAGCAATCAGGGGGTTCAAATTTTTATTAGGTAGTATATGGGGGTCCCTGGCGCTATATAAAAACCTGACGGGGAACCTAAATAACTAACTGGCTAACCAGCGTCACGAGTGACACTTATACTGTGATCGCTGGTGAAAGGGGGTGAAAGGGTTAACTAGCAGCAATCAGGGGGTTAAAACCATTATTGGGTAGTATATCGGGGTACCTAGCGCTATAAAAACCTGGCGGTGAACCTAAAAAAATAACTAGCTACCTAGCGACACTAGCGACACTGATGCAGCGTTCAGAAAAATTATTGCTTAGTGACACTGGCAAAAGGGGGTGAAAGGGTTAACTAGCGGAAATCAGGGGGTTAAAACCATTATTGGGTAGTATATCGGGGGAACCTAGCGCTATAAAAACCTGGCGGTGAACCTAAAAAAATAACTAGCTACCTAGCGACTGTAGCGACACTAATGCAGCGATCAGAAAAACGATCGCTTAGTGACACTGGCAAAAGGGGGTGAAAGGGTTAACTAGCGGCAATCAGGGGGTTAAACCCATTATTGGGTAGTATATCGGGGTACCTAGCGATATAAAAACCTGGCGGTGAACCTAAAAAAATAACTAGCTACCTAGCGACACATGCAGCGATCAGAAAAATGATCGCTTAGTGACACTGGCAAAAGGGGGTGAAAGGGTTAACTCTAGGGGCAATCAGGGGGTTAAATCTTTATTGGGGGGTGATAGGGGGCTACCCTGGACCTAACACTAACTGTCCTGACAGTTTTTACTGTCACAACTGACACTGAATGCATTGATCAGTAAAGAAATGATCAATACAATCAGTGACACTGTGACTGGGGGGGGAGGGGGGGGCGGGAGGGGATCGGGGGGCGATCGGGGGGGGGATCGGGGGGGGGTTTGTGTGCCTGTGTGTACCTACATGTCAGTGTAGTGTTGGTGCACACTTACTTTTACTCTTCTCCTCGTAGTCCGGTCAAAAAGACCGCCCCGAGGAGAATGACATCACTTCCTCCTTCCTGTGTAAACAATACACAGGGGAGGAAGCTTCTCATTGGCCAGGAGCGATCCAGAGGGGGTGGCCGAAAACCAACGGCCATCCCCTCATCACGGAGCGCTCCTGGACCGAATCGGACAGCCGTAACCAGCGGGAGGGGGTCCGATCGGACCCCCCACCCGCTGGAAGGCAATCACGTAGATGTACGTGATTCTGCCTGCCTGTGCCATTGTGCTGACGTACATTGGCAATACGGCGGTCCTGAAGTGGTTAAAATCAGTGCTCCCGCCAAAACGGCCGTTTTTTAAAAGTTTTTTTTTGCATTGACCCATGTCCCCTGGGGCAGGAGCCAGGTCCCCAAACCCTTTTTAGGACAGTATCTTGCATATTAGCCGTTAAAATTAGCACTTTTAATTTCGAACGTTCGAGTCTCATAGACTTCAATGGGGTTCTAACGTTCGTACGAATTTGGGGTCCGTTCGAAAGTTCTGGTGCGAACCGAACCGGGGGGGTGTTCGGCTCATCCCTACTTCTGATTTATGGCCTGAAGACTCTCATCATTGCACAGTTGGTAGGGGGGACATTATGGGGCCTATTTATCAACAATCTGCAGAGCTATTTGTCCTGTGAAACTACAGTGTACCTTTGTCCTGTGCAGCAATCCAAGGAAACAAAATTGGGGACACTGATGGCACGTCACTCTTCTTTATTTAACCTCTTGCCACCCACGTAGTGCAAACGCATACGGTATGTGTGGCGGTAAAGAGGTTGGGCTTTAATGCCAACACACTGCCCCTATCCATCCATGGGTGGCAGGGCTTTCTGTGCTGTGAGCATGCTCACTGCGCGCTCCTAGCACAGGGACAGAACTGTTAAAGACAACTCTAGTAATAATTGAAAAGATTAATTGAACAATAAGAGAAGGATTTTTTTTAAGATGCCAGAAACCACTACTTACCAGACATGTTTAAATTGAATAAAACACCTTTTTTTTTATTATATATGCAAATTTTAAAATGTAAAAGGAAGTTATTAAAGCCACCACATACTGTAAGACAAATACGGCTTGAATAGTAACGCAGCAGCTTCCGTTCTACATGTTTCACCACAGAGGCTTCTTCAGGAGTCTTATGAGACTCCTATCCTCTCCTCATCCTCATCCTCTCCTCATCCCCCCCCTCATACTCTACTCATCCCCTCCTCATCCCCTCCTCATCCCCCCCTCATACCCTCCTCATCCCCTCCTCATCCCCTCCTCATCCCCTCCTCATCCCCTTATGAGTGCTGCATGATACTGGAACGGAACGCTCTCAAAAATGATTGCTATATAATCAAACGTGCGTCAAGTTTCCAATGGGAGCCACACCCAGAAGGTACTTGTTACCACTCACTCTTAAAAGTGGGGTCACTCGCCGGTGTGTTCAGGGACAGAGTACCCTTATCATGTAGCAGACCCTGACACGTTGAGGAAGGCCTCTCTTGCACCTCTGACTCGGGGGCCCCTGATAGTATAGAGAGGCGGCGCAGCAGTGCTGAGGAGTGCCATGAGTGCCTGAAAGTCTTGCTAGTAGCAGAGCAGGTGAAGGCGTCAGATGGCTCCAACAAGCTGGTGAGCAGGCGTGCAGCTGGTGGATGGCAAACTGAAGCCGGCTGGTACTGGTGACAGCGGCAGGTGAGGTATGCACTGGCAGCAGACTGAAGAACAGCAGGCACAGCAGGATGAGTCCAGAAGCAGAGTCAGGCAAGCTGGTTCATACACTGGCAGGACAGATCAGGTACAGAGGAGCAGGCAATAGCGTGGTCTAGGTGGAAGCAGGGTCAGGAGCTAATTGGTGCAGTAGGAACCAATGGAGCAGGCAGGAGCGGAGGTCAAAGACAACTCTGGATCAGTGCAGATGGGGTTCAGAGACGGGTCAGACAAGTCGGGTCAGTAACTGGAGTCAGGATACAGGATAACAGCAACAAAGGATACAGAGGAGGCTGAAAGACAAAGCAGCACTAAACCTGAGCACTGGCTGAGTTTATAATGCCCTGGTTGGTGCCAACATCTGTCACAGGTGCCGTGCACGTGTGCGCCGTTACGCACAAAAATGGCTTGTGTACGTGCGCAAGTTTGCACATTCATATTACCCAATGCCCAATTCTTGCGAGCACAAAAAGGAATCTGTTTTAGCCTGGGCACTTAATGCCTTTTCTTACACCACCGTTCACTCGAGCCGCCATCTGTCTCTGTCCCTGAGCACCCCAATGAGTGACCCCATATTTGAGAGTGGGTGGACAGTGGTCCCCTTTCCCTGGATGGCTCTCCTGGGAGTTGTGATCTGGATAGAGATGCAACATCTCCTCTCTTCAGGTTGTCTCTCCCCTTCCCCCACAGAGTCCTTTTTTTGGTCCCGGCAGGGGATTTACCTTGGTTGAGGATGTTTTTATCAAATAAGTCTACAAGCCACATATACAGCCACCGCCAATAAGTCTACAAGCCACATATACAGCCACCGCCAATAAGTCTACAAGCCACATATACAGCCATCGCAAAGAAGTCTACAAGCCACATATACAGCCACCGCCAATAAGTCTACAAGCCACATATACAGCCACCGCAAATACGTCTACAAGCCACATATACAGCCATCGCAAAGAAGTCTACAAGCCACATATACAGCCACCGCCAATAAGTCTACAAGCCACATATACAGCCACCGCCAATAAGTCTACAAGCCACATATACAGCCACCGCTAATAAGTCTACAAGCCACATATACAGCCATCGCAAAGAAGTCTACAAGCCACATATACAGCCACCGCTAATAAGTCTACAAGCCACATATACAGCCACCGCTAATAAGTCTACAAGCCACATATACAGCCACCACAAATAAGTCTACAAGCCACATATACAGCCACCACAAATAAGTCTACAAGCCACATATACAGCCACCGCTAATAAGTCTACAAGCCACATATACAGCCACCGCTAATAAGTCTACAAGCCACATATACAGCCACCACAAATAAGTCTACAAGCCACATATACAGCCACCACAAATAAGTCTACAAGCCACATATACAGCCACCGCTAATAAGTCTACAAGCCACATATACAGCCACCGCTAATAAGTCTACAAGCCACATATACAGCCACCACAAATAAGTCTACAAGCCACATATACAGCCACCACAAATAAGTCTACAAGCCACATATACAGCCACCGCTAATAAGTCTACAAGCCACATATACATCCACCGCAAAGAAGTCTACAAGCCACATATACAGCCACCGCTAATAAGTCTACAAGCCACATATACAGCCACCGCTAAGAAGTCTACAAGCCACATATACAGCCACCGCTAAGAAGTCTACAAGCCACATATACAGCCACCGCTAAGAAGTCTACAAACCACATATACAGCCACCGCTAAGAAGTCTACAAGCCACATATACAGCCACCGCCAATAAGTCTACAAACCACATATACAGCCACCGCTAATAAGTCTACAAGCCACATATACAGCCACCTCAAATAAGTCTACAAGCCACATATACAGCCACCTCAAATAAGTCTACAAGCCACATATACATCCACCGCCAATAAGTCTACAAGCCACATATACATCCACCGCAAATAAGTCTACAAGCCACATATACAGCCACCTCAAATAAGTCTACAAGCCACATATACAGCCACCGCAAATATGTCTACAAGCCACATATACAGCCACCGCAAATACGTCTACAAGCCACATATACATCCACCGCCAATAAGTCTACAAGCCACATATACAGCCACCGCTAATAAGTCTACAAGCCACATATACAGCCACCTCAAATAAGTCTACAAGCCACATATACAGCCACCGCTAATAAGTCTACAAGCCACATATACAGCCACCTCAAATAAGTCTACAAGCCACATATACAGCCACCTCAAATAAGTCTACAAGCCACATATACAGCCACCGCAAATACGTCTACAAGCCACATATACAGCCACCGCAAATACGTCTACAAGCCACATATACATCCACCGCCAATAAGGCACAGGGCTGAGTGTTCATAATGAACTGCCTATACAGAAGAGCTATATATATATATATATATTGTAGACATGTCACTGGAGAAGTGATCGAGGGGGTGTACATCTCACTTAGGTTACTACACAGTGTGAGATGGTAAATCCAGGATGGATCAGTTTCTCAGCAGCGATATGCTGCTGAGTTGTTATTTAATCTTGCCGGGCCTGGGTTTATATGGAATGGCAGGTAGGTTTGGTAGAGGGACCTGTCATTCCACACCCCCCCGATCCAGTTCTGGGTTTTGGATCAGGTGAGCTTTGATCCTAATTAGCCTGGGAAGGTAAAGGCTCTGCTGGGCCTGCAGGTGATTGCTCTCAGCCAGGGAATGAACAGTCTGTGTGTTGAAGGAAGCTGCGAGCGCAGCCACTGCTGGAGCTAAAACCCTCCCTGCGATGTCCAGGCGAAAGACGCTGTGTTTCTAAGTGTCAGATAGGTGAGAAGAACCTGTTAGTAAGCGCCCAGCCGGGCTAGGTTTTCTTTTATTTCTGTTGTACTTAAAAAGCACGGTGTTGCCGTATGTTTTTGTTTGTTGGACTGTTTATACCACGAACAAACGCCAAGATCTGCTTTATAAATTCCAAGTCTGCTGTGAACTGTGTCCAAACTCACCCTACCCCTGGAAGATCCCCTACAATATATATATTATTTGTTGGTACACTGAGTGTACAGAGAGCATGCGCCTCCTCATCCCCTCCTCATCCTCTTCCCATCCTCATCCTCTCCTCGTCCCCTCCTCATCCTCTCCTCATCCTTTCCTCATCCCCTTGGGGTGTATGGTCGGGGTGTACGGTCGGGGTGTACGGTCGGGGTGTACGGTCGGGGTGTACGGTCGGGGTGTACGGTCGGGGTGTACGGTCGGGGTGTACGGTCGGGGTGTATGGTTGGGGTTCGCTGCCAGCAGATCTTTGTATCACTCTGACAATATTATCTTCTTAGTATTTTGCTCTGCTGGTATTGGTGATATATTTTATCATAAAGCGGAGTTCCCACTTAAAAAAATAAATAAATAAGAGTCAGCAGCTACAAATACTACAAATCCTGCAGCTGCTGACTTTAAATAATCGGACACTTACCTGTCCGGGGGGTCCAGGGATGCGGGATGATCGACGCCCCGCTCGTCTCCCCCTCTGCGCATTTTAACTGTGGGGGCCCGACTATGGCTTCACAGCCGGGCACCCACCGCGCATGCGCGAGCCGCGCCGAGCGCCGTCACTGGCCGCACAGTCATCTGAGAGCGGTCACGTGTCCCTGATGATTGACAAGAGGAGATCTACGTTCCTGCATCGGGGGGGGGGGGGAAGTGACGTCAGGAGTCCAGGCCCTGAAAGAGGCAGATTACGAGGGACCCCCTAGCAACAGCCATTTAGAAGTGAGTAAAAAAAAAAAAAAATTAATTTTTTTTTTTTAAAAGCAGATTAATCTTTTTTTTTTTTTTTTGGGGGGGGGGGGGGGGACTCCACTTTGATGTTACTCATTGCTGCATTGTTTTCAATAAAGTATAATATTTTTATGTAACCCCCCCGATGTCTCTATAGAAGGTGACTGCGAGGATCTGCCACCCTCAGCGAGAAACTGTCACCAACACAACATTCATAGCGCACGGCTGCATGTATCGCTGTACATGAGAGCCACACGTATGTGTGTCTGCAGAGCAGGGAGTCCCTCAGCCAATGAGGATTGGCGGGGTGCCATGACGCCTTCCAGGCAAGAGAGATCAGGCAGGTTTAGACTGGGATGTGAAGAATGAACACGCCTTTCTTCACTCCTGATAAAGAGATACAAAGTAACTGAGATGATGTATAAACAAACTGATATTTATCTGCCGATCATAGGAGGAAGAAGAAGAAGATCTGCAGATCACGTCATTTACCTGACAATAAAATAATAATAATAAAAAAAACTATATATAATATAATAATAATAATACTAACAATACGAATACTACTACTAATAATAATACTAATAATAATTATTATTATTATTATTATTATACATGCAATATAATAACTTGTTAAACTGTATTATTTACCCCTTATTGGCCATTAGATGACCCTAATTAGCTCTAACTTCCCCCCCCCCCCCCCCTTCTCCAATTATTTATTTTTTGCTGCTGAATTTTTTAATACACTCTTTATTTTATTTTCAGTTCTGTTTTAACATTTTGAAAATAAGTATTTGTTTATTCTTCACTGACCTGCTCTGATGTGGTGGTACGGATGAGCTGCACTGATGGGCACTGATGGGTGGCACTGGTGGGCACTGATACTGTAGGTGGTACTGGTGGGCACTGATAGGTGACACTAATGGGAACTGATAGGTGGCATTGATGGGCACAGATAGGTGACACTGAAGGGCACTGATAGGTGGCATTGATGGGCACAGATAGGTGGCACTGATAGGTGGCATTGATGGGCACAGATAGGTGACACTGAAGGGCATTGATAGGTGGCATTGATGGGCACAGATAGGTGGCATTGATGGGCACAGATAGGTGGCACTGATGGGCACAGATAGGTTGAACTTATAGTTGACACTGATGGGCATTGATAGGTGGCATTGATGGGCACTGATAGGTGGCACTGATAGGTTGAACTGATAGGTGGCACTGGGCACTGATAGGTGACACTGGGCACTGATAGGTGGCATTGATGGGCACTGATAGGTGACACTGATAGGTGACACTGATGGGCACTGATGGGTCCTGATAGGTGGCACTGGGCACTGATAGGTGACACTGAAGGGCATTGATAGGTGGCACTGATGGGCACTGATAGGTTGAACTGATAGGTGACACTGATGGGTCCTGATAGGTGGCACTGGGCACTGATAGGCGACACTGATGGGCACTGATAGGCGGCATTGATGGGCACTAATAGGTGACACTGATGGGCACTGATAGGTGACACTGATGGGCACTGATAGGTGGCATTGATGGACAGTTGACCTCCTCCTCCCCCGCCTCCCCCATGACCCTCGCCATGTCCACCACCAGACCCAGCACTCTGATCCCGGCCCAACAATGTCAGCAAAGCTGCTATGAATGATTTCATCTATCACTGCTGTGCTTCCTATATAGCGATGATGTAATTGGCCCACAGCTATCACATGGTACCCGGGCCAATCTCAGCATTCTGTACCATGGGATAGCTGTAGCCAATCACAGATCACTAGTAATCACAACTGTCATACATGTAATCTATACAGGGCAGCGCAAAGCATTGTGTACAGAGATCATCACTGAGCCGCAAACAAGACAAAGCAAAGCTAAAAACAAATCCCCGACCAATCCCAGTGGGCCGAGAGGGGCCGAGAGGGGCCGAGATGGGCCGAGATGGGCCGAGAGGGGCCGAGAGGGGCCGAGCCATACAGTATATAGAGCCTTGAAAAAGTATTCATACCCCTTGACTTTCCCTACATTTTGTTACAACCAAAACCACAAATGTATTTTATTGGGATTTTATGTGAAGGACACAAAGTGTCACATAATTGTGAAGTGGAAGGAAAATGATACAAATAAATCTGTGAGAAGTGCGGCCATTTTCAAGGGGTATGAATACTATTTCAAGGTTTTGTTATAAATGTTTTTTTTTTTTTTTTTTAACATGCTGCACCAATCAGTGCCCCCGATCACCGCCACACCTGTCATGTGACTCTGGACGGCACTGCTGATTGGATGTGCAAAACAAATTGTGAAAACACATTTATTACAATGTTCAAAAAATTGTGGCAAAAAAAAGTCAACTTCAAAAACTCTCCATTCCTCTTACTAAATACAGAGGACTGTCACATACATCAGAGTCCCCCGTACATAGGAGTGCCCCTTTACATCAGAGTCCCCCGTACATAGGAGTGCCCCTATACATCAGAGTCCCCCGTACATAGGAGTGCTCCTTTACATCAGAGTCCCCCGTACATAGGAGTGCCCCTTTACATCAGAGTCCCCCGTACATAGGAGTGCCCCTTTACATCAGAGTCCCCCAAACATAGGAGTGCCCCTTTACATCAGAGTCCCCCATACATAGGAGTGCCCCTATACATCAGAGTCCCCCGTACATAGGAGTGCCACTTTACATCAGAGTCCCCCGTACATAGGAGTGCCCCTATACATCAGAGTCCCCCGTACATAGGAGTGCCCCTTTACATCAGAGTCCCCCGTACATAGGAGTGCCCCTATACATCAGAGTCCCCCGTACATAGGAGTGCCACTTTACATCAGAGTCCCCCGTACATAGGAGTGCCCCTATACATCAGAGTCCCCCGTACATAGGAGTGCCCCTTTACATCAGAGTCCCCCGTACATAGGAGTGCCCCTTTACATCAGAGTCCCCCGTACATAGGAGTGCCCCTATACATCAGAGTCCCCCGTACATAGGAGTGCCACTTTACATCAGAGTCCCCCGTACATAGGAGTGCCCCTATACATCAGAGTCCCCCGTACATAGGAGTGCCCCTTTACATCAGAGTCCCCCAAACATAGGAGTGCCCCTATACATCAGAGTCCCCCATACATAGGAGTGGCCCTTTACATCAGAGTCCCCCATACATAGGAGTGGCCCTTTACATCAGAGTCCCCCATACATAGGAGTGGCCCTTTACATCAGTGTCCCCCGTACATAGGAGTGCCCCTTTACATCAGAGTCCCCCGTACATAGGAGTGCCCCTTTACATCAGTGTCCCCCATACATAGGAGTGCCCCTTTACATCAGAGTCCCCCATACATAGGAGTGTCCCTATACATCAGAGTCCCACATACATAGGAGTGCCCCTTTATATCAGAGTCCCCCAAACATAGGAGTGCCCCTTTACATCAGAACCCCGACACATAGGAGTGCCCCTTTACATCAGAGTCCCCCATACATAGGAGTGCCCATTTATATCAGAGTCCCCCAAACATAGGAGTGCCCCTTTACATCAGAACCCCGACACATAGGAGTGCCCCTATACATTAGAATCCCCCATACATAGGAGTGCCTCCATACATCAGAGTCCCCCATACATAGGAGTGCCCCTTTATATCAGAGTCCCCCAAACATAGGAGTGCCCCTTTACATCAGAACCCCGACACATAGGAGTGCCCCTTTACATCAGAGTCCCACATACATAGGAGTGTCCCTTATATCAGAATCCCCATTCAGGAGTGCCCCTTTACATCAGAGTCCCCCATACATAGGAGTGCCCCTTTACATCAGAGTCCCCCGTACATAGGAGTGCCCCTTATATCAGAATCCCCATTTAGGAGTGCCCCTTTACATCAGAGCCCCCGACACATAGGAGTGCCCCTTTACATCACAGTCCCCCATACATAGGAGTGCCCCTTTACATCAGAGTCCCACATACATAGGAGTGCCCCTTTACATCACAGTCCCACATACATAGGAGTGCCCCTTTACATCAGAGTCCCCCGTACATAGGAGTGCCCCTTTACATCAGAGTCCCCCGTACATAGGAGTGCCCCTTTACATCAGAGTCCCCCGTACATAGGAGTGCCCCTTTACATCAGAGTCCCCCGTACATAGGAGTGCCCCTTTACATCAGAGTCCCACATACATAGGAGTGCCCCTTTACATCACAGTCCCCCGTACATAGGAGTGCCCCTTTACATCAGTCCCCCATACATTATGGACCTTGCTTTGTGCACTGGTCCAAATCATTTGGTGGAGGGGGGATTATGGAGTGGGGGGAGGGGGGATTTTGGTGTGGGGGTTGTTTTTCAGGGGTTGGGCTTGGCCCCCTTAGTTCCAGTGAAGGGAACTCTTAAGGCGTCAGCATAACAAGACATTTTGGACAATTCCATGCTCCCAACTTTGTGGGAACAGTTTGGGGGACGACCCCTTCCTGTTCCAACATGACTGCCCACCAGTGCACAAAGCAAGGCCCATAAAGACATGGGTGAGCAAGTTTGGGGTGGAGGAACCTGACTGGCCTGCACAGAGTCCTGACCTCAACCACATAGAACACCTTTGGGATGAATTAGAGCCAGGCCTTCTCATCCAACATCAGTGCTTGTCCTCACAAATGCTCTTCTGGAAGAATGGTCAAACATTCCCATAGACACATCTCCTAAACCTTGTGGACGGTCTTCCCAGAAGAGGTGAGGCTGTTATAGCTGCAAAGGACCAACTCAATATTGACCCCTCCGGACTAAGACTGGGGGGGTCATTACAGGTCATGTGTGTGTAAAGGCAGGCGTCCCAATACTTTTGGTAATCTGTTGTATGTGTTGCTGAATAATCCAGTCCATAGCCTTGATATAGAAATTGCTCAGCTGTATGGGGGGAGGGGGGGGGGGGGGGTTAATCAGCTCCGGGGGGGGGGGGGGGGTCCCTACACTATGTGATCAGAGAGGGGGGGGGGGGGTTAAACCCTTTCCTGGAACACTCACCTACATCCATACCATCCCCCGATCATCACTGCAGACATGTCCTCACATCCCCCCCATAGAGAGACCTCCAACACTCACCGATCAGCCAAACCCCAGGGGGGACAGGCAGCGCAATCAGCACCATCCAGACGCTGGCAGAGAACTGAACACCTCGGCTGCGATCCACATAATCCAAGGCGGGCGGAGGATGCCAATTACAGGAGCCAATGAACCCGGCTGGCACTCTCCGTGAATAATCTGTGGAATGATGTAATAAAATCCTCACGACTCCTCACCGTCCTCCCCGAAATAGAAGAGCCAGGAAAGGGTTAAAGGAACGTTCAGTCCGGAGGATGCTGACGATCGACACGAAGATCGAGGCCAAGCCTCCTCATACACTTCAAGGTTTAATGTTCACCTTGGAATTTAAAGTGATATTACACCCGCAGTTCTTTTCAAGCCCTTAAGCCCACTGGGTGAAATGCGTTAAAGGAGCCAATCCGGGGGGGTGGGGGGGCGGGGCTCTTTTCTTATTGGCTGATCTCTCCTTGCCAAGCAGGCCGAGGACACCAGGAAGACACCAGTACAGTGCGCCAGCTTACATTTCATCTCTTCCGTCACCATTCAGCCACTTTCCAGCCTAACTCCACTTATACACACCCGCCACTTCCCTGCCAATCTCTGCATTCACCCGCCACTTCCCTGCCAATCTCTGCATTCACCAGCCACTTCCCTGCCAATCTCTGCATTCACCAGCCACTTCCCTGCCAATCTCTGCATTCACCCGCCACTTCCCTGCCAATCTCTGCATTCACCCGCCACTTCCCTGCCAATCTCTGCATTCACCCGCCACTTCCCTGCCAATCTCTGCATTCACCCGCCACTTCCCTGCCAATCTCTGCATTCACCTGCCACTTCCGTGCCAATCTCTGCATTCACCCGCCACTTCCCTGCCAATCTCTGCATTCACCCGCCACTTCCCTGCCAATCTCTGCATTCACCTGCCACTTCCGTGCCAATCTCTGCATTCACCCGCCACTTCCCTGCCAATCTCTGCATTCACCCGCCACTTCCCTGCCACTCTCTGCATTCACCCGCCACTTCCCTGCCAATCTCTGCATTCACCCGCCACTTCCCTGCCAATCTCTGCATTCACCCGCCACTTCCCTGCCAATCTCTGCATTCACCCGCCACTTCCCTGCCAATCTCTGCATTCACCCGCCACTTCCCTGCCAATCTCTGCATTCACCAGCCACTTCCCTGCCAATCTCTGCATTCACCAGCCACTTCCCTGCCAATCTCTGCATTCACCAGCCACTTCCCTGCCAATCTCTGCATTCACCCGCCACTTCCCTGCCAATCTCTGCATTCACCAGCCACTTCCCTGCCAATCTCTGCATTCACCAGCCACTTCCCTGCCAATCTCTGCATTCACCCGCCACTTCCCTGCCAATCTCTGCATTCATCCACCACTGTCCTACCAATCTCTGCATTCACCAGCCACTTCCCTGCCAATCTCTGCATTCACCAGCCACTTCCCTGCCAATCTCTGCATTCACCCGCCACTTCCCTGCCAATCTCTGCATTCACCCGCCACTTCCCTGCCAATCTCTGCATTCACCAGCCACTTCCCTGCCAATCTCTGCATTCACCAGCCACTTCCCTGCCAATCTCTGCATTCACCCGCCACTTCCCTGCCAATCTCTGCATTCACCCGCCACTTCCCTGCCAATCTCTGCATTCACCACCCACTTCCCTGCCAATCTCTGCATTCACCAGCCACTTAACTTACCGATTTCTGCAACCTTACAGATGACCATTTTTACCAGCTGCTTCACATTCCTGCCAACCTCAACACTCATCAGCTGCTCTCCTCCTGACCTCTGCACTCACTGCCTGCTCTCCTCCTGACCTCTGCTCTCACCAGCCACTCTCCTGCCGACCTCTACACTCACCGGCCACTCTCCTGCTGATCTCTCAAATCTCTGGCATCTTCCTTACCTACCTCTGCACTCACTGCCCACTCTCCTGCTGACCTCTGTACTCACCTGCCCATTCTCCTGCTGACCTCTGCACTCACCTGCCCATTCTCCTGCTGACCTGTGCCTTCACCTGGTGGCTCACCTGCTGACCTCTGCACTCACTGCCCACTCTCCTGCTGACCTCTGCACTCACCTGGCCGTTCTCCTGCTGACTTCTGCACTCACCTGGCCGTTCTCCTGCTGACCTCTGCACTCACCTGGCCATTCTCCTGCTGACCTCTGCACTCACCTGGCCATTCTCCTGCTGACCTCTGCACTCACCTGGCCATTCTCCTGCTGACCTCTGCACTCACCTGGCCATTCTCCTGCTGACCTCTGCACTCACCTGGCCATTCTCCTGCTGACCTCTGCATTCACTGCCCACTCTCCTGTTGACCTCTGCACTCACCTGGCCGTTAGCCTGCTGACCTCTGCATTCATTGCCCGTTCTCCTGCTGACCTCTGCCCTCACCGGCCGCTCTCCTGCCGACCTCTGCACTCACCGGTCGCTCTCCTGCTGACCTCTGCACTCACCTGGCCATTCTCCTGCTGACCTCTGCACTCACCTAGCTGTTCTCCTGCTGACCTCTGCACTCACCTAGCTGTTCTCCTGCTGACCTCTGCACTCACATGGCCGCTAGCCTGCTGACCTCTGCACTCACATGGCTGCTAGCCTGCTGACCTCTGCACTCACATGGCTGCTAGCCTGCTGACCTCTGCACTCACATGGCTGCTAGCCTGCTGACCTCTGCCCTCACCAGCCACTCTCCTGCCGACCTCTGCACTCACCAGCCACTCTCCTGCCGACCTCTGCACTCACCGGTCGCTCTCCTGCCGACCTCTGCACTCACCGGTCGCTCTCCTGCCGACCTCTGCACTCACCGGTCGCTCTCCTGCCGACCTCTGCACTCACCAGCCACTCTCCTGCCGACTTCTGCACTCACCGGTCGATCTCTTGCCGACCTCTGCACTCACCGGTCGCTCTCCTGCCGACCTCTGCACTCACCGGTCATTCTCCTGCCGACCTCTGCACTCACCGGTCATTCTCCTGCCGACCTCTGCACTCACCGGTCATTCTCCTGCTGAATTTTACACTCACTGGTCGCTCTCCTGCCAACCTCTGCCCTCACCTGGCCGTTCTCCTGCCGACCTTTGCACTCACCGGTCGCTCTCCTGCCGACCTTTGCACTCACCGGTCGCTCTCCTGCCGACCTTTGCACTCACCGGTCGCTCTCCTGCCGACCTCTGCACTCACCGGTCGCTCTCCTGCCGACCTCTGCACTCACCGGTCGCTCTCCTGCCGACCTCTGCACTCACCGGTCGCTCTCCTGCCGACCTCTGCACTCACCGGTCGCTCTCCTGCCGACCTCTGCACTCACCGGTCGCTCTCCTGCCGACCTCTGCACTCACCGGTCGCTCTCCTGCCGACCTCTGCACTCACCGGTCGCTCTCCTGCCGACCTCTGCACTCACCGGTCGCTCTCCTGCCGACCTCTGCACTCACCGGTCGCTCTCCTGCCGACCTCTGCACTCACCGGTCGCTCTCCTGCCGACCTCTGCACTCACCGGTCGCTCTCCTGCCGACCTCTGCACTCACCGGTCGCTCTCCTGCCGACCTCTGCACTCACCGGTCGCTCTCCTGCCGACCTCTGCATTTACCAGCCGCTCTCCTGCCGACCTCTACACTCACCGGCCGCTCTCCTGCCGACCTCTACACTCACCGGCCGCTCTCCTGCCGACCTCTGCACTCACCGGTCGCTCTCCTGCCGACTTCTACACTCACCGGCTGCTCTCCTGCCGACCTCTGCCCTCACCTGGCCGTTCTCCTGCTGACCTCTACATTCACCTGGCCGTTCTCCTGCCGACCTCTGCATTTACCAGCCGCTCTCCTGCCGACCTCTACACTCACCGGCCGCTCTCCTGCCGACCTCTACACTCACCGGCCGCTCTCCTGCCGACCTCTGCACTCACCGGTCGCTCTCCTGCCGACTTCTACACTCACCGGCTGCTCTCCTGCCGACCTCTGCACTCACCGGTCGCTCTCCTGCCGACCTCTGCACTCACCGGTCGCTCTCCTGCCGACCTCTGCACTCACCGGTCGCTCTCCTGCCGACCTCTGCACTCACCGGTCGCTCTCCTGCCGACCTCTGCACTCACCGGTCGCTCTCCTGCCGACCTCTGCACTCACCGGTCGCTCTCCTGCGGACCTCTGCACTCACCGGTCGCTCTCCTGCCGACCTCTGCACTCACCGGTCGCTCTCCTGCCGACCTCTGCACTCACCGGTCGCTCTCCTGCCGACCTCTGCACTCACCGGTCGCTCTCCTGCCGACCTCTGCACTCACCGGTCGCTCTCCTGCCGACCTCTGCACTCACCGGTCGCTCTCCTGCCGACCTCTGCACTCACCGGTCGCTCTCCTGCCGACCTCTGCACTCACCGGTCGCTCTCCTGCCGACCTCTGCCCTCACCTGGCCGTTCTCCTGCCGACCTCTGCATTTACCAGCCACTCTCCTGCCGACCTCTACACTCACCGGCCGCTCTCCTGCCGACCTCTGCACTCACCGGCCGCTCTCCTGCCGACCTCTGCACTCACCGGTCGCTCTCCTGCCGACTTCTACACTCACCGGCTGCTCTCCTGCCGACCTCTGCACTCACCGGTCGCTCTCCTGCCGACCTCTGCACTCACCGGTCGCTCTCCTGCCGCCCTCTGCACTCGCCGCCCGCTCTCCTGATGATCTGATAGAGGGCGATGATGAAGGGTGTTCACAGATACAAAATGTTATCATTTGTTAATTAAATTCCTTATTGATGAGTTTTTTACTCTCCTAATTAATGTACAGTACAGGGTGCTGCAGACTGGATTGTGTTGTTTATATATATATATTGTTTGTTTTCTTAATCCTCGGCACAAAATGCTGTCATTGAACACACAGTATGTTTAAAGTTCATATAAAGGCCCCATAGAGGTAAAATGATCATATATAATGTTCAGTATTGTAGAAGAAAATCTCAACCATCCAATCAATTCTCATATATTCTATATTCCTGTTCATATAGATATTCAGGTTCCCTGACACAGGCAAGAAATATTGTCATGTCGTAATCATTTATGTCCACCAGAGGGAGCCGTACAATTCTAGTCTATGTGACAAGCCAGATATACACCAATCATAGGAATATAAACGATATACTGTATATATACACACCGGGTATAGGAATATAATCTATATACTGTGTATATATATATATATATATATATATATATATATATATATATATATATACCGTATATATATATATATATATATATATACAATCATAGGAATATAATCTATATGCTTAATATACAATACACTACAATATATATACACCGATCATAGGAATGACTGGACATTCATGAGATCGGCAGGAGAGTGGCCGGTGAGTGTAGAGTTTGGCAAGAGAGCAGCCGGTAAGTGCAGAGTTTGGCAAGAGAGTGGCCGGTGAGTGCAGAGGTTGGCAGGAGAGTGGCCGGTGAGTGCACAGGTTGGCAGGAGAGTGGCCGGTGAGTGTAGAGTTTGGCAGGAGAGTGGCCGGTGAGTGCAGAGGTCGGCAGGAGAGTGGCCGGTGAGTGTAGAGTTTGGCAGGAGAGTGGCCGGTGAGTGTAGAGTTTGGCAGGAGAGTGGCCAGTGAGTGCACAGGTTGGCAGGAGAGTGGCTGGTGAGTGCACAGGTTGGCAGGAGAGTGGCCGGTGAGTGTAGAGTTTGGCAGGAGAGTGGCTGGTGAGTGCAGAGGTTGGCAGGAGAGTGGCCGGTGAGTGCAGAGGTTGGCAGGAGAGTGGCCGGTGAGTGTAGAGTTTGGCAGGAGAGTGGCCGGTGAGTGCAGAGGTCGGCAGGAGAGTGGCCGGTGAGTGTAGAGTTTGGCAGGAGAGTGGCCGGTGAGTGTAGAGTTTGGCAGGAGAGTGGCCAGTGAGTGCACAGGTTGGCAGGAGAGTGGCTGGTGAGTGCACAGGTTGGCAGGAGAGTGGCCGGTGAGTGTAGAGTTTGGCAGGAGAGTGGCCAGTGAGTGCACAGGTTGGCAGGAGAGTGGCTGGTGAGTGCACAGGTTGGCAGGAGAGTGGCCGGTGAGTGTAGAGTTTGGCAGGAGAGTGGCTGGTGAGTGCACAGGTTGGCAGGAGAGTGGCCGGTGAGTGCAGAGGTTGGCAGGAGAGTGGCCGGTGAGTGTAGAGTTTGGCAGGAGAGTGGCCGGTGAGTGCACAGGTTGGCAGGAGAGTGGCTGTTGAGTGCAGAGGTCGGCAGGAGAGTGGCCGGTGAGTGTAGAGTTTGGCAGGAGAGTGGCCAGTGAGTGTAAAGTTTGGCAGGAAAATGGCCGGTGAGTGCACAGGTTGGCAGGAGAGTGGCCGGTGAGTGTAGAGTTTGGCAGGAGAGTGGCTGGTGAGTGCACAGGTTGGCAGGAGAGTGGCCGGTGAGTGTAGAGTTTGGCAGGAGAGTGGCCAGTGAGTGCACAGGTTGGCAGGAGAGTGGCTGGTGAGTGCACAGGTTGGCAGGAGAGTGGCCGGTGAGTGTAGAGTTTGGCAGGAGAGTGTCTGGTGAGTGCACAGGTTGGCAGAAGAGTGGCCGGTGAGTGCACAGGTTGGCAGGAGAGTGGCCGGTGAGTGCACAGGTTGGCAGGAGAGTGGCCGGTGAGTGCAGAGGTCGGCAGGAGAGTGGCCGGTGAGTGTAGAGTTTGGCAGGAGAGTGGCCGGTGAGTGTAGAGTTTGGCAGGAGAGTGGCCAGTGAGTGCACAGGTTGGCAGGAGAGTGGCTGGTGAGTGCACAGGTTGGCAGGAGAGTGGCCGGTGAGTGTAGAGTTTGGCAGGAGAGTGGCCGGTGAGTGCAGAGGTTGGCAGGAGAGTGGCCGGTGAGTGCACAGGTTGGCAGGAGAGTGGCCGGTGAGTGTAGAGTTTGGCAGGAGAGTGGCCGGTGAGTGCAGAGGTCGGCAGGAGAGTGGCCGGTGAGTGTAGAGTTTGGCAGGAGAGTGGCCGGTGAGTGTAGAGTTTGGCAGGAGAGTGGCCAGTGAGTGCACAGGTTGGCAGGAGAGTGGCTGGTGAGTGCACAGGTTGGCAGGAGAGTGGCCGGTGAGTGTAGAGTTTGGCAGGAGAGTGGCTGGTGAGTGCAGAGGTTGGCAGGAGAGTGGCCGGTGAGTGCAGAGGTTGGCAGGAGAGTGGCCGGTGAGTGTAGAGTTTGGCAGGAGAGTGGCCGGTGAGTGCAGAGGTCGGCAGGAGAGTGGCCGGTGAGTGTAGAGTTTGGCAGGAGAGTGGCCGGTGAGTGTAGAGTTTGGCAGGAGAGTGGCCAGTGAGTGCACAGGTTGGCAGGAGAGTGGCTGGTGAGTGCACAGGTTGGCAGGAGAGTGGCCGGTGAGTGTAGAGTTTGGCAGGAGAGTGGCCAGTGAGTGCACAGGTTGGCAGGAGAGTGGCTGGTGAGTGCACAGGTTGGCAGGAGAGTGGCCGGTGAGTGTAGAGTTTGGCAGGAGAGTGGCTGGTGAGTGCACAGGTTGGCAGGAGAGTGGCCGGTGAGTGCAGAGGTTGGCAGGAGAGTGGCCGGTGAGTGTAGAGTTTGGCAGGAGAGTGGCCGGTGAGTGCACAGGTTGGCAGGAGAGTGGCTGTTGAGTGCAGAGGTCGGCAGGAGAGTGGCCGGTGAGTGTAGAGTTTGGCAGGAGAGTGGCCAGTGAGTGTAAAGTTTGGCAGGAAAATGGCCGGTGAGTGCACAGGTTGGCAGGAGAGTGGCCGGTGAGTGTAGAGTTTGGCAGGAGAGTGGCTGGTGAGTGCACAGGTTGGCAGGAGAGTGGCCGGTGAGTGTAGAGTTTGGCAGGAGAGTGGCCAGTGAGTGCACAGGTTGGCAGGAGAGTGGCTGGTGAGTGCACAGGTTGGCAGGAGAGTGGCCGGTGAGTGTAGAGTTTGGCAGGAGAGTGTCTGGTGAGTGCACAGGTTGGCAGAAGAGTGGCCGGTGAGTGCACAGGTTGGCAGGAGAGTGGCCGGTGAGTGCACAGGTTGGCAGAAGAGTGGCCGGTGAATGTAGAGTTTGGCAGGAAAACGGCCGGTGAGTGCACAGGTTGGCAGGAGAGTGGCCGGTGAGTGCAGAGTTTGGCAGGAGAGTGGCCGGTGAGTGTAGAGTTTGGCAGGAGAGTGGCCAGTGAGTGTAAACTTTAGCAGGAAAACGTCCGGTGAGTGCACAGGTTGACAGGAGAGTGGCCAGTGAGTGTAGAGTTTGGCAGGAGAGTGGCTGGTGAGTGCACAGGTTGGCAGAAGAGTGGCCGGTGAGTGTAGAGTTTGGCAGGAGAGTGGCTGGTGAGTGCACAGGTTGGCAGAAGAATAGCCGGTGAGTGCACAGGTTGGCAGAAGAGTGGCCGGAGAGTGCACAGGTTGGCAGAAGAGTGGCCGGTGAGTGCACAGGTTGGCAGAAGAGTGGCCGGTGAGTGCACAGGTTGGCAGAAGAGTGGCCGGTGAGTGCACAGGTTGGCAGAAGAGTGGCCGGTGAGTGCACAGGTTGGTAGGACAGTGGCCGGTGAGTGAACAGGTTGGCAGGAGAGTGGCCAGTGAGTGCACAGGTTGGCAGGAGAGTAGCTGGTGAGTGCAGAGTTTGTCAGGAGAGTGGCCAGTGAGTGTAGAGGTTGGCAGGAGAGTGGCCGGTGAGTGTAGAGGTTGGTAGGAGAGTGGCCGGTGAATGCAGAGGTTGGTAGGAGAGTGGCCGGTGAATGCAGAGGTTGGTAGGAGAGTGGCCGGTGAGTGTAGAGGTCAGCAGGAGAGTGGCTGGTGAGTGCAGAGGTTTGGAGAGGAGCGGCTGGTGAGTGCCTTTGGCCAATCAAGGCTCTCACCACACATCAAGCTGTGATTGTCCAAAGAATACAGGTCTGGTGCATGCTTTGGCCAATCACCAGCAGTCAATCTCGCAGTGCATTATGGGGCACTCCGGAGTAGCCTAACTTCCCGAGAACACCCCATTTGTTTGTTTATTCTACAAACAATGTTCGAGTTGAACTTACGTTCAACTCGAACATCCAGCCAATTCATACTCGGGACCTGCAGGTGACTATCTCTCATGGAACTAATGTCAGTGGTGACTCAGGACCTTGAGGTGGCTATACCTCATGGAACTGATGATATTAGTGGTAAATCAGGACCTGGAGGTGACGATCTCTCATGGAACTTATGATGTCAATGACAACTCCGGACCTAGCAGTGCTGATCTCTCTAGGAACTGATGATGTCAGTGGTGATTCAGGGCCTTGAGGTGACTATCACTCATGGAACTGATGTCAGTGGTGACTCAGGACCTGGAGGTAACGATCTCTCATGGATCTGATGATGTCAGTGGTGACTCGGGACCTGGAGGTGACTATCTCTCATGGAACTGATGTCATTGGTGACTCAGGAGGACCTGATCAGAATGGTAAGGGATTATTAAATCCCTTTAAAATAAACCTTTCACTTGGCAAACATGGAGCCTGTCCTATTGATCCTCTGGTTTCAATACTGTGAGCCTCTGACCCCGCACCAGTATGCAGATTGGAACTTTTAACTTTTGTGTGCAGCATATTTGTTTTAGGTTATTGACTTGGAAAGAACTGAGACCAGTATATTGACATAATGGAAAGCTAACATGTTTTGGAGGTCAGACATTGCCCTCACTTTTGTTCTTTATTGCCCCTGGGGACAGGTTCACTTCAATGCCTGTGATGTGTTTTGTTTTGTACATTTTACTTTTTTTTTTTTACATTGGGCAACATGTGTTCCACTCATTTGCCAAAGCCACAACAAGAGCTTCCAGATGCAAATCCTCAGACCTGCCGTGTTGACATAGCTGAGCAGAAGATGAGGTAAGCGGTAAGCGTGTTTGGTCAGGACTTTGCATGTTTCCAAACCCACGGCTCAGAAGAGAAAACACATTTACGGCCACAATAGTCACAGGTGTTTGTTTTGCGTAATGATCTATAAACCTCCCTGGCACTTAATGTTTAAAGTATATCTAGTTATAGAGAAATGGAATTATACAGGACGGGACTCAGTCATTTGGTAGGGGCCACGATACGAAGAAAGTGTAGATACAGACGACTATAGAGGGATCCACCGCAGGCAATACTCAGAGCAGTCACTCCATAGGTGAGAGATCCTCCACCGGTAACGGAAACATCAATGTCCGTACTGACTCCCGACATGAGTCTCTAAGCCCTTGTACACACGGGTCGGAGATTTCGACAACCAAATCCGTCGGATCGTGTCCGAAACTGTTGCATACACACGGTTGGGCCAAGTTGGCGAAAAATCCGATCGTTCAGAACGTGATGACGTAATTTCGTTACGATGGGACTACGTTCAGGCTAGTAGCCAATAGCTTTGATGTAGGAATTTGATCTGAGCATGCGTGGCACTTTGTCCGATCAAAATTCTCTACACATGATCGGATTAGGTCCGATCGGACCAGTTGGTCGGGAAATATTTCCAACGTGTTGGAAAATTGGGTCCGACGGAGATTCGGACGGAATCAATCCGATGCATACCACACACAGTCGGATTATCGGACGACACGGTCCAATAAGACACATTCCGACGGATTCTCCGATCGTGTGTACGCGGCCTAAGAAGGACTATCTTCCTTTTTTTTCAAATTGTTGGCCTACCACTATAATTTTTTTCTTTTAAAGATCTTCAGATTTGAAATTTAGCTTAGTGATGTCTAAATGTTTACACATTTTGCAGATCACTCGCTGTTCTTCATGCTGACCAACTACACTGACCACCGTGTATCCCTATCTCTTTAGATCTGTTGATCTTACCCCACTTTACCCAAATATCGTCTCGTTGATGCTGATCGGTGGGTTGGATTCCTTGTGAAGTCCATTTGGTTCAACTTCTTATATTTGTTCAGTCTCTTGCAGCACTTTTTTTAAAGCTTCGTGTACAAGACAGAAGACCTCAACGTTGGAGGCCACTTTAAACTTTTCCTTACATCATTGTACTTCCTAATGCTCAATATCCCCATCCAGGGCAGGACTTACCATTGGGCTTGACTGGGCTCAAGCCCATGGGCCCCGCCCAATAGGGGGCCCCGCTGAGATGCATAGCAAAGTGTACTCGGCTTGGCTCCGCTCACAGTCACGCCCAGTCCCGCCCCAGTCCCGCCCTATGATGGACATTAGACATGGACTGGGCGTGACTGTGAGCCGAGCCAAGTACATTCGGCTACTCTTGGCTCCGCTCGGGACTGCGAGAGGACCCAAGAGCCACCAAGAGGACCCAAGAGCCGCCAAGATACACAGAACTCTGTATCTCAGCGGCGCCATTTTTAAACTTCAAGGCTGCAATGACAAGGCTGCAAATGACACTGGGGCAAGGCTGCAAATGACAAGGCTACACTGAAAAGGCTGCAATGACACTGGACAAGACTGCAGATGGATGGGTAAGGCTGCAGATGGATACTGATAAGGCTGCATTGGTGGGCATTTAAATGTAAGTTTCTTGATCATACATCACGGGACACAGGAGCTTCATTACATAGTGGGTTATATAGGCACCTCTGGTGATTGGACACTGGTTGACCCAATTAAAGAGAATTCCTCCCCTATATAACCCCTCCCATCAGGGAGGCACCTCAGTTTTTTCGCCAGTGTCTGGTCGATGGTCACGTAAAACTTAGCTCTATGCGGGTCCCGGCGAGGGCCGAAGGGCTACAACAAACCGGATCCATACCTCGGGCCGATAATTGACTCCCAAGATGGTATGGTACCCGGGCCTCGTCTGCCGAAGACACGAGGTTTTGCCTGTAAGTCCTCTCCATTGGAAGACTGGACTCTGGGACAACCAGACTTGGGGTACTGTTTACTCAGGGCGCCCGTAAGTTTCTGGCAGAGTTTTTTACAAGGCCCAGGTAGGAGAATCTTTTCGTAAGATTCCCAGATACGCCTGAAGGTTGGCTAACAATACCCGCCGTGATGGGTGAAGGCTGGAATTGGTCTGAAATCAGCAATTCCTGCGGCGGGGAACAGGTATGGGAAGTCATCCTATATATTTTAATATATGAATGGATTTCTTCATTTTGAGTAGTTGTATGTCTTACCTGGTTTCCACCACTTGAGGGAGTAAGAGCAAGCCTGATGCATACTTACATGCCTTTCAAACAAACACGCTCAGTGAAATGCCTGGTCCTCCCAGCTACTCACGTCTCCTTGCAGTCCCTGCCACAATATAAGTTAAAAAAGGGGTCCCACGCAGATCGGGGGGTCCCAGGTCACTCCTTTTGGGTTCCCCTTCCCCCCCCCCCGGATCCCGCGGTCCTCGTGCACGCGCGCGGGCGCGTGCACGGGCGCGCTCCCGGCCTAATAAGGAAAGGGGGGGGGGGGGGTGTGGTTGCCAGCTGTGCACAATCAAGTGCTCCAGATTGCAATGCAGGCGCCAAAACGGCCGTTTTTAAAAGCCCAGAGCGTCAGGGGACTGTAAGGTGAGACACAGGAGCTGTGGGCTGTAAGCATCTGTGGGATTGGATCCAGGCGAACCTTAAGACACCTACTCGGCATCATATTGTGCAGTTAAGCTTATATTGATTTATTGTGAGACTTTAAGCACAACAAAGTGATTGCATTTTACACTAGTAACTCTGCTTTGTAGCTTAGTACTATGTCTCCTCGTAAGAGGGTTTCAGGGGCAGGTAACAAAAGCACTGGCAGGTCACCGCCTGGGTCCAGGGGTTCTAAAAGTGCATGCAGATTACCATCCCCCTCTGCAAGAGTGGAGCCTGCATCTCAAGACGAGTCAGTGCCCCTTTCAGGCTTTGCAGCCTCTCCTAATGTCGCAGCCCCGGTCTATGTCACTGAGGACTCCCTTAGGGCTTCATTGGAGAGTTTTGAAGGGAGGATAATGAATTTTATTTCTGCTTCCCTAAAAGATAGCAAGAAAAGGGGTAGATCCCCTCCCTCTGCTGAAATCCCTCTCTCAGACAGCTGCTCTGAAAATGAGGAGAGATCCCTATCTTTGGAAAGGGATCATGAGCAGTCGGGTCAGTCAGAGGATGAGGAGTCAGTCCCCTCCTCCCAGGCACTCAGAAAGCAGGTGCAGTATTACACTGAATTGGTGCGTACCACGTTCAGAATGCCAGCTGCTGAAGTCGCTACATCCTCTGTCTCTTCCCTGGGAGTCAGGAAAGCTCCACAGACTGCTTGTTCCTTCCCAATTCATCCTTTAATGGCTGACTTGATGTATAAGGACTGGGGACATCCCGATAAACTGTTTGCTCCTCCCAAGAGGTTTTCTATGTATTATCCCGTGGAGGAAAGCTTCACCAAGAAATGGGGGGGCCCCATCTGTGGATGCGGCTATCTCTTGTGTGAATAAAAACCTAACTTGTCCTTTGGATAATGCGCAGGTATTTAAGGACCCAGCTGACAAAAGGCTGGAAACCTTGTTAAAAGCCTCCTTTTCCATGGCCGGCGCTGTGGTGCAACCTACAGTCGCAGCCGTGGGGTTGTGCCAGTTCCTTAAGGAACAGGTTAAACAGATGTTTGAACTCCTTCCTAATGAGGAAGTAGAGAAATATGCAGAGATGCCTCACATCTTATGTTTCATAATTGATGCGATTTTGGATTCTGTCCAACAAGCATCACGTTTGTCCCTCATGTTGGTACACATGCGTAGGGCTCTATGGCTAAAAAATTGGGCTGCTGAAATGTCATGGAAAAAGCATTTGACTGGGTTCCCGTTTAAAGGGGAACGGTTGTTTGGAGAGGAATTAGATAAATTCGTCCAAAATATTTCGGGAGGTAAATCTACACTCCTTCCAGTCAAGAGGAGTAAACGTCCTTCATTCAGGCGTACTCTCTCTCCCGAAGCGTCGAGCTCTAAACAGTGGCGACGGCCTTCTCAGCCCTCCTCGGCTACAAAGCCTCAGGGCCGAGCCCAGGGACAGAAAAAGACTTGGGGGCGGAAGCCTGCCAAGCAGACCTCCAAGACATCCTTGTGAAGGGGCGCCCCCGCTCGGCCGAGTGGGGGGAAGGCTCCTGCAGTTTGCAGGCGCCTGGCGGGTAGAGATTCAGGACAAATGGGTGATCTCTTCAGTATCTCTGGGCTACAGGCTAGAGTTTCAGGAGATTCCACCTTCCCGTTTTCTAAGGTCAAGGATCCCCAGGGATCCGATAAAGCAGAAACCGCTATTTCTGGCCTTAGATCAATTACTATCCCAAGGTGTGATAGTAGAGGTGAGCCCGAAAGATCAGGGTTCAGGTTTCTATTCGAATCTCTTCACCGTTCCAAAACCAAACGGAAGTGTCAGACCTATCTTGGATCTGAGAGACTTAAACCGGTTTCTACACATCCAGACCTTCCGGATGCAGTCAATACGCACTGTGGTCTCCTCCCTGCAAGGAGGAGAATTCATGGCATCAATAGATATCAAAGACGCATATCTCCATGTGCCAATATTTCCCGCACACCAGAAGTTTCTGAGGTTCGCGGTAGAGCAGCGCCATTTTCAATTTGTGGCCCTGCCGTTCGGCCTAGCCACGGCCCCTCGAGTCTTCACGAAGATTCTAGACCCTCTCTTAGCAATCTTAAGAGTTCAGGGCATAGCCGTCAGGGCTTACCTAGACGACTTGCTTCTCGTAGAGAGAACTGCAACATGCCTAAGTCGCAGCGTCACCAAAACGCTAGAACATCTGGGCCGCCTAGGTTGGATTATAAACCTAGAAAAGTCGTCTTTACAACCGACCACCAGGTTGGATTACCTGGGTCTGATTATCGACACCGCTCAGGGCAGGGTGTTCCTTCCAAAGCCAAAGGCCTTGGCCATTGGAGATCTAGTGTGCCTGATTCTGGGCAGAAGATTCTCCTCCATTCGGTTGTACATGAGACTGTTGGGAAAGATGGTCGCCTCTTTCGAGGCCGTTCCATTTGCCCAGTTCCACTCAAGGCCTCTGCAAAGATGCATCCTTGCGATTTGGAACAGGAAGCCCCAATCCCTGGATCTTCCTATGCGTTTATCCCCTCGGGCACGCAAAGGTCTTGTCTGGTGGTTACAGACCAAAAATTTGCTGAAGGGCAAAACCTTTCTTCCCCTCTCATGGAAGATTGTCACCACGGATGCCAGCCTGACAGGCTGGGGAGCCGTGTTGCAGGAAACATGCTCGCAGGGAAAATGGTCTGCGACCGAAAGTCTGCTGCCCATAAATGTCTTGGAGATTCGGGCAATTTACATGGCACTCAGAGAGTGGTCTCACAGACTGCGAGGTTTCCCAGTTCGGATTCAGTCCGACAATGCCACCGCAGTGGCTTACATCAATCACCAGGGCGGTACCAGAAGTCTGGTGGCCCAAAAGGAGGTGAATCGCATACTAGTCTGGGCAGAAGAGCATGTTCCGTGCCTCTCTGCAATCTTCATTCCAGGAGTGGAGAATTGGCAGGCAGATTATCTCAGCCGCCAGCAGTTGTGCCCAGGAGAATGGGCTCTGCACCCCGATGTGTTTCAAGACATATGTCACAAGTGGGGCACTCCAGACGTGGATTTGTTTGCGTCCAGATTCAACAGGAAACTGGACAACTTTGTGTCAAGGACAAGAGATGCACTTGCTCAGGGGTCAGATGCTCTGACAGTTCCCTGGGATCAGTACAATCTGATCTATGCCTTCCCCCCGAACCCGCTGTTATCGAGGTTCTTGGGAAGGGTCAAGAGGGAGACGAAGCCGGTCCTTCTAGTGGCCTCGGCTTGGCCCAGGCGACCATGGTTCGCAGAAATCATGAAGTTGGCAGCGGGCAGGTCATGGACCCTCCCTCTCCGGCCAGATCTGCTCTCACAGGGTCCAATTTACCACCCTGCTTTACGCAGTCTGAATTTGACGGTCTGGCTGCTGAGACCCACATTTTGAGAGGCCGTGGTCTTTCGGGGCCAGTCCTCTCCACTCTGGTCAATGCCAGAAAACCGGCCTCCAGGCGTATCTATTACAAGATCTGGAGGGCATATGTTTCCTGGTGTGAACCCAGGAGATGGCATCCTAGAAGGTATGTCATTAGCAGAATCTTGGCCTTTCTCCAATCAGGCCTTGAAATGAATTTGGCCATAAGCACCATCAAGGTGCAGATTTCGGCCCTATCGGTCTTTTTTTCAAAGATCGCTTGCATCACATTCCCTAGTACGGGCTTTTATCCAGGGGGCTATGCGGATGAGACCGCCAGTCAAACCTCCGGTATGCCCTTGGGATCTGAATTTGGTTCTCTCGGCCTTAGAAGCCCAACCATTTGAACCTCTGCATCTGGCTTCTTTAACTCTCCTGACAAAGAAGCTGGTGTTCCTAGTAGCCATATCCACGGCTAGAAGGGTATCAGAATTGGCAGCTCTTTCCTGTAAAGAGCCCTATTTAATTATCCATAAGGACCGAGTGGTCATGCGTCCCAACAGGTCCTTTCTACCTAAGGTAGTTTCAGGTTTTCACCTGAATCAGGATGTAATCCTACCATCCTTTTTTCCAAACCCTCAGTCCACAGAGGAAGAATCCTTACACACTTTAGATGTGGTTAGAGCAATCAGTCTTTATCTTCAGGCAACTGCTCAGATAAGAAAGACTGACTGTTTATTTATTCTGCCAGAAGGCCCTAAAAGGGGTCAGGCAGCGTCAAAGTCCACTCTTTCGCGGTGGATCAGACAAGTTATTTCTCAGGCCTATGACTTAAAGGGGAAGATTCCTCCTTTTCAGGTGAGAGCGCACTCTACTAGGGCTGTAAGTGCTTCTTGGGCAGTGCATCACCAGGCCTCCCTGGCTCAGATCTGTAAGGCTGCGACTTGGTCATCAGTCCACACATTCACCAGATTCTATCAGGTGGATGTCAGAGGGCAGGAGGATATCGCCTTTGGGCGCAGTGTACTGCAGGCTGCAGTTTAGGTCCTCAGATCCCTGGCGGTCTAGATTCATGATCTGTGTCTCCCTCCCCTCAACCTGAGCATTGCTATGGGACATCCCACTATGTAATGAAGCTCCTGTGTCCCGTGATGTATGATCAAGAAAATAGGATTTTTATATACAGCTTACCTGTAAAATCCTTTTCTTGAGAGTACATCACGGGACACAGGGCTCCCGCCCCTCTTGGGTTTTACGTGGTTTCTTATTGCTTTGCTACAAAACTGAGGTGCCTCCCTGATGGGAGGGGTTATATAGGGGAGGAATTCTCTTTAATTGGGTCAACCAGTGTCCAATCACCAGAGGTGCCTATATAACCCACTATGTAATGAAGCTCCTGTGTCCCGTGATGTACTCTCAAGAAAAGGATTTTACAGGTAAGCTGTATATAAAAATCCTATTTTTTTCCTTAAACTTCCCTCTTAAACTGGGGGTGCGTGTTATACGCCAATAAATACGATAATATATAGAAGGTAGGGCCCAAAAGTGACTCAAGCCCAGGGGCCCTCACCACCCTAAGTCCTACCCTGTCCCCATCCCTACAAGAAGGCGAACCTAAGAGCTTCAGACAGGGTTTCTCGGACTTTGAGTTGTGTTTTCCACTGACTAATGGAGACCAACAGCTTTCTAGGCCTGGCTTGCTTTATTATAATATGTTTAGAGACCTTAATGGGAATTTTCACAAATGTTTTTATCGTTTCCATCATTTCCTTATATATATTCAAATCCCGGGAGCCCGTATCCGGCAGCGACCAAATCATTGCAGCCTTAAGCATCTCCAATGTATGTTACGCCTGTGTAGCTTTTAGCAATATTTTAATCTTTTACTTTTGGCCACTGGTTTTTGTGGCCCACCACATGGCGTTTGCCATCTTTGTGGGTATCACTTTTATCTTCACCACGTCCTTGTGGCTGACGGCCTCCCTCTGCTTCTTCTACTATGTCAAGATAGAGAACTTCTCCTCCGACTTTCTCTCCCGCCTGAAGATGCAGATTTCCACCCTTGTTCCATGGA
>NW_027507784.1:8070171-8086882 GCF_037356315.1 Lithobates pipiens
CATTCTTCTCACTGATCACCGATGTAAGGAACATTCTTCCCACTGATCACCGATGTAAGGAACATTCTTCTCACTGATCACCAATGTAAGGAACATTCTTCTCACTGATCACCAATGTAAGGAACATTCTTCTCACTGATCACCAATGTAAGGAACATTCTTCCCACTGATCACCAATGTAAGGAACATTCTTCCCACTGATCACCGATGTAAGGAACATTCTTCCCACTGATCACCGATGTAAGGAACATTCTTCCCACTGATCACCAATGTAAGGGACATTCTTCTCACTGATCACCAATGTAAGGAACATTCTTCTCACTGATCACCAATGTAAGGAACATTCTTCCCACTGATCACCAATGTAAGGGACATTCTTCTCACTGATCACCAATGTAACGAACATTCTTCTCACTGATCACCAATGTAAGGAACATTCTTCTCACTGATCACCAATGTAAGGAACATTCTTCTCACTGATCACCAATGTAAGGAACATTCTTCTCACTGATCACCAATGTAAGGAACATTCTTCTCACTGATCACCAATGTAAGGAACATTCTTCCCACTGATCACCAATGTAAGGGACATTCTTCCCACTGATCACCAATGTAAGGGACATTCTTCCCACTGATCACCAATGTAAGGAACATTCTTCCCACTGATCACCAATGTAAGGAACATTCTTCTCACTGATCACCAATGTAAGGAACATTCTTCCCACTGATCACCAATGTAAGGAACATTCTTCCCACTGATCACCAATGTAAGGAACATTCTTCCCACTGATCACCAATGTAAGGAACATTCTTCTCACTGATCACCAATGTAAGGAACATTCTTCTCACTGATCACCAATGTAAGGAACATTCTTCTCACTGATCACCAATGTAAGGAACATTCTTCCCACTGATCCCCAATGTAAGGAACATTCTTCTCACTGATCCCCAATGTAAGGAACATTCTTCTCACTGATCACCAATGTAAGGAACATTCTTCCCACTGATCACCAATGTAAGGAACATTCTTCCCACTGATCACCAATGTAAGGAACATTCTTCCCACTGATCACCAATGTAAGGAACATTCTTCCCACTGATCACCAATGTAAGGAACATTCTTCCCACTGATCACCAATGTAAGGAACATTCTTCTCACTGATCACCAATGTAAGGAACATTCTTCCCACTGATCACCAATGTAAGGAACATTCTTCCCACTGATCACCAATGTAAGGAACATTCTTCCCACTGATCACCAATGTAAGGAACATTCTTCCCACTGATCACCAATGTAAGGAACATTCTTCTCACTGATCACCAATGTAAGGAACATTCTTCTCACTGATCACCAATGTAAGGAACATTCTTCCCACTGATCACCAATGTAAGGAACATTCTTCTCACTGATCACCAATGTAAGGAACATTCTTCTCACTGATCACCAATGTAAGGAACATTCTTCCCACTGATCACCAATGTAAGGAACATTCTTCCCACTGATCACCAATGTAAGGAACATTCTTCCCACTGATCACCAATGTAAGGAACATTCTTCTCACTGATCACCAATGTAAGGAACATTCTTCTCACTGATCACCAATGTAAGGAACATTCTTCTCACTGATCACCAATGTAAGGAACATTCTTCCCACTGATCACCAATGTAAGGAACATTCTTCTCACTGATCACCAATGTAAGGAACATTCTTCTCACTGATCACCAATGTAAGGGACATTCTTCCCACTGATCACCAATGTAAGGAACATTCTTCCCACTGATCACCAATGTAAGGAACATTCTTCTCACTGATCACCAATGTAAGGAATATTCTTCCCAATTTTTCTTTATTAAAAGTCTTGCAATCATTAAGCATAAAATCACAATATATAAATATATACATATTTACATACCGTATATACTCGAGTATAGGCCGACCCGAATATAAGCCGAGGCCCCCAATTTACCCCCAAAAAAACTGGCAAACTTATTGACTCGTGTATAAGCCGAGGGTGAGACATGCCTGTCCATCCCTGTGTGTGTGTCCGTCCCTGTGTGTCCGTCCATCCCTGTGTGTCCGTCCATCCCTGTGTGTGTGTGTGTCCATCCATCCATCCATCCCTGTGTGTGTGTGTGTGTCCATCCATCCATCCATCCCTGTGTGTGTGTGTGTCCATCCATCCATCCATCCCTGTGTGTGTGTGTCTCCATCCATCCATCCATCCCTGTGTGTGTGTGTCTCCATCCATCCATCCCTGTGTGTGTGTGTCTCCATCCATCCATCCCTGTGTGTGTGTGTGTGTGTGTGTGTGTGTGTGTGTGTGTGTGTGTGTGTGTGTGTGTCCAGCCTACCTGTGTCCCGAGCCTCTGTCCCGTGCCTTGCCTCCTTGCCTCTGTCCCGTGCCGTGCCTTGCCTCCTTGCCTCCGTCCCGTGCCGTGCCTTGCCTCCTTGCCTCCGTCCCGTGTCGTGCCTTGCCTCCGTCCCGTCCCGTGCCGTGCCTTGCCTTGCCTCCGTCCCGTGCCTTGCCAGGATCGCCGCTCTTCGTCGGCGCCTCGGCGGCCATTCTAAAATTCGAAAGCCGCGCCTCCGCCTTCGCCTGTGATAGGCGGAACACTGAATTTCCCAGCAGCCTGTGTTCCGCCTATCACGGACATCGTCTCATCCTCGTACTACGGACGAGGATGAGACGATGTCCGTGATAGGCGGAACACAGGCTGCTGGGAAATTCAGTGTTCCGCCTATCACAGGCGGAGGCGGAGGCGGAGGCGCGGCTTTCGAATTGTAGTATGTCCGCCGTCTGTCTGCTCGATACGCTGATCGAGCAGTCAGACGGCGATGACTCGAGTATAAGCCGAGGGGGGCACTTTCAGCCTCAAAAAAGAGGCTGAAAATCTCGGCTTATACTCGAGTATATACGGTAAATTAAAATAAATATAGCAAAACTGCTCTCAAACCAAAAAAAAATACTTTCCAGCAATAACATAAATCCTATTACGACTCACACCATTACACCAGACATCAAACTTGTGAGGTTAAGAAACAATCCCGCACCCATTATGCATGCAGCCCTTCTTCAAAAAGAAGATACTAACCAAAAAAAGCTAAGGGAGTGAAAGAACCAGAAAAAGAAAAGAGCTCCTCACCCAGAGATGGGCAGTTCACCAAAGGCAAGTCTGATATTCCTCCACGCCCTCATCCAGACTGCCCGAGGCTCCCTGCCCCTCTCAAGACCCCGAATTTTCCCAACCTCACCCAGAATATCGTGCACCACCACCTCAACAGAGAGGACTTTCTTCCGCAGGGTAATCTGGCACCGTGCATTCCATGTGAAGTAACGGACAACTATACTAACTAAAAACAGTGTATCCAAATCAAAATCCCAGTGAGTCGGGAATGCCCCATACACCCACTCCGCATAACTCATGCGATAGAAAAAGGGGATGCCTAGAGCCCTCCCCACCCTTTTATACACCTCTATGTTAAAGGGACACTGGAGCAAAAAGTGGTCCATAGACTCCACTTTACCAACACACTCCGCTCTAGGACAATCCCGATCATCCACAGGGCGATGCTTCAAGTTCCCTCTCACATAGAGCCTTCCATGGAAGGCGAGCCAGGCTTGATCCCTAAACTTCAAGGGGATTCTTTCTAAATTGATTAAACGCAACCCTTCCCTCATTACAGAGCCTGGGCAATCCCTTAAGGCCAGTGACACACTGAAAGCAGAGCCCAAAATCCTCTTCTCCAGAAGCTTCCTGGGGAGGGACTTGATATCCTCCACTGTCACCTGCCACTGCCGAAGTATTTTCAGACACGGGGCAACATAAGCCGGGAGCTTGCCATGTCGGACTCTCAGACTTTTCACTGGCCCGCCATCTTCCCAGCATCGCAGAAAAGGCCTAAAACAAAATTGAAAAATACCCACCCATCCCGGCGGGTTCTCTGCTAGCATGTTACCAAGATTGTACTTTAAAAACAGCAGAGAAAAGAAAACTATTGGGTTGACCATTCCTAGGCCACCCTCCTGCCTAGACAGGTAAGTTACATTGCGTTTGATCAGGTTCAGCCTACTTCCCCATAACAGTTGGAAAAAGCAGCTGTACACCCTTGCATAGAGAGATACTGGCAAGATACAGACGAAGCTGACATATAAAAAAATTGGGACCAGGTACGTTTTGATCAAGTCAACCCTCTCCCTCAATGAAAGCTTCCATTTCTTCCAGCTTGCTACTTTGGCATTGGCACACACCAACCTGCTTTCCCAATTTCGATGACCATAGTCACCAGGACCAAATTTGATGCCCAACACTTTAATTTCCTGCTGGGGCTCTGGGAAGGCATCCGGAAGTTCGAAGCTTTCACCTTCCTCACCCATCCAGAAAACTTCACTCTTTTCATGGTTGACTTTAGAACCAGAAGCCTCCGTGTACTGCTCTATCATAGAGACCACCTCCTGCGCCTCCTCCATTCCAGAGACAATAACAGACACATCATCGGCATAGGCCACGACCTTCAAAGGTGGCACACCAGCAATGCCCAAAGGCACCCCGCACAAAGATCCACTCTCTAGCCTTCTTATGAAGGGGTCGATTGCGAATACATATAACAGGGGGCTCAGAGGACATCCCTGGCGCACACCAGAGCCAACCTCAAAAGGCCGTCCAACCCAACCATTAACCAGTGGGAAGCTCTCAGCCCCTTTATATAATGTCTTCAGCCAATCTATAAACCTCCCCTGCAGGCCGTATCTACCAAGTAGCAAATACAGGTACTCATGATTGACTCTATCAAAAGCCTTCGCCTGATCCAATGCCAGCAAGTACTTTCTCCATCCAGCAGCCCTGCATCGTTCCAAAGCCTCCCGGACAGCTAAAACCGCTGAAAAGGTACTTCTACCTTGGACCGAGCAGTGCTGATGACTGGACAACAAATCGCCTGCCACTGACGACAAGCGCCAAAAAAGAATCTTCGCCAAGATCTTTCTATCAACATTAAGAAGACTGATGGGGCGCCAGTTCTCAATCATTGAGGGGTCTTTACCTTTTGACAGAAGAATCACAGCGGATTGCCTCATGGAGGGAGGGAGCGAACCCTCTTCTAGACAGCTGTTATAAACCTCCGCTAAAAAGGGAGCCAGAATGGACTTAAAACACTTGTAAAATTCAGCTGTCAACCCATCTGGCCCAGGCGATTTTTTGGTAGCCAGCTTCTCTATAGCATGGACTACCTCATCCACTGAAATTGGTTCTGTCAAATCCATCAAAGGCAATGTACCATTTCCCAATCCTGGAGTAGAATCCAGAAAGCTTTCCATCTTGTCCCGACAAAGGTCCTTTCTTCCTAGAAGATCTGCATAATATGATCTGAAGATCTCCAGGATCCCTGATCTGGACTTCACCAGGGAACCCGTACTATCCCTCAGGCCTATGACCGTCTTAACTGCTATGCCTTGCTTACAGTTCTGGTAAGGATCAGGCGAGTGATATTTTCCATAATCCCTCTCCAGAACCAAGGAGGCATGCTGGTCGTATTGACACTTTCTAAGAAAAAACTTCACCTCAGAGATCTCCCCTGGATCTCCTCTATACGAGACAAGACGATCAAGCTTCCTCCGCAAATGCTGGTAGGCAATGTACATACCAAGCTGCTTCTTCTTACTTATGGCCTTGAAAAGTCCAATCGCCCTTTGTTTCACAAGTTCCCACCACTCTGACTTACTGCTGCAAAAGTCCAGAATAGAAACCTGTGCCTGGAAAAAATCCTCAAAGGATTGTCTTACCTCTACGTCTTCCAGGAGAGCCGAATTCAGTTTCCAGGTACCCCTTCCCCTGGGTGGAGTGTCCGAGGCATTCAGAGTCACAGACAGCATACAGTGGTCAGAGAACTCCACCGCCCTCAACTCAGGAGCCGAGAAAGCAGAGTTCTCCTTTAAAAAAAACCTATCTATCCTACTCTGACTATTCCCTCTCTGAAATGTGAATCCCGTGCTGCCAGGGCAGTGCTTAATATGCACATCTACCAGGCCTGCTTGTCTCACCATATCTCTAAGAAAAACGCTATCGTACGCCAGCCTGTCTATGGAGCCTCTCCTGTCTTCAGGCCTAATTATGGTGTTAAAATCACCTCCAAAGACAACCTGCTGGGACGTAAAAAGGAAGGGCTTGATCTCTGTGAGGAGGCATTTCCTGCCCCATCTTGACTGCGGTCCATAGATATTAATCAGGCGCAGGTCCTGCCCCCTAACAGAGACGTCCAAGACCATGCATCTCCCAATCTCTACCTCAATTACCCGCCGGCACGTTACCATATCGGTTTTAAAAAGGACCGCAACTCCGCTGCAGGGCTCTGCCGCAAGAGACCAAAAGGAGGGACCGAATCTCCACTCCCTTTTTGCTAGATGGACATCAGCCAAAGTATTGAGCCAGGTCTCTTGCAAAAATAAAATCTCGGCATCAAACTCGCTGAGCAAAAATAAGGCAATATCACGAGCTCTTGCAGATTTCATGCTGGCGACATTAATGGTCGCCACCTTTATCGGAGTGGGAACTGCCATCAGGATGATTGGGGTAGTCGTTTCTTAACCTTTGCCACACTCTCATCACCAGAAACAGCTCTCTTCAAACTATGTGACTCCCCCTCATCCATGGATGATAAAGAAAAAGATAAATCAGACATCCCATCACCTGACAAAACTGAAAAAGGGTTACCAGGAGGAACCCCTCCTGGGTCCGACTCTGAGGAAGAAATTACCACCTTATTTGTCTTCCTCTTCTTCTTTTTCTTCCTCCTAAACGTCTCCCACCCCTCATCATCCGAATCCCCCCCAACAGAGGGTGAGACATGGGATATGGACACCCTTCCATCAGCCCCACCCCCATCCAGCACCCCCACATTCCCCTGACCACGTTTGCGCTGCCGAGGGACAGGGACTGGAGGCTGAGAAGGAAGATCCGCTAAACCTGCCCCCCCAGCAGCCTCCGCTAGTCTGGAGGACCTACGTACAGCAGGAATAGGGACAACCACATGGGGGACAGACTTAGGGACCACATCACTAGAGGGAACAGAATCTGAAGCAACAGATGGAACTGACACAGGAGGGACAGACTCAGGGACCACATTACCAGGGGAAACAGAACCTGAAACAGATGGAACAGACACAGGAGGGACAGACTCAGGGACCACATTACCAGGGGAAACAGAACCTGAAACAGATGGAACTGACACAGGAGGGACAACAACAGTTACAGCGGCCTCATCCTCCTTATCCAGCCTCTGCAGCTCAGCCTCCAATCCTGGCAGGTTATGTAAAGCCTCTGGACACTTACTGTAAGGATGGCCAAGCTTTTGGCACAGATTGCACCGAATTTGGGTACAATCTTTTGCCAAATGGTCCAGACCCTGGCATAGCGAACACTTTTTACGGGTGCAGGTAGAGGCAAAATGGCCCTTTTCACCACATTTATTGCAGACTTTGGGCTGTCCCTGGTAGAAAATAGTCAGCCGATCTCTTCCCAGAAAAGCTGAACAGGGCAGATGTTGGACTACATTGCCCAGCACCCCCAGTTTTAGTGACACCGTCCAGGCCCCTGTCCATATCCCATGTTCATCCAGGACCTTCCGCAGTGGAGTGAGGACCTCACCATATCGGCGTAGCCATACTATCAAATCAGCCTCTGGTATGGATTCGTTGCGCACCAGGATGGTCACCGTTTTTGTCAGGGGCTGCCTGGAAATAACCTTTGGCACCAAACCACTCCACTGCGGAAGGCCCTGGCACCTCCTATGTCGCTCCCAAAATAAGTCCAACCCCTCAGGTTTTACAAAAGATAAATCAAATTCATAACTTCCCACTGGGCAAATCAAAGCAAAAATATCCACAGCTTTAAACCCCATTTCCAAAATCAACTCAGCCACCCTCCCCCTCACTGGTGGGGTCCCCTCCCCCTCCCACTTGAACTGAACCACATTCCTCCTCCTATACCCACTACCAATCCCACCACCAAACCCCCCTATATTGTGACCACCAATATTTACAGCATTCCCCCCACACTCCTTGGTGCGACTCCCCACAACAGACGCATAACTCCCCATATTCCTCCCAGCAGAAGAGACATTTGTGTGTTTTGAACTGTCTGAGACATCTTTAGCAGATATCGATTGTACAGATTTGGTCTGTACAATCGATGAGTCTTTCCTCTGAGCAGAGAGAGAAATGTCATTTTTGTTTTTCCCAGCAGTATTAACCCCTCCACCATCACCACCACCACCCACCACATTCATTGTTTTATCATGACTGTCATTGTTAATACTTGCTGGTATATTCACATGTCCTGCAGTCTTCCCAGCAGTGTCAGTTCCCACTGCTGTGCTGGTGGAATCTTCAGCTGGCCTGTTCTCTTCCAACAGGACAGGACTTTCTGCAGAGGACAGTGCAGGCTGGACTGACACATCCATGGCTTCCACTGCACATGGTGCAGTATTCTGATCCCCTCCCCCACCAGCATCAATCAGCTCTGCTGGAACACAGAGAGGCTCAGGTGAGGCAATCACATTGCAGGTGTCAGACACAGTGTGTGAAACACATGCAGCAAATGTGGTAGTGGAACTACAGGTCTCAGCACATGCAGGTGCAGCAACATCCATGTTCAGGGGATTTGGTGCAGGTTCATCCTCATTCCCTGGCTGATTTTTCTGAACATCCTCCGGGACCTCTGATGGATTATCAGACACTACAAGCTTGTCTCCTCTCAGGGGGGATTCCATCCGCTGGATGAGGGTCAGGGTGCCATTCTCACTCTCAACCCCCTGGCTGGTTGCCGCCGGCGACTCCAAGGCCTTACATGGGGGGAGAGGAGCAGAGGCAGATGGACCCGGGTCATCCATATGCTGAGGCTGATCCACTGAACATGCTGAGGACTGGCTGGCAAATCTCCTCTCATTTTCAAACTTTTCTTTAAATGCTCCACTTTTTTCTTTTAGTTTTCCCAACAATAAAGTTTGCTGCTTTACTTTTTCCTCTAATTCCTGTAGCTCAGGCTTCATGGCGGTGCGATTCTTACTCCAGGCCTGGAAGTATTTGGCTTTGAAGTTTTTAAGCTCCACTCTCAAAACTTTAAGTTTCTCCTCCGCTCTCCCAATCGCCCTAAAGCGATTAACAACCTTAAGGCTGAAAACGCTGGCGTCCATACCAGGGCCCGGACCCACAGACAGATCCTCCACCTCCTCCTCACTGGGCCCCGTGTCATCAGGGGGATCCATCTCAGGGCCTCCCCCAGGATCAGGCATTATTCCTGGGCCGAGCTAGCAGGCAAGGCCCAGGCTTGAAAAAAGATGCGGTTCTCAGAGAGCTCCTTGGGTGTGTCCTCCTCCTCCTTCCCACTGATCACCAATGTAAGGAACATTCTTCCCACTGATCACCAATGTAAGGAACATTCTTCTCACTGATCACCAATGTAAGGAACATTCTTCCCACTGATCACCAATGTAAGGAACATTCTTCCCACTGATCACCAATGTAAGGAACATTCTTCTCACTGATCACCAATGTAAGGAACATTCTTCTCACTGATCACCAATGTAAGGAACATTCTTCCCACTGATCACCAATGTAAGGAACATTCTTCCCACTGATCACCAATGTAAGGAACATTCTTCTCACTGATCACCAATGTAAGGAACATTCTTCCCACTGATCACCAATGTAAGGAACATTCTTCTCACTGATCACCAATGTAAGGAACATTCTTCTCACTGATCACCAATGTAAGGAACATTCTTCTCACTGATCACCAATGTAAGGAACATTCTTCTCACTGATCACCAATGTAAGGAACATTCTTCTCACTGATCACCAATGTAAGGAACATTCTTCTCACTGATCACCAATGTAAGGAACATTCTTCTCACTGATCACCAATGTAAGGAACATTCTTCTCACTGATCACCAATGTAAGGAACATTCTTCTCACTGATCACCAATGTAAGGAACATTCTTCTCACTGATCACCAATGTAAGGAACATTCTTCTCACTGATCACCAATGTAAGGAACATTCTTCCCACTGATCACCAATGTAAGGAACATTCTTCTCACTGATCACCAATGTAAGGAACATTCTTCTCACTGATCACCAATGTAAGGAACATTCTTCTCACTGATCACCAATGTAAGGAACATTCTTCTCACTGATCACCAATGTAAGGGACATTCTTCTCACTGATCACCAATGTAAGGAACATTCTTCCCACTGATCACCAATGTAAGGAACATTCTTCTCACTGATCACCAATGTAAGGAACATTCTTCCCACTGATCACCAATGTAAGGAACATTCTTCCCACTGATCACCAATGTAAGGGACATTCTTCTCACTGATCACCAATGTAAGGGACATTCTTCCCACTGATCACCAATGTAAGGGACATTCTTCTCACTGATCACCAATGTAAGGGACATTCTTCCCACTGATCACCAATGTAAGGAACATTCTTCCCACTGATCACCAATGTAAGGAACATTCTTCCCACTGATCACCAATGTAAGGAACATTCTTCTCACTGATCACCAATGTAAGGAACATTCTTCTCACTGATCACCAATGTAAGGAACATTCTTCTCACTGATCACCAATGTAAGGAACATTCTTCTCACTGATCACCAATGTAAGGAACATTCTTCCCACTGATCACCAATGTAAGGAACATTCTTCCCACTGATCACCAATGTAAGGAACATTCTTCTCACTGATCACCAATGTAAGGAACATTCTTCCCACTGATCACCAATGTAAGGAACATTCTTCCCACTGATCACCAATGTAAGGAACATTCTTCTCACTGATCACCAATGTAAGGAACATTCTTCCCACTGATCACCAATGTAAGGAACATTCTTCTCACTGATCACCAATGTAAGGAACATTCTTCTCACTGATCACCAATGTAAGGAACATTCTTCCCACTGATCACCAATGTAAGGAACATTCTTCCCACTGATCACCAATGTAAGGGACATTCTTCTCACTGATCACCAATGTAAGGGACATTCTTCACACTGATCACCAATGTAAGGAACATTCTTCTCACTGATCACCAATGTAAGGAACATTCTTCCCACTGATCACCAATGTAAGGGACATTCTTCTCACTGATCACCAATGTAAGGAACATTCTTCTCACTGATCACCAATGTAAGGAACATTCTTCCCACTGATCACCAATGTAAGGAACATTCTTCCCACTGATCACCAATGTAAGGAACATTCTTCTCACTGATCACCAATGTAAGGAACATTCTTCCCACTGATCACCAATGTAAGGAACATTCTTCCCCACTGATCACCAATGTAAGGAACATTCTTCTCACTGATCACCAATGTAAGGAACATTCTTCTCACTGATCACCAATGTAAGGAACATTCTTCCCACTGATCACCAATGTAAGGAACATTCTTCCCACTGATCACCAATGTAAGGGACATTCTTCTCACTGATCACCAATGTAAGGGACATTCTTCACACTGATCACCAATGTAAGGAACATTCTTCTCACTGATCACCAATGTAAGGAACATTCTTCCCACTGATCACCAATGTAAGGGACATTCTTCTCACTGATCACCAATGTAAGGGACATTCTTCTCACTGATCACCAATGTAAGGAACATTCTTCTCACTGATCACCAATGTAAGGAACATTCTTCCCACTGATCACCAATGTAAGGAACATTCTTCTCACTGATCACCAATGTAAGGAACATTCTTCTCACTGATCACCAATGTAAGGAACATTCTTCCCACTGATCACCAATGTAAGGAACATTCTTCCCACTGATCACCAATGTAAGGGACATTCTTCTCACTGATCACCAATGTAAGGGACATTCTTCACACTGATCACCAATGTAAGGGACATTCTTCCCACTGATCACCATGTAAGGAACATTCTTCCCACTGATCACCAATGTAAGGAACATTCTTCCCACTGATCACCAATGTAAGGAACATTCTTCTCACTGATCACCAATGTAAGGAACATTCTTCTCACTGATCACCAATGTAAGGAACATTCTTCTCACTGATCACCAATGTAAGGAACATTCTTCCCACTGATCACCAATGTAAGGAACATTCTTCCCACTGATCACCAATGTAAGGAACATTCTTCTCACTGATCACCAATGTAAGGAACATTCTTCTCACTGATCACCAATGTAAGGAACATTCTTCTCACTGATCACCAATGTAAGGAACATTCTTCCCACTGATCACCAATGTAAGGAACATTCTTCCCACTGATCACCAATGTAAGGAACATTCTTCTCACTGATCACCAATGTAAGGAACATTCTTCTCACTGATCACCAATGTAAGGAACATTCTTCTCACTGATCACCAATGTAAGGAACATTCTTCTCACTGATCACCAATGTAAGGAACATTCTTCCCACTGATCACCAATGTAAGAAACATTCTTCTCACTGATCACCAATGTAAGGAACATTCTTCCCACTGATCACCAATGTAAGGAACATTCTTCTCACTGATCACCAATGTAAGGAACATTCTTCCCACTGATCACCAATGTAAGGAACATTCTTCTCACTGATCACCAATGTAAGGAACATTCTTCTCACTGATCACCAATGTAAGGAACATTCTTCCCACTGATCACCAATGTAAGGAACATTCTTCTCACTGATCACCAATGTAAGGAACATTCTTCTCACTGATCACCAATGTAAGGAACATTCTTCTCACTGATCACCAATGTAAGAAGCATTCTTCTCACTGATCACCAATCTAAGGAACATTCTTCCCACTGATCACCAATGTAAGGGACATTCTTCCCACTGATCACCAATGTAAGGGACATTCTTCTCACTGATCACCAATGTAAGGGACATTCTTCCCACTGATCACCAATGTAAGGAACATTCTTCTCACTGATCACCAATGTAAGGGACATTCTTCTCACTGATCACCAATGTAAGGGACATTCTTCTCACTGATCACCAATGTAAGGGACATTCTTCCCACTGATCACCAATGTAAGGAACATTCTTCCCACTGATCACCAATGTAAGGGACATTCTTCCCACTGATCACCAATGTAAGGAACATTCTTCCCACTGATCACCAATGTAAGGAACATTCTTCCCACTGATCACCAATGTAAGGAACATTCTTCTCACTGATCACCAATGTAAGGAACATTCTTCTCACTGATCACCAATGTAAGGAACATTTCCCACTGATCACCAATGTAAGGAACATTCTTCTCACTGATCACCAATGTAAGGAACATTCTTCTCACTGATCACCAATGTAAGGAACATTCTTCTCACTGATCACCAATGTAAGGAACATTCTTCCCACTGATCACCAATGTAAGGAACATTCTTCTCACTGATCACCAATGTAAGGAGCATTCTTCCCACTGATCACCAATGTAAGGGACATTCTTCTCACTGATCACCAATGTAAGGGACATTCTTCCCACTGATCACCAATGTAAGGGACATTCTTCCCACTGATCACCAATGTAAGGAACATTCTTCTCACTGATCACCAATGTAAGGAACATTCTTCCCACTGATCACCAATGTAAGGAACATTCTTCCCACTGATCACCAATGTAAGGAACATTCTTCCCACTGATCACCAATGTAAGGAACATTCTTCCCACTGATCACCAATGTAAGGAACATTCTTCTCACTGATCACCAATGTAAGGAACATTCTTCTCATTGATCACCAATGTAAGGAACATTCTTCCCACTGATCACCAATGTAAGGAACATTCTTCTCACTGATCACCAATGTAAGGAACATTCTTCTCACTGATCACCAATGTAAGGAACATTCTTCTCACTGATCACCAATGTAAGGAACATTCTTCCCACTGATCACCAATGTAAGAACATTCTTCTCACTGATCACCAATGTAAGGAACATTCTTCCCACTGATCACCAATGTAAGGGACATTCTTCTCACTGATCACCAATGTAAGGGACATTCTTCCCACTGATCACCAATGTAAGGAACATTCTTCTCACTGATCACCAATGTAAGGACATTCTTCCCACTGATCACCAATGTAAGGAACATTCTTCCCACTGATCACCAATGTAAGGAACATTCTTCTCACTGATCACCAATGTAAGGACATTCTTCCCACTGATCACCAATGTAAGGAACATTCTTCCCACTGATCACCAATGTAAGGAACATTCTTCTCACTGATCACCAATGTAAGGGACATTCTTCCCACTGATCACCAATGTAAGGAACATTCTTCCCACTGATCACCAATGTAAGGAACATTCTTCCCACTGATCACCAATGTAAGGAACATTCTTCTCACTGATCACCAATGTAAGGAACATTCTTCTCACTGATCACCAATGTAAGGAACATTCTTCTCACTGATCACCAATGTAAGGAACATTCTTCTCACTGATCACCAATGTAAGGAACATTCTTCCCACTGATCACCAATGTAAGGAACATTCTTCCCACTGATCACCAATGTAAGGAACATTCTTCTCACTGATCACCAATGTAAGGAACATTCTTCCTCACTGATCACCAATGTAAGGAACATTCTTCCCACTGATCACCAATGTAAGGACATTCTTCTCACTGATCACCAATGTAAGGAACATTCTTCTCACTGATCACCAATGTAAGGAACATTCTTCCCACTGATCACCAATGTAAGGAACATTCTTCCCACTGATCACCAATGTAAGGAACATTCTTCTCACTGATCACCAATGTAAGGAACATTCTTCCCACTGATCACCAATGTAAGGAACATTCTTCCCACTGATCACCAATGTAAGGAACATTCTTCCCACTGATCACCAATGTAAGGAACATTCTTCTCACTGATCACCAATGTAAGGAACATTCTTCCCACTGATCACCAATGTAAGGAACATTCTTCTCACTGATCACCAATGTAAGGAACATTCTTCTCACTGATCACCAATGTAAGGAACATTCTTCTCACTGATCACCAATGTAAGGAACATTCTTCCACTGATCACCAATGTAAGGAACATTCTTCCCACTGATCACCAATGTAAGGACATTCTTCTCACTGATCACCAATGTAAGGACATTCTTCCCACTGATCACCAATGTAAGGACATTCTTCTCACTGAATCACCAATGTAAGGACATTCTTCCCACTGATCACCAATGTAAGGGACATTCTTCCCACTGATCACCAATGTAAGGAACATTCTTCTCACTGATCACCAATGTAAGGAACATTCTTCCACTGATCACCAATGTAAGGAACATTCTTCCACTGATCACCAATGTAAGGAACATTCTTCTCACTGATCACCAATGTAAGGAACATTCTTCCCACTGATCACCAATGTAAGGAACATTCTTCTCACTGATCACCAATGTAAGGAACATTCTTCTCACTGATCACCAATGTAAGGAACATTCTTCCCACTGATCACCAATGTAAGGAACATTCTTCCCACTGATCACCAATGTAAGGGACATTCTTCTCACTGATCACCAATGTAAGGGACATTCTTCTCACTGATCACCAATGTAAGGAACATTCTTCTCACTGATCACCAATGTAAGGAACATTCTTCTCACTGATCACCAATGTAAGGAACATTCTTCTCACTGATCACCAATGTAAGGAACATTCTTCCCACTGATCACCAATGTAAGGAACATTCTTCCCACTGATCACCAATGTAAGGGACATTCTTCCACTGATCACCAATGTAAGGACATTCTTCCCACTGATCACCAATGTAAGGACATTCTTCTCCCACTGATCACCAATGTAAGGAACATTCAGGAACATTCTTCCCACTGATCACCAATGTAAGGAACATTCTTCCCACTGATCACCAATGTAAGGAACATTCTTCCCACTGATCACCAATGTAAGGGAACATTCTTCTCACTGATCACCAATGTAAGGAACATTCTTCTCACTGATCACCAATGTAAGGAACATTCTTCCCACTGATCACCAATGTAAGGAACATTCTTCTCACTGATCACCAATGTAAGGAACATTCTTCCTCACTGATCACCAATGTAAGGACATTCTTCTCACTGATCACCAATGTAAGGAACATTCTTCCCACTGATCACCAATGTAAGAAACATTCTTCTCCACTGATCACCAATGTAAGGAACATTCTTCCCACTGATCACCAATGTAAGGAACATTCTTCTCACTGATCACCAATGTAAGGACATTCTTCCCACTGATCACCAATGTAAGGAACATTCTTCTCACTGATCACCAATGTAAGGAACATTCTCCCACTGATCACCAATGTAAGGAACATTCTTCTCACTGATCACCAATGTAAGGAACATTCTTCTCACTGATCACCAATGTAAGGAACATTCTTCCCACTGATCACCAATGTAAGGAACATTCTTCCCACTGATCACCAATGTAAGGGAAACATTCTTCTCACTGATCACCAATGTAAGACATTCTTCTCACTGATCACCAATGTAAGGAACATTCTTCTCACTGATCACCAATGTAAGGAACATTCTTCTCACTGATCACCAATGTAAGGAACATTCTTCTCACTGATCCACCAATGTAAGGAACATTCTTCTCACTGATCACCCAATGTAAGGAACATTCTTCCCCACTGATCACCAATGTAAGGAACATTTTCTTCTCACTGATCACCAAT